>NC_089595.1:105097610-105408466 GCF_019320115.1 Miscanthus floridulus
ATTGGCTATTTCTAAGAAAAAATTTTGTAGTTGTGATTTTTATTCTTTTTGTTTCCAGGAAAATTCTGGGTTGTTACATGTGGCAGCATCGATATCCGTATCCCAGCAGTCGCAGAGGCCGTCATTGCAGTATCGCACTGCTATAGGGCACTCGTAGGACACGGAGTCACAGTAAAGATGGCAACGGGGACCCAATCCCCGATTCCCCGCGGGGAATTCCCCTATTAGAGGACGGGGATGGAGTCAAATATGCCCCCACGGGGATCTAAACGGGGGAGAAAACGTCCCCCGTCGGGTTTGGCGGGGACGGGTCTGGGGGAGCATTCCCCGTCCCCGATACCCGCATCCCCGCCCCGTTTATATACAGGCTTTGCTCTCTTTCCTGATGGCCCAACCAGCCCACGAAGGCCCAATGTCTTCTGAGTATATATAACAACAATAACCCTAGTTCTACACCTTTGTGATGATTAATATCCTGCTTCTTGCTATTTAGCTCTTTTTGGATTGTGATTCGTGGTGTACTCTAATATTGTGTCGATGAACTCATGTGAATGATGATGAATTAACCTGAATGGTGATGAACAAATGCGGGGACGGGGATCCCCGACGGGGATTTTTTCCCTCGCGGGGGCGGGGATGGGGGAGAAATCGTCCCCGTGAGCTTTGGCGGGGACGGGGACGGGGATTTTTTCTCCCCGCGGGGACGGGGATGGGGAGGCAACCTCCGACGGGGAATTCCCCGTTGCCGTCTTTAAGTCACAGACACAGTCACTGTTAAAACCCGGGAGTTCCTCGTTCCTAGGCAGGGGACTGTGAATCTGTGGTGCTGTCCTCCCAGCACCCATTCTGGGACAACATGCCATTCCGCAAGCTCCGCGGCGGCATGTCCACGCACCCAGCGCCACAGATCGCTCTGCCGCTGTTGTTCACTGAATCAAATCCTCTCGTGCTCTGTCATAGTTTGGCCTCATCTTGTGACTGGCCCTACACTCTACCTACAACTGCAACACGTCCAGGTCCGGCCATGGACAAGGGGATGCATATATAGTACGAGCACATTTTACCAGGAGTACAGCCAACAGCCTATCGTAGTGTGTAGCTGTGTACTCATATGCTCCTACCACGGTTCCTGCCAAGGAGTCACTGAAGAGCAGGTGCAAATGGAACGTTGACGCACATTAAGGCCTTGTTTAGTTCCTCCTTTTAAAGTTTACTTCCTATGATCCTATCATATCGGATGTTTGGACGCACGCATGGAGTATTAAAAATCGACTAAAAAATAACTAATTGCACAGATTACGACTAATTTGCTAGACGAATTTTTAAGCCTAATTAATCCATAATTTAATAATATGGTGCTACAGTAAACATATGCTGATGGCGGATTAATTAGGCTTAATACATTTGTCTCGCGGATTACTGATGACTTCTGTAATTAGTTTTATTATTACTATATGGACACTCTCAATGTGACATCCAAAACTTTAATCATGGATTTACCTCCTTTCAGTTTTTAATGGGGTGCAGTAGAGTGAGCCAGTGAGGTGAACCTTTCATGTCGCGCTCGCGCCCACTTGTCGCTGGCGGCAGCACGGTTGCGGAATGCGGTTTTCTGAGACCTGCAGGTTCCCTGGCCCCAGGCGGCCGGGGTGCCGATGGAATCCCCGGCCGCCCGTGACGCCTAGCTCGTCGTCGTCTCCTCGTGCCTGCCTGGCTGCTTTGCCTTTTACACAGTACCACTTTCTTGTGTTCCCGTGGGCCGTGGCAGCGTGGCTGTATAACGTGAAACATCGCAGAAGGAGCGTACACGCACTCGCACCTACGTATGTATGGAAATGAAAGGAATAATAAAACGGATGATGCAAAAAAAAAAAAATAATGCAGGGGTGCCGTGTGCACGCGATCGCGCGGAACTACGGCGCGCTGACGGCGCAGAACCGGCAGAGCCTGCTGGAGGACACGGGGTTCTCGTTCGTGAACTGCCGGGTGACGGGGTCCGGCGCGCTCTACCTGGGCCGCGCCTGGGGCACCTTCTCCCGCGTCGTCTTCGCCTACACCTACATGGACAACATCATCATCCCGCGCGGCTGGTACAACTGGGGCGACCCCACACGGGAGATGTACGCCACTGCTCCTCCTCCGCCTCCTCCTTTTTCCGGCCGCCGTGCGTGCCCGCTGACGCCGGTTGATTCGCGTGCGTGCGTGCAGGACGGTGTTCTACGGGCAGTACAAGTGCACGGGGCCCGGCGCGAACTACGCCGGCAGGGTGCAGTGGTCGCGGGAGCTCACCGACGAGGAGGCCAAGCCCTTCATCTCGCTCGACTTCATCGACGGCTTCGAGTGGCTCCGCTTGTAGCACTAGCACGGGGTCCAGTCCAGGAACTCATTGTTGACACGCCATGACCTTAATTGATTGCTGTGAAGAGAAAAACAAAAACAGAACGCAAATACTAATTCAATTGTTGTTGCAGTTGCGTAAGATGAGATTGATGAGGACTGCAGACTGCAGTCTCTTTTCCGGTGCATCGAATCGCTGCAAGTAGTCACTACTCACCACGGGCTATTGTGGGCTAAAAAGGCCCAATACCTGCATCGAATCGCTGCATAGACTCTCATTTAAAGAGGCTTTCATGAACCTGGCCTGGCTTGGCCCAGGCCTAGCGTCAGGTTTGGTGGACTTGCTGACGTGCAACTGCAGTCAAGCCCATTACTCGTTGCAGCCAAGCATTCATATTTACAGTCAAGCCCAGTACTGTTTACTGGCAAGCCGCGTAACTGTGTGGAGCTGAGTATTTTCTCAGATATAACGGCAGCACTACTAAATCCAAGCATGCTGTGCTCGCGAGCTTATCAGCCACTGTCAACCCTACTTTTTAATCATAAGAATAATTTTTTTCTCAGATAATACACAGTGTGCTTTACAATCATGTCTATCATGCTCATGTCTATCATGTTCATGTCTATCATGTTTGTAGGTCATGCTTTACCTCGCTGTCTAATGCAGCCATCGAAATAAGGACGGTTTCGGAACTTGTTTCTGAAAGGTGACTCTACTGTGCCGACAAAAGCATGTGCGCATGTATTCAGAGCTTGCACGGTTTCGGAACCTCTCGTGACCGACCTCTGCCTCAACCCTCGTCATCTCCTCCTCGACGACGCGGGCGATAGCTCTGGCGTCGTGCGCACCTCCACGCTGCTGGCGTCCAGCGTCGTGCCGTGGCGCAACCACTGCCAGTGTCGGACGCGGCTGATCCCCGCCGTAGCCGCGTCCTCCATCAGGATGTATAGCAGGACGGAGCCGGAGTCGGCCAGCCACGCCGCGTGGTACCGCACGCGCACGCAGACGTTGAGCCGCAGGGCGTCCACCGTGCGCGCACCCTGGGGGCGACGCGGACTCGCGATTAATTTGGGGAGGTGGGGGGCGGGGCGAATAAGCATGTGTTTAGCCCTTGTTTAGTTCCACCCTAAAATCCAAAAAGTTACTACAGTATCTGTCACATCGAATGTTTGCGGCCCGTGCATGGAGCATTAAATGTAGACGAAAAGAAAAACTAATTGCACAGTTTGGTGGGAAATTATGAGACGAACGTTTTAAGCCTAATTAGTCAATGTTTGGACACTATTTGTCAAATAAAAACGAAGGTGCTACAGTAGCCCCAAAATCCAAATTTCGCGAACTAAACAAGGGCTTAGTTCCTACCCAAATTTCTAAAAAAAGTGCTACAGTATCTATCACATTGAATCTTGCGATACGTACATAGAACATTAAATGTAGACGGAGAAAAAACTAATTGCACAGTTTAGTTGAAAATCGCGAGACGAATGTTTTGAGCCTAATTAGTCCATGATTGAACACTAATTGCCAAATAAAAACGAAAGTGCTACAGTAGCCCAAATTTCCAAATTCCCGCAACTAAACACGGCGTAAGTTGGGCGTCCGATGATACGTTTCTATCGATACGGGACCCACAGGATACCCCACAAAGGAGAGAAGATCTAGTCTAACTAGCATTCTTCCCTTGTAATCCTAGTAGTAGTACTATTCTGTAATCTTACTAGGAACTCTCATTATAAATCGACTAGGACTCTGGCCTCCTGACTATATAAAGGAGGGCAGGGCTCCTGGACGGTAAGAAGAACAATGGTACAACACAACACTTCACAATCAATCCAACACAAAGGCTAACGCCGACTGGACGTAGGGCTGTTACTCGATCAACGATCGAGGGTCCGAACCAGGATAAATTGTTTGTCTCTTGCGTTCACCGTCGAGTTCTGCATACGCTGAAGCCCGAACAATACTGCCCCGGGTACCCTCGGTGGCAGGCTAGCCTTTTCAGGAAGAACTCGGATGCGAGATCTTGGCGTATTCTTTGATAGTCTGCTGTTGTCAGATGTAGTTTCGCAGCATGCAGCTTCCGAGCGTATATCCTTGTTGTTTTGTTCAGGAAGAACTCGGATGCGAGGTCTTGGCGTATTCTTTGATAGTCTGCTGTTGTCAGATGTAGTTGTATGATGGTAGTTGAGTGTAAATGCCTTTTGTTCATGGGTTGTACTGTGCTGGTATATTCTTCCGAATATGTCCGTCTTTGAGTATTGTTCCTTCTCGCTTGAGTCATCCATTATTGAGTCCTGCCTTTTCACTGTGTCCTTTGTTAGTCTTATTTCGTTGGTACTCCTAGTCCATGTGCGCCGCTCCTTTGATCTATAAATACTGTCCCGGAGTGCTTGTTTTCATCCATTGGACATTCTGTTGAAACCTTCATGGTCATGAACATGGTAGTTTGTGAAGTAGAGCAGCCCCCGGGCATATTTTGTAGTTCCTGTGTGTCTTGTCGTAGCTGGAGGAAGTCTTGTGATAGGGATTAGAGGTAGGCTAATCCCACGACAGTATTGTGCCAGGATGTACGTGGCGGTAGTTGGAGGAAGTCTTGTGATGTGGGCTTCGTTCCTTCATCTGGCAGTTCTGGGTTGATCCTCGTCGCCTGTCTTGAGACTGTCCGGTGCAGATCAACACCATATCCAACATCACATCGGTCTTGGGTAGACAGATGCCCGCCGGCCTTCTCTGCTCTATGTTGCCTTGCCGTGCTGCTGATTTCCGCCTTGGATGCACTGCGTCCGTCCTTTGAAGAAAACAGTATAGCTGATGGCGGTTTGTCCTTCCGAGTAGCAATTTGGGACATGTAGTCATTCCAGAGCCTAGCCGTGTTCATGTTCTTCTTTGCTACTTTGCTTTTCGTGGTACCGAGTTCATTGGGTCTTGTAAGATTTGTAATCTTCTATTTTTGAGGCCGCTTGTAATGGAACGAATCTTGTCTTCTGAGTTGTCTTTTATTTTTCTGCTGTGATCCCTGTCGTTCATGAGATTACCGAGTTCTTTCTTAAATAACCGGGTTCATTTGTTCCTTGTGAGGTAGCCCTTTCTTTCTTCTTGGTTTGACGAGTTGTTCTTGTAGCGATCTGATAACCCTGTCATGGTTACCTAGGGGAACAGTAGCAGTGATCTTCTCAGGAGCTCCAGATTGCAGAAGCAAACATCAAGAAAAACTAGCACTACGGACTATCATGACAGCAGAACCGGCTACACCAAGATATCTCAATTGGTCACAATATCCAATTCAATTTACAAGAGAAGACCAATGGACTAGCGTAGGGAACGTAGGTCATTACCCACTAGTTCTAGACCCAACTATTGCCGGTATGACTGTCACCAAAGTACTAATCGACGGTGGAGCCGGACTCAACATCATCTTTTTGGAAACACTAAGGAAGATGGGACTACAACTCACCGGGATGATCACACCAACAAGCACACTTTTTTACGGAATAGTACCCGGCAAAGCAGCCATGCCGCTCGGACAAATTACTCTACCAGTCACTTTTGAAACACCCTCAAACTACCGTACAGAATTCATCAAATTTGAGGTGGCGGACTTTGAGTCATCATACCACGCAATTCTCAGACGACCGGCACTAGCAAAATTCATGGCGATACCGTATTATCTGTGACAGAACCGCCTAATTTATACAAGATCAAGTACAGTTGTCCCCGCTAACACGTTGACACATCCATACTTTCACTCATATAAACCCGGTAGTCCGCCGAGTGTCCTAAAAGACCTCGGTAAATCAACATCGCAACCAAGATCGCGTGATTAAGCAAATACACATCACATACATTGGGTTGCAGCGGAAATAATATTACAAAGGAGTTAACAATTAGTAGTACAAGTTTGGGGTTTCAAAACCGCTTAGTGAAAACAACATAGCTTTCAAATGATTACATTAATATAAGTTCCAAATATATTGCTAGCATAGTGACATCATCTGACAAAAGCATATAGATGAGAAGTAAGTATAGAATCACCGAGCCCACCGGTGGTTAGCCACCATCATCAACAGGTCGAGAACATCACCTGCAACAAGGTGTGATAAACCCTGAGTACTCAAATGTACTTAGCCAGACTTGCCCGTCGTAAACCAGAAATAAAGTGACACTAAGGATTATGCAAGGCTTTCTTTAGTGGGCTAGCTGACTTATTTGCGAAAAGCATAAGCTATCATGAAGAAACCATTTTAAGTACTTTGCATCATCTTTATTATGACCTATCCATCTAGGTAAGCACCTGTACTATAGCAATCACTTGATTAACCAATAATATCCAGTTACCAATTTAGATTTAGCATATCCCATACCATCCAGATAACCATCATTGTTCCATAATAATTACTACGATGCAGTAACTCGAGTCAAGTGCTCACTATCTAGGAGCGATGGCGATTCAAATCGATTCCTAACCAGCTGGTGATTTATTCCTTATACAAACCTCACTCACCCGCTAAAGTGAGATATTGATCACCGAGTTAACTTTCTAGGAATCTCGAGTTTGCCAGAAACCACATGTACCCGGGGGCCGACCGACTGCACTTTGGTCTTATCATCTCGCCCCCGTGTCCTACCACACCTGCTCCGGCACAGTGCGCTGCGGGCAATCTACTCGGCCCAAAAAATCTCCCAGCTTCGCGGTCGGAAGGTACTTTATCCGGCCAGCTAAATGTAAGGCATGTGTTCAACATGACTCGAGGCCCAACAACGAACGGTCCTTAATCGACACAGATGGAAACTAACAGCACCCCAGAACCCTGTCTGGTCGCCTCTAACTTTTCCGTCCGGTCTCCAATTATCCATCACACATGGTTAATTCCAGGATATCATTCTTTCCATAGCTAAATTCTTCCAGTAACCACCTATAAATGTAGGTGACCGGATATCACCGATCGCTACCAGTCTAAGCAAGGCGAAGCAGTTATTTGATCCTGACCTAACAGGGTAAAAAGGTAATAAGGTAGGCAAGGATAGTAATAAATGCATCAACGGTTTCAATCAACTCCTACAACTTAATGCAACAATATATAACTCATATATAGAAAGAATTGCTTTTTTAAATTAGGAGACTTATAATGCTCCGGGGCTTGCCTGGGATCCGTCACAAGTCAGTTCAGTTAGCTTGCACCATCCTGGTGATATCTTCGGTTCTAGCACTTGCTTAGTCCTTCCATCTTCGGAATAGATTCACCAAACCAAATCTTCGAGTTCGGCTCCACATCACGTCCTTCACGTGGTTCATCTAGCGTACCTAGATGAGATGCAATATGCAAGTGCATAAATATGAAGAATAGTACCATGAGACACATCACAAAATAGCAAGCAAGACAAGCATAGTTTACACTAACACACTTAAGTACTTTACGATGCTTAACTTAAACATCACACAATCTATCATGCTAAGATGGCAAAGAAGACGACAACACCAATCATGACACAAGTTTCCCCAGATCTCAAGTGCTCTAACTCAGTCATCATTCAAGGCATACATCACGCTTAACAATATACAAGCAAGCACTATAATTGGAATCTGCCAATTTCGGGACATGCAAACAGCAGCTACAAGATTTAGCTATAACTGGAGTTACACAAATCCAAATGACTTGCAAGAAGACATTATGGAAAGCTTATGAAATTTTCTACAATTCATCTTTAATCATCTTAGCATGATTCTTAAGTTAACTAAGTCAAATATATCCATTTACAGAAACTGGTCCACAATTGACAGAAAACAGCCATTTCTGAAACCCAACTTTAAACAGCTGTAACTCTTAAACTGCTTGGCCAAATGACACCAAATTTTAATAGAAGATAGATACATGAATTATCTACAACTTTTGTATAAACAAGTTTCACAACAAAGCACATTATCATGAAGAACTTTGCTAAGTTCCCAGATCTGTCCATAAACCACATCGGTAAGAAAATAATTATTAACTTATGTTGCAAATATATAATTGGGCAAAACCAACTTTACCAACATTTCACACATGACTAAAGAACACCAGAAAACCTAGTGTCCATGACCAAATAAATTCTTTTAATACATTTCTTAATTTATTTTAGATAACAAGGTGACTTAATGAACATATACCAAAAGTGCACAATAACTTCTACAAAAATTACAGTGGCTCACATATCGTCTCAATAGTCTACTGTACAAATTTCACTCCATTTGGATATGTATAGCAACCTCTATGAAAAAGACAAGTTGCTAAAGCAAGAATTCATGTGAGAGCAAGATAAACCAATAACTCACTCATACTTCATCCAATACTCATGAAATTTTTACCACACATCAACTATCACAAGAGTAGCATGCCACAAAAATTTCACTTCATTTGGAGCCCTAGATCTACAGTTATGAAAAAGACAAATACCACTAGCATTACAAACCTAGCTGCATAAATATATTTTTACCGCTAAAACTTTAAAGTAAAACATGTAATATTATAGATCTAGTGCATAGAGAATTTCACAAGGATTCCAAAAAGTTCTCATTTACTATTTTACGAATTTTCTACGATTTACTATGAATTTCCAAAGTTCCTGCAAAATAATTACAAACCAGTCCTTACGACACTATTCACATGAGTCACAACTCCTTCACTTAACCCCCTGGAGAAGCTTCTATTTCTGTGCGTGGTCCTTCATCTTCTTCACACCGAACCGAGCAGAGGAGGCCGTCGGGGCCGGTTCGGCCGGTCGGCGAGGGGCTTCGGCCAGCCAGGGGTGCGAGGGGGAGGCCGGCCGGTGGTGCGGCCGGGCCAGCCAGAGCCACGCCTGGCCCTGGGCTCGGCTGGCGAAGGCTGCAGGAGTGCCGGCTGCGGCAGCAGGCAACGCCGGCGGCGGCGTGCTACGGCGGCTATGGTGACCGGCCAATTGGTGCAGGGGGAGCGGCACACGACTGAGAGGGTGGTGGCGCACGCGGGGAAGCTCGGAGGCAGCGAGGACGCGACGGCGGTAAGCTCAGCGGCGGCGCCCATGGTGGCCGTGCTCTGGCACTCGCGCGCAGGCTCTGGAGAGCGAGAGGGAGCGAGCAGGGAGTGGAGAGGGGGATGGAGAGGGCGTGCTGGTGCCCCTCCTCATCGGTAGTAGGGCGCAGGGCGCGTGGCCAAAGGTGGGACGCGCGGCAGCGGCGGAGGCGCATGGCGGCCACGTACAGGGCGCGTGTCGTCCGTTGGGGCGTTTTCGCGAATAGGTGGCGGGCGACGACGGGATCAGCGTGGGACGTGATTTTGGGCTATTTCTAGGCCGAATCAGGACCTAGGCCAAATACGAAGATCGAAGCCCGCACAAAGCTCTACGTTTTTCATTAAGGCACTCTAGTCATTTGAGCAACATAACAGTGGGTAATTAATCTCCAAAGTGGCATTGTCAATGCATTGATGGCAATTAGCAAACTCCAAAATTGAGGGTCATAAAAAGGTCCAACGAGTGCCATCCTTTTGCATGGTCTTCTTCTCGATGTATGCTCCAACTTTTATTTTGGGGTCAAGTCAAGTTACTTAACAAAATTTGGAGAACGCGAGACGTCAATGCCGATGTCGATGAATTTCAGACTTAGAATATTTCTAAGTGCTGAAATCAGCAGCAGGTTCCAACTTCGAGCCTCTGTTTGACTTATTTCCAAGTTGATCTAGCTCTTGGTCCAAAAACAAAGTTTGTTCTACATGATATGGACTACAACTTTCATTTAAGGTCCAACCTCAAAACTGGTATAGAACCGGCTGTTCTACTTTGACCAAAGTAGGATCACGATGAAGCTTAAATTATCCTTTTTGATCCATTGGAGCATTTTCTTGGCATTTGCCCAACATGAACCTTTCATGACTTTTGTTGTAGAGTTAATCTAGAGTCATTTTGGCAAGGTTGCAAGGTTTGGTTGACATCTCATGTTCTCATTCACTTAATAGTGAAATTCAAGCACTTAGTAAAATCATTCCAACAAGCATATAACTTATCATTTCATGTGACTTTTTAATTCCAAACTTCATGAAACTTTCCGAGTGTCCAATATAGATGGGTATTGATGTGAGACACATGAAGATATTCCAATCACACCACCCAAGCATATATCTTGAAAAGGGGTCTATAGGCGAGCAAAGGAGCAATCTCCAAGTTTAGGTTGGGGCTCGTTTCCATAGGGTTGACCTTGACATCTTCATCATTACTTAATATGCCATGTTTGAGCTCAAACCCATTGCTTAACTGGTGACAAACACCTAGGGTGTTACACTATCCGTATTTGCTGCTTAAGATGCCAGGACCTAATGGAGTACTTTCCCTCCGAAGTGACTTGAAACGTGCTTTTGACTGCGATGTTCAAGCAATCCAGATTGCAGCCAAAGCACAAGATGACCAAAGTAGAAAATAAATAGCCACAATTGCTGCAGAGATGAGCCAAGAAGAATTAGAAATACCGGCTAAAAAGCCCAGCATCATCACACCACCGAAAGAAGCCGACGTCAAGCAGATCGACCTGGGTACTGGCGATACCTCCAAGACAACAACCATCAGTGCTCACCTCTCAGCAAAATAAGAACTCACGCTCACGAACTTTCTTCGGGACAATAAAGATATCTTCGCTTGGAAGCCGACCGACATGCCAGGTGTCCCAAGAGAGTTGGCTGAGCACAGAATTGATGTTAATGAAAGCTCCAAGCCTGTAAAGCAACGGCTACGACGATTCTCACCTGACAAAAAGGCAGCGATTAAAAAGGAAATCACAAAACTGATGGCAGCCAGATTCATCAGAGAAATCCTTCATCCAGACTGGCTAGCAAACCCGGTCCTTGTGCAAAAGAAGAACATGGACGAGTGGCGCATGTGCGTCGACTACACAGATCTCAACAAACATTGCCCAAAAGATCCGTTCGGGCTACCATGCATTGACCAGATAGTCGACTCAACAGCAGGGTCTGCACTATTATCCTTTCTCGATCGCTATTCAGGGTACCACCAGATCACATTAAAAGAACAAGACCAGAGCAAGACGTCTTTCATTACTCCATTTGGTGCTTACTGTTACAAGACCTTGTCGTTCGGACTAAAGAACGCTGGCACCACATACCAATGAGCTATCCAAACTTGCCTTGGGGATCAAATCGGTGAAAATGTGGAGGCATACATGGATGATGTAGTGGTGAAAACAAAGAACCCAGACACTCTGATTAAAGATTTAAAGCAAACCTTCGAAAACTTGAAGAGATGGAGATGGAAGTTGAACCCAAATAAATGTGTATTCGGAGTTCCCTCAGGACAACTACTCAGATTTTTGGTCAGTTGGTGCAGGATTGAAGCCAGCACCAAGCAAATTCGAGCTATAACAGAAATGGGCCCACCTAGAAGTATCAAAGATCTGTAGAAACTAACAGGATGCATAGTAGCCCTCAACCGTTTCATATCAAGACTCGGCGAAAAGGGGTTACCTTTCTTTAAACTACTAAAGAAGACAGATAAGTTTGAGTGGACAAAAGAGGCCGACGAAGCTTTCAAGAAACTTAAGGCATACCTCACATCCTCACCAATTCTCACACCCCCAAGGAAAGACGAAGATATGATACTATACATTGCGGCGACTACTACTGTGGTCAGCATGGCAACAGTCGTAGAAAGAGAAGAAGAAGGACGCGTGTATAAAGTACAACGACCCGTATACGACATCAGCGAAGTATTATCTGAATCAAAAATACAGTACCCACATGTACAAAAACTACTCTACGCCCTATTAATCACTTCACGCAAGCTTCGCCACTATTTTGAAAGCCACCAGATCATAGTGGTGATAGACTTCCCGCTCGGAGACATCTTACACAACAAAGATGCGACAGGACGCATATCAAAGTGGGCAGTTGAACTCGGAGCTCCTAACATCGATTTCACCCCGCGGAAAGCAATCAAATCTCAAGCCCTTGCTAATTTTGTGGCTGAGTGGACAGAGATTCAACAGCCTTTATCAGATACAATCCTTGACCACTGGAAGATGTACTTTGATGGGTCACTCAAACTAGGCGGAGCCGACGCAGGCGTTCTCCTCATTTCTCTAGAAGGGAAACAACTCAAGTACGTCCTTCAGATATTGTGGCAAGCTACAAATAATGAAGCAGAATATGAAGCCCTCATCCACGGGTTACGAGTGGCAATTACCCTCGGAATAAAGAGATTACTCATATACGGTGATTCAGCAGTAGTCATCAACCAAGTCAACAAAGATTGGGATTGCACCAAAGAAAACATGGGTACTTACTGTACTGAAATATAGAAACTTGAAAAACATTTCTAAGGATTAGAAATTCTACATGTCCTGCGTGATTCCAACATTGCAGCAGATGTCCTCGCCAAGCTCGGATCAGACAGAGCGAAGGTTCCACCCGGCGTATTCATAGAAGAGCTATCAGTTCCCTCTATCAAACAAATCGGTGAGACAACCCCTAAAATTCAGGCTAAAGGTGTTCAGATCTTGGTAATCAACACTTTATGGAGCCAAGTTTTCATCGACTATATCAAAGAAAATAAATTGCTAGCAGATAAAGCAGAAGCCACCCAAGTTGTTCGCAGAAGTAAAAACTACGTTCTAGTAGGAGATAGACTTTATAGAAGAGCAGCATCATCAGGAGTACTCCTAAAATGTGTCTCATTTGAAGAAGGCAAAGAAATCCTAGACAAAATACACTCAGGTTGCTGTGGAAATCATGTCGCTTCAAGAACACTGGTTGGCAAAGCATTCCGCACCGGATTTTACTGGCCAACAGCTTTGAAAGACGCAGAAGAACTTATCAGAAAATGCAAAGGTTGCCAAATGTTTGCAAGACAAGCCCATATGCCAGCTCACAATCTTATCTGCATCCCACCCGCTTGGCCTTTTTCCTCTGGGGGTTGGATCAAGTAGGACCTCTGAAGAAAGCAAAAGGCGACTTCGAGTACATATTTGTAGCAATTGACAAGTTCACCAAGTGGATTGAATACAAACCACTCGTGAAATACAGCGCAGCCAAAGCAGTCGAGTTCATCCAAGACATTATGCACCGCTTCGGCATGCCCAATCGCATCATCACAGATCTAGGCTTCCCCTTCACAGCTACAGAATTCAAAAGCTGGGCACAAGACTATGGTTTCAGTATAGACTATGCGTCTATTGCACATCTAGAAGCCAACGGACAAGTAGAAAGGGCTAATGGACTCATACTAGCCGGATTAAAACCAAGGTTATACGAAGAACTAGTAGACTATGGGTCCAAATAGATTGAAGAGTATGGGGGCTATGAACTCAAATAAGCAGAGCAACAGGCTACTCACCCTTCTTCCTAGTTTACGGGTCAGAGGCCGTACTACCTGCCGACTTGATCTGGGCATCACCAAAGATAGAACAATACGATGAAGGAGAAGCAGAACACACAAGAAAATTAGAACTCGACAGCTCAGAAGAAGTCAGAGTAAACGCTATCCTCCAGTCAGCCAGATACCTACAAGGTTTAAGACAACACTACAACAAGAGTACCCATCCTCGATCATTACAAGTCGGAGACTTAGTGCTAAGAAGGATATGAAAGACTGACGGACGACATAAGCTACTCAGTCCATGGGAAGGACCGTTCATTGTCACAAAAGTCACCGGACCAGGCATATACAAGTTAATAACCGAAGATGGAAGAGAAGTCAGCAATACATGGCACATCAGCCAGCTAAGAAGATTCTACGCGTAAAAACAACTCAAGAAAAAATAGATATGCAAGCCACAAGAGACCAACGTTCACAATCGATGAAGGACAATATTCTTCGACAATATATGTATTAGTTTATATTCATGATCAATAAAGATGATATTCATCCACAGCATGTCTTGTCATGACTTTCAACGAGTTGTTTTCTCATCCCGGCCGAGAGCAAAATAGCTGAAAAGACGCTTGAGCCCACCGATGAGGGTAGCTAGAAGCTAACACCCAAAACAAAAAGCAAAATGGCTGAAAACATGCCTGAGCATTCCGGCCGAGAGCAAAATAGCTGAAAAGACGCTTGAGCCCGCCGATGAGGGTAGCTAGAAGCTAACACCCGAAACAAAAAGCAAAATGGCTGAAAACATGCCTGAGCATCCCGGCCGAGAGCAAAATAGCTGAAAAGATGCTTGAGCCCGCCGATGAGGGTAGCTAGAAGCTAACACCTAAAACAAAAAGCAAAATGGCTGAAAATATGCTTGAGCATCTCGGCCGAGAGCAAAATAGCTGAAAAGACGCTTGAGCCCGCCGATGAGGGTAGCTAGAAGCTAACACCCGAAACAAAAAGCAAAATGGCTGAAAACATGCCTGAGCATCTCGGCCAAGAGCAAAATAGCTGAAAAGACGCTTGAGCCCGCCGATGAGGGTAGCTAGAAGCTAACACCCGAAACAAAAAGCAAAATGGCTGAAAACATACCTGAGCATCCCGGCCGACGCTTGAGCACACCGATAAGGGTAGCTAAAAGCTAACACCTAAAGCTAGTCGACCGACATTGAGCTCCAAAAGACCCTCCAGCTCTTCGTTCCAAAAAGCAAGAGGCTCGGGGCTACATCCAGATAGGAATACTTTTTCCTCAGAAAAGCACAAGCGCCACTCAAAAAAGCACAAGCGCCACTCAAAAAAGCACTCGGATGTCAAAGTTTGTCGAAACAACATTCCATGCCGAGTCGTTTTACATAGTGCAGACGAAAGGTTGTCAACACAAAGATCTAAAAAGCACTCGGATGCCGAAGTTTGTCGAAACAACATTCCATGCCGAGTCGTTTTACATAGCGCGGACAAAGCACTCGATGGGTCACAAAAGAGGAAGAAAAGAAGAGTACTCGACAAATCGAGAGATTTTGTCAGGATAATGCGCAGAGTTGTTTACAGAGCAGAGACAAAAACGGGACAAAGTACTCAGCAAGTCAAGTAACTCCGACCACACCCGAGCAAAGAATACATCAACGAAAACAAAGAATCTTCGTTTGAAGAGGAGTATAATATTACAAGAGGCTGGTCAATTGGATAAGGCATTGTCATCAGGAAGGGAAATATCAATATTAAGACTATCTACAACCCTACTGGCTAAATCTTCGACCTTAGGCTCCATCCTCTCGACGGCATCAAGGTATTCTTGACTATTAGCTTCCTCCGCTATCTTGGACAAAGGCGCCTCTAGAGCAAGAACCTAGACCTAGGCCAGCACATTCTTGGTACATACTTGAGCGCACTTCTTCGCAAACTCTTGGAAACGAGTCGAAATCCGAGAAATGAACTGAGCCCAAGATTGCCCGTCATCCGCTGGAGTCCGGAGAACATCAGCTACTGAACGGAAAGATTTCCACAAAACGTTCCAATTTTCAGTAGCCGTCGCCAGCTTCTCGGATAAGCCTTCAATAGTTTTTTGGGCCTGCACAAGATCTCTATCAGCTCCACGCCTAATCAGCTTAGCAAGGGCGAGTTCTTCCTCAGCATGAGTAATTACCTCCTCAGCCTTGTTATGACTAGAGCAGACAAGAGCCTTCATTTCATCGATACTCTCCGAGAGCTTCTGCTTTTCAGCTCAGAGAACTAGACAAGACACCGAAAAATAAGTCAGCGAAAAAAGGAGTCAAAATACAAGAAGAAACAAGCAGAACCCGCAGCACCTTTGCATTCTTTCTTCATAGATTCCACCATGGCATCCCTCTGCTTCTCCGTCTCTACTACCCGGGCACGAAGGGTCTTCTCCTCCTTTTGGTGCATTTGATGCTCTGTCTCCAACTCAGCCCGGAGGAGGTCAAGATTGGCTTTCAGAGCGTTCACCTCAGAAGACAACTTTCTCTCATTTTTAGATGAGAAAAAGAAGCCAGAATGATCACGAGAGAAAGACTGAACAAAAAGAGACAAAGAGAAAACAAGGCGTAAGGACAGAAGAAAAACAAGCATGCAAAAGAGGAGTGGCAGTAAAACTTACATGGAGCTTTTCACCAAAAGAAGTCGCGAGGGTCGACAAGCTCCCCCAGGCTGTGGTCAGCTCCGATAACTGATGGGTGGCATCGAACTGTTGCACCACGTCACCGGAAAAAGAAGGACCGTCGGAAGCAAGAGAAGGGGAAGGAGAGGCCGGCTGGGGTGAAGAAGGAACGACCAAAGCAACCTCTAGGGAAGTCGGAGCCAAACCCTCAAAAGGACCCGACGCGACGGCTACAGTCACCTCTAGGGCGGCCAAGTCCGCAACTTCGCTAGGTAGCTCCGAAGCCCCCGCAGCAACTTCATCAACAGTATGTTGTGAGTCCTGAGGCTCGGAACTCGATGGCACGGCGGAAGGCTAAGAAGAAGTCGATGAAGAAACAAGAGAAGACGAAACACTAAAAATTGATAAAAGGAAACACCGATGAGAACCAGAAGAAGGAAGGTAAAAGCAAAAAAGATAAAGCCAGAATCTACTCACCCAACCACTTTCTTCTTCGCAAAGCCAAAAGAAGGCCTCATAGGGGGAACCACGACGACGAAAACATCCCCGCTACCCGGCGACGGGAGCGGGATAGCAGATAACGGAGCCACGGAAGAAGCCGGGGCTGGAGCCATGGAAGAACTCTGCACTGGAGGAGAGGTAGAGCTAGGTACCGAGGCTACCAAAGAACTCGACACCAGAGCTTCAGAAGAAGTCAGCGCAGGAGTCTCAGAAGAACTCATACCCGACGTTCGATTACTTCAAAAAAGTTCAAGACGAAGAAGAGAAATTCAATGCAACAGGAATATGAAAAACAACTCACCGCCGCATGATGGGGGGCACTTCATCATCCTCCTCTCCCTCAGCCAAGGAAACTAGAGCACCTGCTGAAAAAAGAATAAAAAGTACTCGGTTCAAGAGAGAAATAGGAAAACAAAGGAACAAAGAGTATTAAATATGCTCACCTAAGAACATGCTAGCAATAACTGGAGTACCTGAGGGAGTACTTGGTTTGCGAGGCTTCTTAGAAACAGGAAGGCCAGACGAAGACCCATCCATTCGCCCCCTCTTCGGGACACTGTGAGGACCGCGAGGGACTAGACGAGGAACATATTCTTCATATACATCAACAAATCCAAAAGAAACCCCAGGAAGGGCTGTAGAGGTTTGGGACTTACTAGTTGCAGAAGTTCCAGCAAGTTTTTCCCCGGTCTCCGCCGCGGCGGGGAGAACGTCAAGAGGGATTGGGTCAACAAAGTTCCGCCCAAGCTCCTGCGAAAAAGGATAAAACACCAAGACAAGGAAAAGCTAAGCAAAAATGGATGCAGCGAGAGTACATAAAGTACCCAAACAAAGAGATAGACAACTCACAGCTGGGGGCGGGTTGTTGGCAGAGAACTCGGAGACAGCAGGAGGAATAACGCTCACTCCTTTCAGCATCTTCTGGAGACGCTCGAGTACCTCCTCACCGGTCAGCTCAAGAGCTGGGACCATGCGTGAAGGATCCTTGGCCCTAGAATACTCGAAGCCAAGGTGCTCCCGCTCTTTCAAAGGCTGAACTCGGTGACGAAGAAAGCTCGAAACAATACCGAAGCCGGTTAGACCCTGCTGTTTCAGCATACTAATCCTATCAAGGAGTGGCTGGATCACTTGAATCTCAGTAGGTGACTCAAGTTTCTTGTCCCATCGGTCATTCACCACAGGACCAGATCCAGAGTGGACGACAAGGGAAGTGATCAAATTGGCAGCGTAAAACCACTCGGCACGCCAATCTTTTACAGAATCGACCAGGTCA
The DNA here is from genome assembly GCF_019320115.1 of Miscanthus floridulus. Classification (NCBI taxonomy): domain Eukaryota; kingdom Viridiplantae; phylum Streptophyta; class Magnoliopsida; order Poales; family Poaceae; genus Miscanthus; species Miscanthus floridulus. The sequence goes on from NC_089595.1 coordinate 105,115,707, forward strand.
TAGTCAAAAAACTTAATCTTAAGACCCTGGTGAAACTGAATCCCGCAACCGCCAAGAACGCTGGTTTCTTCGCTACGGGGTTGAGGTTTCAGATGAAAGAAAAAGTGAAAAAGAGATAGAGAAGGAGGGATTCCAAGGAAAGCTTCACAAAGATGAACGAAAACGGAAAGATGGAGAACGGCATTAGGGGTTAGATGGTTCAGACTAACCCCAAAATAACTAAGAAACTAATGAAGGAAGGCGGAAGCAGGAAGGCAAAGTCCAGCGTGGACAAAGGAAACGAAGAGGACAATCTCACCAGGACCTAGAGCTAGAACCCGATGCTCGCTCTTAACTCTCCATTCAGCGATGACTTTGCTTTGGATCAAGCCGTCGCTGACGAGCTCGCGCAGCTGATCTTCGCTTGTTGTTGGAGCCGGCCAAACCTTCTGAGCAGCCCTCATGGCCACGAATTCCTGGTTTTCTATCAAAGAAAGGGATGACTCCTCGTCCACGAAGGTCACCTGGGACTTGCTTGCGGTTTTCTTTTTTCCCATGAACTAGCGGAAGCAAAAAGGCACTGGGGAAGATGAAGCTAGGATGGTGGTGCTCGGGTGACAGCGACGATGACGGTGGTGGATTTCTGAAAGCTAGGGTTTAAAGGCAAGAGCTGGGCAGCAAAGGAAAGGAAGATAAAAGGTCTTTAAATAGATTTTTTAGTAATAAAAACGGCCCACAAGGCCCGTTAAAACACAGTGTGAGAACACAACGGTCCATTTACCAACACAGCTAAAACGACGGAGGGCACAAATCCACACAACGGTACAAACCAATGGGTAGATTTCAGACTTATCCATCCAGCACCATGGCAGGGTTATCAGATCGCTACAAGAACAACTCATCAAACCAAGAAGAAAGAAAGGGCTACCTCACAAGGAACAAAGGAACCCGGTTATTTAAGAAAGAACTCGGTAATCTCATGAACGACAGGGATCACAGCAAAAAAGTAAAAGACAACTCAGAAGACAAGATTCGTTCCATTACAAGCGGCCTCAAAAATAGAAGATTACAAATCTTACAAGACCCAACGAACTCGAAACCACGAAAAGCAAAGTAGCAAAGAAGAACACGGACACGGCTAGGCTCTGGAATGACTATGTATCCTAAATTGCTACTCGGAAGGACAAACCACCATCAGCTACACTATTTTCTTCAAAGGACGGACGTAGTGCATCCAAGGCGGAAATCGGCAGCACGGCAAGGCAACATGGAGCAGAGAAGGCCGGCGGGCATCTGTCTACCCAAGACCAATGTGATGCTGGATATGGTGTTGATCTGCACCGGACAGTCTCAAGACAGGCGACGAGGATCAACCCAGAACTGTCAGATGAAGGAACGAAGCCCACATCACAAGACTTCCTCCAACTACCGCCATGTACATCCTGGTACAATGCTGTCGCAGGATTAGCCTACCTCTAATTCCTATCACAAGACTTCCTCCAGCTACGACAAGACACACAGGAACTACAAAATATGCCCGGGGGCTGCTCTACTTCACAAACTACCATGTTCATGACCACGAAGGTTTCAACAGAATGTCCAATGGATAAAAACCCGCACTCCGGGACAGTATTTATAGATCAAAGGAGCGGCGCACATGAACTAGGAGTACCAACGAAATAAGACTAACAAAGGACACAGTGAAAAGACAGGACTCAATAATGGATGACTCAAGCGAGAAGGAACAGTACTCGAAGACGGGTATATTCGGAAGAATATACCAGCACAGTACAACCCGTGAACAAAATGCATTTACACTCAACTACCACCATACAACTACATCTGACAACAGCAGACTATCAAAGAATACGCCATGACCTCGTATCTGAGTTCTTCCTGAACAAAACAACAAGGATATACGCTCGGAAGCTGCATGCTGCGAAACTACTCGGATAATGGTTTAATCCAAGACTAAAGGGCTGCTTTGGAAAGATGCCGCAAAACTACTCAAATGATGACATAATCCAACTCTCAGACTTCAGAACATAAATTTTAGTACAACATAAAGATTCAAGACCCTCCAACTTTTTGTTCCAAATAGCAAGAGGCTCGGGGGCTGCACTCAGTGAGTGCACTTTTTCTTCGAAAAAGCGCACGTCACCAAAAGACTTCCTCAACGTAGACCACTTCAAGATATTACGACAAAAAGAACCCAGAACGAGCCATATTCGAGTTCTTTTTGATAAAACTTCAACGAACAAACAGAGCAACTTCAAGACAAGATCCTCCAGCTCTTTGTTCCAAATAGCAAGAGGCTCGGAGGCTACAACCAGATAGATGTACTTTTTCTTTAAAAAAGCACTCACCACTCGAAGGTCCAAGAAGCGCTACAAGGTTTCACTTCAGAAAGCACTCGGATGACGTTTGTTCCTACTCATCAAAACCTGAAGGAGCAAAACGAGACTTTCAGAGCTCAACCATGAAGTGCTCGGGGGCTTATCGATACGGGACCCACAGGATACCCCACAAAGGAGAGAGAAGATCTAGTCTAACTAGGATTCTTTCCTTGTAATCCTAGTAGTAGTACTATTCAGTAATCCTACTAAGAACTCTCATTGTAAACCGACTAGGACTCTGGCCTCCTGACTATATAAAGGAGGGCAGGGCTCCTGGACGGTAAGAAGAACAATGGTACAACACAACACTTCATAATCAATCCAACGCAAAGGCTAACGCCGAATGGACGTAGTGCTGTTACTCGATCAACGATCGAGGGTCCGAACCAGGATAAATCGTTTGTCTCTTGCGTTCACCGTCGAGTTTTGTATACGCTGAAGCCCAAACAATACTGCCCCGGGTACCCCCGGTGGCAGGCTATCGGTGGTAAAACATCGACAGTTTCCATCTCACGGGGAAAACGGACGCGAGAATTTTTTTTCTATTATTATTTTTGGAGCTGATGCCGTGACCAAGCCACTTTAGGTTAAGTTGGACGAAAAATTATTAATGCCAAAAAGTTACCTCTTTAGTATTAGAGATACATAAAGTGTACAACAAATATATATTTCATATTTAATCTAACAATATTTTTTATCATGAATGAGTATTTTTTATGACTTTAATAAAAAAATTAAATTGTTTGACTTTAAAAAACGAGATTTGCAATTTTTTAACGGACGGAGTACTGTGGAACAGAGCCCTAGTAACAGGTCACAACTGTATTTGACCCCGAGCCGATCACTGACAGTCGTTAATAGCTTGCGTACACGCACACGCTTTACAGCGCGGCAAAGCTTCCCCCCGGCACGTACGCCTGCACAGGCGCAGGCAGATCGGGCCACGCCGGGCTGTCGATGGCGCTGCAGGATCGATCCAGATCGAGGACGAGCAGCATGCAGACGCAAACAAATCTCAACTCCGACGCCTCCGAGTCACGCCGTCGGCTAAACAAAATTGACAGCTGCAGGTCATGTGGTATCGTCTGCGTCTGCGACGGACAAAGTCTTTGGCCGTGTCATGCATGTGCCCGTGCCCGGTGCCCCCGGCTTCGAATCCACTGCGTCATTCCAATGGCCTCAAAGGCAGGGGGCGACAGCTTGGCGAATTGCGAGGCAGCAGAAGCACAACATTTCAGCACTCCCCATTTTTAACAGGTGTCTCTCACGTGTAGCTACAAAAAAGATTACGATACGAGCTTTGAATAGTTTCGGTGATCTCTTCAATGACATAATCTTGAAATCTAGGTGTAGTTATAGGGTCTTTTTATATACATGTGGTGTGAGCGAGGTGTATGTGGTGTTGGTGTGTGTCTGTTCATGAACAGATACTACCATTGTTCTTAGATGAGAGACGAAAAAAAACATTTTAACACTGTTTGCTTGCGACACTAATGTTTTTCTCTCGTATCATTTCAGCATAAGCGAACAAACAGGATAGCGCAGTAACGTGACACTGTCGTTTCGGGTGTCCGGATGCTGTAATCAACTAATCGCGCAGCTTTGCTTGCACCAAACTGGAGCGCTCTTCTCTGATCTCCAGCGTTGGCACAGGTTGACAGGTACAGTACACTATGGTAGCACAATTCGGGTACTGAACTGGCCAAATCCAAACGTGCAGAGGCAATGAATTCCTTGCGAACTCTTGCAGCCAAAACAACGCAAGCTATTCATGTCAACGCTCAACAGACGCCCGGTACCAGTCCAGTAGTGGTAGCGATCCTTTTTCACGATCCTTGCCTCACACTTCACATCGTCAGAGCAAGCACGGCAAGGCACGGCAACATTCAGTGGTGTTGAGTTCCGGGTGTAAAGTCTCGGTGTGTCGCATCGAATGTTAAATGGAATATGTTTAATACTAATAAAAAAATAAATTACAGAATTCGTTAGTTGGCCGCGAGACGAATTTATTAAGCCTAATTAATCCGTCATTTGCACATGTGTTATTGGTCCTGTTCGGATACTCTAGCACAGCTAGAGGTTAGAGTTAGTTTCTAGCTCATGACTAGCCCTGAACTAACTCTAGCTTAAGAGATGTTTGGATACAAGGGTTAAAATGATAATAAATGTGCTTTCCAAATCATTGATGCGGGTGAAAGTAGAGAGAAAATAGTGGATCCCACCTCAAATAGCCCCAACTAGTCCAAATAATCACCTCTTTGGGAGGATAGTTTTTTAGGGTGGGCTAGTTGCAAATAACCCACTCTAGCCCTCCTGTTTGATTATTTTAGGGCTAGTTGAGCTCCAACTAGCCCAAACTAGCTTTAACCCATGAATCCAAACAGGGCCATTGTATCACTTTATTGCCAAATCATAAACTAATTAGACTTAAAAGATTTGTCTCGTAATTTATGTAATTAGTTATTTTTTAGTCTACATTTAATACTATATGTGTCAAATATTTGATGGGAGAGGAAGTAAAGTTTTGGCGGAGTAAACAAGCGCTTAAGCGATCTGCGATCGATAGCGCAATGAAGTTGCGAGAAGGACGACTGTACGTACCAGACAACCACAACGTTTGTTTGTCTTTACTTCAAACAAAGGATCTGCCATTGCCAAGAACTCGTACCAATCTCCATGCCATTTATATACTAGTACGATCAGATTCCACGTAGTACTCCGTACTAGCCACAAGTGACGTCGATATCAGATTCTACGTATCAGCAGCATTGATGCTGCACCTCAAGCAATCACAAGCGCCCAGCTGCACAGGTGTAGCCGTGTAGGTGAGGCACTTTCGTCGTTGTTTTCCTTTCCATTTTTTCAAATAGTCACAAGTATTAGTATTAGAAGTGTAGGAGTAGAACACAATTTTTATTTCAGCTTGTTTGGTTAAACTTATTAGCCTCCCCTATTAGTCATGATATAGTATTTTTCTCTCGTAACAAATCAGCGAACAATACTTTTCAGACTAACTTTTCAGCGAGACCGGCCTTCTCTATGATACCATACATACATCATGTTCGCTTGTTGGTTTCAGTTTGGACTTATCAGCCAGTCAACAATATTATTCTCTCACAACGAACCAACACTGGCCAGGCTTATCAGCCCAGAAACCGACCAGCGACCAGGACGATACTCTGATACTCGAGCTCCAGAGATTAGTAGTCGTCGAACTAGCATATCATGGTATTTCACCATGATCTACACCTTGCTTGATCCTAATGATAATACTAATACTATGTACCAAACTGTTAACCTTCCTTCTCCTCCTAGACCAGTCGGGTGACTCGGTGTAAAGGCAGAATCACCAGAGCCAGTCCAGGTAGTATTCTCTGGTGACCTCGTCGCTCAGCTCCGAGCCCTCCACGCGGCTGGCCTCCGAGCTCTTGAAGCTGAAGCTGTCCAGCGCCTGCACCTGCTTCCTCGACCCACTGCGGCCTACGCTGGGCCTTACCTCGGCCGCCGGCTCTTGTTGTTGCCCCGCGTGCTCGCCCTGCTGCTGCCGCTGCCTGGGCGCGCTCTGGCACCGGGTGCGCGCCACGGACGAGGCCGTGTCCGCCATGTACCGCGGGCTGCTCCCGGCGTCCCGGTTTCGCCCCGGTTTCGCCGGAGAACCGAGGTACCCCGGGAACGCGCCGAGGCGGGGCGTGTTGTGCGTTGTCTTGGGGTGCGGAGGCTCCAGCTCTCGCTCCTGGAGGCGGCGCCACGCCGGCTTGTGGAAGTGGAGGAGCGGCGAAGCGCCTGGATGCTGGTCGCCGGCGTACCGGCTCGTGATCCGGGACGACCGGCACCGCAGCTGGCACGTGTCCATCTCCACGATCCTCGGGCTGCGATCCAAGCCGGTGTCCCCGCCGTCGGACAGCCGCCGGCGGTGCACCGCGGGCACGGCCAGTGGCTTCACGCGCGCAACGATCCGCTCCTTTGTGAACAAACAAGAGATGAAGAAAAATTAAAATTTGACTTCATCATATTTTAAAATGTGAATGGTGTTAGTGCTTATCAAAGTCCTCACTTGTTCAACGGATTTCCGAGACGACGCCGTCTTGGCCTGGAGCCTCATGAGCGCCTGCAGCCTGCGCAGCGTCATGGCGGTCTGCTTCCTCACGAGGTAGCCACGCACCAGAGCTTGCAGCTTCACGAGCGACCTGAGAGCACGGAGCGCCTTCCGAGCCTGCGGGCGTTGCAAAAAACTTCAAATTTTCACAGTCACATCGGAACGCTGCAGGTCGCATGGGAAACCGAAAAAGAATTGCGCATTAAACAGCTGGGGTGACGACTCGGTGCGTCACGCCGCGCGGTTCACGAAGCACCCTAGCAATAAACAAAAATATCGGGAGAGTTTGGAAATAATCTAATCTGAAGACTGAAGGGGATTAAACAAATGAGCAGTCGCTAACGACTCAACGGAAAGGAACAGCGCAGCAAGCGGCCATGGATTTGCAGCGGTTAGTGAAGTCAAATCTCTTGTCCAATGCAAATGCAAAAGAATCTGCGAAATTCATGCATGCCCACTTGTTCATCCGTTGATTTCTTGGAACTGAAGAACTGGACTGACAGAAAGCAAACATTTTGATCTCCTTTTGTGAATGAAACAAACAAAAAAGACTTCAATGAATCATGAACGCAAAGAAAGGCCTTGTTTAGATGCCTTTCAAATTCCAAAGTTTTTTCACTCTCTCTCCATCACATCAATTTTTAGCCATTTGTATGGAGTATTAAATATAGATAAAAAAATAATTAATTTTACAGTTTAGTTCGAAATTACGAGATAAATCTTTTGAGCCTAGTTGGTCCACGATTGGATAATATTTATCAAATAAGACGAAAGTGCTACTATTTATCGAGTTGAAATTTTTTCGCAATCTAAAGGAGGCCAAAGAAACAAACAAAGAATGGATTTCGTTTAGGGCAATACTACCAACTTACCAAGTAGCCTCTGAAGGCCTTCTGGATGACGACGGCGGCCGCCACCTCGCGCTCCTGGCCGCAGTTGCACGGCCGCACCTGCGACAGCAGCTCCCCGGCGGCGACGGCGGTCACGGAGGAGGGCCTCCGGCCGGCGTCAGCCACGCTGTTCCTCGGCTTCGCGAAGCTCCACCGCCTCTTCTCCGCCGGCGGCGGCAGGCCCAGCCCGAGACCACCGCCGGCGCACACGGCGGCATTGTGTGCCTTGCGATCCTTGTCCGCTTCCTTCTTGCTGCCGGTGAGCACCTTCTTGAGCCATCTCATCGCGCGGCCCATGGTCCTCGTAGCTGCTGCAGGAACGGATGCGTGAAAAAGAGAAGCAAGCGTTGGAAGGAACTGGTTGGGAAGCAACGAGACTACAAAAACAGAACTAGTCCTACAGCGTGGGAACTCGAGGGAGATCAGCTCGGGATTTCTTGAAAGCTACTACACTGTGCGGATGCAGAGGACCAAAAGCTAGCTGGGAGTTTTCAACCCTTGGTCGAAACAAAAGGTTGCATCTTTTGAACACAAGGATTTTGAAACAATCGTTTTGCAATCTGAAGTAGCAGGGCAGGAAACAACAGGCCGATGAGAAAACTTGAACAAGGCAAGAAAAGAAGCTTCACTTCACCGGGAGAAAAAGGGCAGGAGCCTTTACAGAGGCCTGCTGCAGTCAAGAAACACGGGGAGCGAACAAAGAGGCCAAAAGCGAAGGAAAGGTCTCGCAGAGGCCGGCAGAGTTAAATGCAGAAGTGTAGTAGCGCCAAGGGAGAAGAACGAGTTGTGTAGAGTAGTGGCAGCACAGGGAACCACAGTTGCTTAGAGGGGGCGCAGCCAGTGGCCAGTGCAGGCTTGCAGCAGGTGAGGAGGCTGGGAGGGGAAGGGAAGGGAAATGGCCAAGTGGGATGGGAACGAAAAGGGCGGTGAGGCCTACAACGTGATGCCCCCGAAGAGGAAGCCTTTTTCACGAGAACTTTTCAGCCAAGGAGTTCCAGAAAATTTTGTCAAATTTTTCAGATTCCCCGTCACATCAAATCTTTAGACGCATGCATGAAGCATTAAATATAAATAAAAAATAAAATTAATTACACAGTTTAGACGAAATTCACGAGACGAATCTTTTAAACCTAATTAGACTATGATTGGACACTAATTACCAAATAACAACGAAACGTGCTACAGTGCATTTTGCAAAATTTTTCGCCATCTAAACAGGCCCCAACCACGACCGAGACGAGCAGAGGAAACCCACTGTAGCAACCAGCAGCCAGCCGACGGGCAAAGCGGAGACAGCGGCGGCGAAACGCGTGTTCTCACGGCGCAAGCGGGGGGGGGGGGGGGGGGGGGGGGGGGGGCAGTGGCGTAGCCAGCATTTATAGTTAGGGTGGTCCATTGTTAATGTTTTAACCACTATAAATATAGCATGTCGCTACATCAGTATATAAATTACCAAATGCAATTAAGATAATGAGGACATAAGTCACTGCAACTACTTCATGTGAGGCCTGCAACTTCTTTGATGCATATTTCTGGAAAAGGGAGACGTAATCACCACTCATTTTAATGTTTCAACAAATATGCAAGAGGATTATATAATGTTTCAGTTTACCAAACCAATAATCCAATACTGCAAACTGAAATAAAATAAATTCAGTGCCACATAAAAAAATCTTCCAACAATCTAAAGCCACAGAAGTCTTGAATCTAATAAATCAGTTTTGCATACCATGTGTCTTATGTACTTTTGTTGTCCATGCCCATTGCGGATCGCCGATCACCAATCCTGGCTCCTATTGTGATTAATTGCTAGGAATGAAATTGGAGAATCTGAAAGGAAAAGGAGAATCGTGAGTACATGACTAAACGAGAGTAGGGCAGCTAGCAGCAGGCTAATTGTCTTTGGCTTAGTTGTTGAGTCTTCGTATCAGGATTGAGATGTACGTGTACCTGCATAACTGCTGCTCCGCGTTTTCCATCGTGGAGTTGCCGATGCCCGATGGCCGTGCTCGCCGTCGCCACGTCGCCTGCTCCTACGGCTGCACCGCATGCACACAGAAGAATTCGATGGGACACCGCACAGCCGCACGGAAAAGAAGGGGCGCAGTCTGATGCGATGGGCATTGGCGGAAAGGCAGAACGTAGAAGGCTGAGCGGCACACAGGCGGATTCTCCAGTCCCAACTGTACCGATGCGCCTTGGTTGGCCGGAGCGCAGGGTGGTCCGCGGCCCACAAGGACCACCCTGTAGCTCCGCCCCTGGGGGGGGGCGAGATTCTGCCTAGTTGCCTAGGAGCCCCGAGCGCAAGGCAGGCAAGGCGCGAGAGGCCAGCCGCCGGCTCCCGGCTCTCGCGCCCGGGACCGGAACAGGGCTCAAAACACGCGCGGCACGAGCGACACGAGGCGGCCCTCGGGCGGTAGGACGAACCCGCAATCATTCGCACCCCAGAAGGGTCGAGTCGACGAGGCAGCAATCGCCGTGAGCGACCGAGGGCTGGCGCGGCGCCCACCCCGGGCGCGGCTTTTGCGGCTGGCCCGGCCGCGTCCGGCCAAGAGCCCGCGCCAAGATCCGATCCGGCAATTGGCGCGTGTTTACTTCACGTCTAAATTCCCAAAAAGTGCTACAGTATCTATCACATCAAATTTTACGATACGTGTATGAAGCATTAAATGTAAACAAAAAAAACTAATTGCACAATTTGGTTAGAAATTACGAGACGAACGTTTTGAGCCTAATTAGTCCATAGTTGAACACTAATTGCCAAATAAAAATAAAAGTACTATAGTAGCCCAAAATCCAAACTTCCCGCAACTGAACACGCGCTTGGTTTTTCTTCCTGGGACGCCACGACGCCGATCGACCTTCTTCTTCTGGTGTGTGTGTGTGGGTGGGGGGCCTGGTGGTTTCTAAGTTCTAACCTTGAGCTAAAAAGCGTCGCCCCCAGAGCCAGGCCTCACGTGTACTACTAGTAGCACGGCGTGCAGCGAGGCTGGTAGTACTCGCTGATCCGGTCAAATAAGGCCCTGTTTAGTTTTAAAAAAATTTCACCCCGAAGGCTTCGTTCGCTTGTCTTAAAAATGGTTGGTTCGGTTTCTTTTTTTAGTCGTAATAGTGTTTTTCTCTCACAACAATTCAGTCAGAACAGTATTTTTTAACCAGTTTCAGCCAAGTTTAAGAACAGCGAACAGGGCCAAAGTGTCACATCTAGAGTATTAAATATAGATGAAAAAAAACTAATTGCACAGTTTGGTTGAAAATCGTGAGACGAATGTTTTAAGGCTAATTAGGCCAACCAACATGCGCTAAAGGTGGATGATTAGCCATAAGTGCTACAGTACCAACATGCGCTAATGGTGGATTAATTAGACTTAATGAATTCGTCTCGCAGTTTCCAAACGAGCTATGTAATTAGTTTTTTTATTAGTATCCGAAAACTCTTTCCGACATCCTCGAAACATCTAATGTGACATCCAAAATTTTTCATTTCGCGAACTAAACACACCCTAAATGTGCGTGTGTGTGAATTTTGGCCCAGTTCACCTCGTTGAAAAGTCATGGCTAAAATTATTGTTCGCTAATTTATTATAAGAGAAAAATACTATTCCTTCGTTGAAACGGTACTAGTCATGGGGCAAGCGAACGGGTCCTTCGTATATCGCCGTCGACGGATGCGGAAGGCGGAAGGCGGAAGGCGGAAGGCGGAAGCGGAGACTGTTCTGTAGGCGAAGATGGGCCACGCTGCGAGAGCTAGAGCCCTAGAGGTGGTTACGCAACTGCAGCACAGAGGTACGAGAACCCTCGTGTTACTGCCGCATGCCCATAAATGCCTCGTAGTACATGAACATTGTTGGGAAAGCCTACGCGTGATGCGCTATAATGGCTGCTGGCTGTCCATCACCGGATGCGAAAACGATGGCTCTCCCTCTCCTTCTCCGTGTGGTGGCACCTCCACCTCCACCTCCACCTCCACGCAGGGACGCCAAAACAGCAGGATTAATGGTCGCGTAAATGTGCAGTACATGATGCTTGCCGTCTAACTGTAGTATAGTGTACTCCGTAGCTCCATGCTGGCTTTGCTTACACACTGCACAGAGAAATTCAAAAAACAGATATACGAGCAGTATCAAATTACCAATACCAACCGTTGGTCTTTGGTCCCTCCCTCGCCGCGGCGCAAGCAAGCCAACCGACGACTGCCCCCCGACGCTGACGAAGGCGCGTGCGCGGCGGAGCGGGAAACTTTTGAAGCGACACAGGCTGCGTTTAGGGGGGTTTGGTTCCCGCAACTAAATTTTAGTCCCTGTTCCATCGAATGTTTGACACATGCATGAAGTATTAAATATAGACGAAAAAATAACTAATTACACAGATTACGACTAATTTGCGAGACGAATTTTCTAAGCCTAATTAGTCCATGATTTGACATTGCTGTGCTACAGTAATATATGTGCTAATGACAGATTAATTAGGCTTAATAAATTCGTCTCGTAAATTAGTCACCATTTGTATAATTAGTTTTATAATTAACTTATGTTTAGTCCTCCTAAATAGCATCCGAACTTCCGATGTGGCATGGACTAAAATTTAGTCCATGGAACCCAACACCCCTAATAAAATTTTTTTGGATGTCACATAGGATGTTTCGGGGACGTCAGAAGGGGTTTTCGGATACTAATAAAAAAACTAATTACATAACTCGCCTGGAAACTACGAGACGAATTTATTAAGCCTAATTAATCTACCATTAGCGCATGTTAGTTACTGTAGCACTTATGGCTAATCATGGACTAATTAGTCTTAAAACATTCGTCTCGCGATTTTCAACCAAACCGTGCAATTAGTTTTTTTCGTCTATATTTAATATTCCTTGCATGTGCCGTAAGATTTGATGTGATAGTTTGGGGTGAAAATTTTAGAAACTAAACCGGGCCACAGTACGGCGTCGCACAAAAATATACGGGCAAGTATTTGGCCCGTAAACTCAAGTGGCACGACGCGGTTGCCGAGGCGGACGTCCGGTGATGTCATCCCGACGAGGAATAAGGTCCCGGTCTGCGCTTGCAGCATGGAGGCATTGAGGTCGTCGTGGTACTACTAGCAGTAAGATCCGGTGAGCACTCAGAGAGCAGAATCTGGGGCACTGTACGACGGGGCCCGCAAGCAGCCTGGCACGTCTGCACGTGACGTAGAGGACAGGAGTAGGAGTACGTACTGCCGTACTGGTATCGGCGTGCAGATCTACAGGCTGCCTCTGCCTATACAGGAGCACACCGTCGTGGTATGATCGTATCCGGTATCCCGCACGTGTCGTCGTCCCCCGGTCCCCGGAGCTGGAAGGAGGCACGTGATCCGCGTCACGGTAGTTTCTGCTCGTCGCCCTGCCGGTTTCGGTGTCCCTTCTCACTTCTCACCGTACCGCCGGGGAAAGGGACCATTTCACTTGGGATTCATGGCCGCAGAAGCAGTTCGCCATGAATACAAACACACGCTAGTTCGTCGTCCTGCCGGTTGTGCTGCGCCTTTTCGTCGTGCGCCGGGGACCGCCAGCCGGGGCATCTCACTCGGGATTCGTGGCATCAGAAGCAGTTATTACGCTAAGAACACGAAGAAACAGAAAGTACAACAGTACAGTGGCAGTCTACCACACGAGTATTAAGGCCCTCTTTGGCACGGCTCATCTAGCGGCTTCTCGGCTTTTGATGAAGCCATGCCAAACAACACTTTGCAAAACGGCTTGTGCGTAGAAGCCAGAGAAAAGCCGTTCGGTGGCTTACACAGGGGAGGGCAAGCAAAAAAATGTGGCTTCCCCCGGCTTCTTCCTCATCTGCGCGTTGCTTTTTCCATCCTTGTCCCCCGAGCCTGCTCTCCTCCTCGGCGTCCGCGCGCCAACGGCCGCCTCTCTGCGCCGCCGGCCTCCTCCTCCCCCGTCGCCGGCCTCCTGCTCCTCCCCGCGCGCCTCCGCCTCCTCCACCACGGCCGCCGGTCTCCTGCTCCGCCCCGCCACCGGCCTCCTGCTCCGCCCCGCCGGCCTCCAGCTCCGTCTAGCGCGCCCCGCCTCCGCCCCTGGTTCCTCCCCTGCGGCCAGCCTCCTGCTCCGCTGCGCCGCGCCCCGCCAGGATAAGGCCGGGAGGGAGAGGCCGATTGAATAAGGAGAGATGAGGGGAAAAGAAAAGAAGGGGAGAAGGAAAGATAAATAAAAAGTGAAAGAAAAAGAAAAGGAAAATGAAGAGAAAAAAGAAAAAGAAAAGAGAGAAAAAAATATAAGGGTATTTTGGACAATTGACATCTTCTTTATATTCTAAAAAGCTAGGAGAAACCGTTTTGCCAAACGTCTTCGTATAAAATAAGCCAGAGCAAAAAAAAAAAACTGTTTTTTCCATAGGAACCAGAGCCAGAGCTATTTTTTCACGAGCCAGAGCCGTGCCAAACGAGCCCTAAGCGACGCGACTTGGGAATGCACTGCATGGTGCCCCAGCTGGGAAGCGGAAAGCCGTGCATTATACGGGCTGCGAATTGATCCATCCTATGGGCTATGGCTATAGCCGAGAGCCGAGAGCCAAGAGCAGCATCACGGTAGAGTAACGTGGATTTGAGGACTGGAAATCAAAGGCTACGAGATCTCTGCCCTTCCGTGCCCTGCGGGCCGGCCATAAACGCTGAGGCAGGCCAAACGGCGCAACACGGTCCAGTCCTGCTGCTCCTGCCTGGCCCCGCTTCGATTTCGATTCCATCGGTTCTGCACTTCCGCTGACCGCTGCTGCTCGCTCTCCTGCCCCTGGCCCCGGTGCCGTTGCATGCATGCCCTGTGACTGCGAGCCATTTGCCGGAAGAGGAGTGCGCCGCGCCGCGTTCAATAGTTCAGTCAAAACCCGAGAGGGGGCCCTGCCAAGTGCAGCGCCGGGAGCCCCCCTGCACCGGGCAGGCAATCCATTTCCGTCAAGAAAACGCAGTGCAGAACTGCAGACGTGCAGTGTTGCAGCGGGGCTGCGGGGGAGCGGAGTAAAGGGCGGCCATGCGCGTCGCATGAACGAACGAACCAGTGGTGTGGGGCGTGTGGCCCTGCACAATGCGCACGGTACTTGGAGCCGCATTCAAGAGGTTTACCCGATCGCTACTAGTGTCGGACTGTTGGCCTATACACGCGTGCGGTTTTTTAGACAAAGGAAACAATCCAGTTTTACCTATGATAATCAAGAGAATCAGATCAATTATTTAAATAATTTAGCAACGCATATAATCAAGCCCACTTAGATATCAATCATATCTTTGTTTGGTCATACAAAAGAAGCAAAGAACTGTGTGGCCACCGTTTCTATCGCTCGACAAATTTGGTAGAAGCAATGTTTGATTTCATCACACATTTACAACTGTGTTCATGACATGCATACTTTTAATATCTTCATGTTAGCACACAACCTCGATTAGTTCACATAATAGCTTGATTTAGATATACATACATTGAAGCACACGACCTCAATGAAGAGGGAGGTTTGGTCGTCCAGAGCTTCGTAGCGACATATTGGACTCACATCCCTCTGACAAGGGTTATCTTCGGAGCTGCATATTAGACTTGCTCTGAAGTGAGTTTGCCATTTATAGAAAACAACTGTGATGGAGATCTTCACCAAGCATGAATGGATGTCTTCTAATAGGTTTTATTTTTTTCTTCAAGAGAAAAGTTCAGCAGTATTTTTTTTCTTCTGTCGAGTACAGGACGCCAGGACGTTTTTTTAGAGAGAGAGAGAGAGAGAGAGAGAGAGCCTTTACGAGTTGCCAGTCATACCACCAATCTGCATTTGTGGTCAGGACGTTTGTAGGCCTCGGTGTTGACCGCCTGGGCGAGTCACGACTTGGGCCAACGCCCAGCGGATCCAACAGGCCAGCCCACGTAACAGCAGTTGGGCCTCTAGTTCACACGTTTAGGCACCCCAAAGAAAATAAACAGCAGATCGGCCTCATTTTCATCCTCCGTTGGCGGCACTAAATCTACAGTCTCCTGAAGGGTTTCGGTATCTTGTTTAGCACCGACTGATCCACATGCTGCACCTTTCAGGGCTGGACATGCCTTTTCTCATATAGTGCTGAAAGACACCAAATTAGACCATTTTTCCAATAATTTTTGTGCTTTCATTTCTCCTGAACTTTGGATGCAGATGCAACACGCCAGCACCACAAATCTATACATATTGTACACACTAGCCAACTGCGTAGTCTTGTGAAGATCTTTCGGTAACTTGTTTTCCATCAATTTCCACTTATCAGCTTTGAGCCTTTCCTCTGTACCTCTTATATATCTTGCATCGTTGAACACTGAGTCCACATGCTGCACATCACTGACCAAGTATGCTCATTACGCCGCTTTCATCACTAAATAATACCCCAAACAAGCTACTTATTTACATGGGCAACCAAAGATATGTATGCAGCTCTCATGTATACGCGTACAATGCACGTACAGGGTAATTCAAGAAACGTGGACAGGCGTGGAAAGACGAGCCAGCTACTCAGCTAGAGCGGCAAGTTTTGTTCCATTTATTTATACACTGGCCCATTACAACAGCACGTATATAGTTTGTGCATGTCTTTTGTAGGTTAACCCTCAGAGGTATGTGTAGGTGCATACAAGAGAGAGACTTGGAGTAGTACATGATAAATTGTACTAGGCTTAATTCTATTTATCTCTAGAGTTTCTATACATCTTTAATTATCTCTAACAACATGTATCCATACTACTAACATAGGAAACATAACAAGTATCAAAGAAAACAAAAAGGTCACATGACACAAGAATGTATACGCACGTGGTTAAAAAAAGTGTCTGTCTACTAAACATTCGGTTGTTTCAGTTACCTCTAAACAATCGGTTGTTTTGGAAAAAAAAACAACCGAATTCTGTCAACTCCAATAAACGGTTGTTTTGTTGGCTACAAACAACCGGTTGTTTTTAGAGCCCAGAAACAACCAAATTCTGTACACTGACAAAAGTGGCTTCTTTTTCAGCTTTCTAATACCGCTTGCAGTCCTCGAGCAGCTTTGCACAAAAAAGAAAAAAAACAAGTTGCTGCTTTCTACAATTCCTGCCTACTTTTACTTTCCGCTGGAAGATCCTGATGATCTCATAAGAAATTTTCAATAGTGCAAAGCAAACTAGCTTATTTAAAAGACAAAGTTCAAACAAACTACAAATTATAACAAGTCTCAACTTAATAAAACTAAACAGAGATGGAAACAAAAGTCTTCATTATCCATAAGGTCCAAGGGGACAGAGAGCTCCTGGGAAATTCCTGAAAATGATATTGTCGCATAGGCCAAATCTGAGAGCAATAAATAGACTGGTAGAAGTCATCATCCTTAGCTCGCTTTTTCATCTTAAGCACACGAGAAAAAGACACATGTTGGCCATCCACTCGAAACGAACGGCCAGTCATAGATTCAGCATCTTCAGCATCAGCGACTAGCACATAAACAGTTTGATTCCTTGAATCCAAATCATACTTGTACCTGGGAACAAATGAAGGCCCACGACTTTGCCTGACAAGCCTAGCAACTAGCTTCACCTTATCTTTGGTGTTCAAATCTTTCACAACAATGACACTTGATTACTCTCCAGGAACTAAGTCCAGGTTCTCAAAAACAAACATGGAGACAACTTCATTTTCAAGAATACAACCAGAACAATTTCCCTATAAAAAAAAAGAAAATGAAACAAATTCATAAATAAAATGAATAGGAAACATAAGAAAACATACCTTAACAGTGATCTCAACATCCAAGTATGCTCTAACTGAATTCTTCCTCATCACAATATTACTGACTTTACAAAATGAAACATTAACTTCACCAACTCGAACAGAGTAAGCACAATAGGTCTCAGTAACTTGATCATCAGCAACGTGGCAATACACTGTCCTATCAGCCTCATCGTAACAGAATTTCAACGTCTTGACAAAAGTACAAGGGATAAGCTGCTTACAAGCACGTGCAACACTGTCACTTTATCTTGAGATGTAACTTCACTAAATCCACCCACCCTTAGAACAACAATCAAACGACTCTGCTGAAATGATCCTGATTTTCTCGAAGTACGTAGAGCTCCTCAAGAACGTCATAGAGCATCTAAGCAAAACCCTGGTAGCTTAGACCATCGACGGGAAGCTCAACTGCTGGTGCCATCTGCAAATCAGTCCAAAAAAGGGAATCAGTTGACTAGAAAAAGATAAGCCATGCATAAAAAGATGCAAGGTCGGTACATATAACCGAAGAAGACAAGTTCCACTTCTATTTCTATCGTCTAATCTTAAGGGTCTCATCCTAGGGTCAAGTATGGCTCTGATACCAAACTAAAACGATCCTGATTTCGTCTAAGGGAAATCCACAGAATCAAAGTATAACGTGATAGTCCCAGGTCCTCATCTCATCACATTATCAAATAACAATTGATATCACAGTCATACATCGAATACCTATTTTAAAGAGAGTACAAATAGCAAGGTTTACTCATTATTACATCGCCACTTGGCAGAATCACTCAGAGCATGCAACATCCATAACAGCATCAAGTAAAAAGGTAGCGGACGTCGATTCCATTTTCTCAACCAAACTTGAGCACAGGAACAAGACCTCTAATCCTCCCAATCGTCTCCCTTGTAGTCGTACTCGGGCTTAGAACCTGTCAAACAATTATCAGTATGATTTGTACTGGCCACTGGCTCCCACCCTATGCTTTGAGGTTGCTTTGTGATAGTGGAATGCAAGGGTAGAGCAAAAGACCTATTCGTGGTTGTAGTTTCCTATGTGAGTATGTCAACTTTTAATAATAATAATTTATTAAGTTTTAACACATCTCATCCACACTTTCTCCCATCCCATCACACACATCTCACCACTCTCATAATATCTAGGCGATAAGGTGTAAGTGCATCTAGCCCTTTAGTGGGTTTTGATAAATTGAATGACAACACAATTAAAGGTCTAATAAGTTTGCTAAGTGTTGAACAGGAAATTGAGCCTATTGCATATACTTGTGGGTTGTGTATTAACAAGTATATACAAGGTTCAACTAGTAGGCAAACTTGATGATATGCCACATTGTGTTAAAGTGAATGCCAAACTGTGTATTGTTGTATTTGAAGTTTTTGGAAGCAATCTAGTTCAAGCAAAAGACAACAATGCAAATAGAATCAATGAAATGGCTTCTATGTTGTGGGATATCATAGCATCATGTGAAAGCAAACATACTTGGTAAATGACAATATATAGTGGATATAAGTCGGTCTCTACATTGGTTTGCTTATAGGGATGCATATATGAAAGATCAATTGGAATATCAAGCCAAAATAAGAAGGGAATAAGGAATCGTGAATTAGCTTGACCATATTGATGTTGATCCATGTATGTCTCTATGTGAGACAAACTGAAGCTTGATTGATCTCAACATTCATATCTAGAAAATATTCAAGCAAGGATCAAAATATTGAAGAAATGTTTTTCAATGGATACTTAATATAATGTGACTTAAGTATGGCTTGATAGGGTGAAGATAGCAAGGAAAGGGCTTCGAGGTACTAAGCGAAGGTGAAGGGCAAGCGATGGCTTGGCGACTGAGATACCATGGCTAAGGTAAAGAAGATAGTACTTGCATTGAGTTTAGGTACTAATCAAGCTATGAGGAGTCATATTGTGTTGAGGATCAAATCATTAGTGAAAGTGACTTGATGCCATGAAGGTGAACTCATATGTATGGAAATGGTTCAAGTCACATAATCAAGGTATAATAAGAATGAGGAAAACATATTTGATAATAGAAGTTTTCAATTGCCAAATGAAGTGGCAACCAGCTCAAAGGCATTTACATTCTTTTATGCTTTAAATTTGAGTTTAGGAAAAGTCGTACTATAAAGGGGGATTCTAGTACAGTTGGTCAACTGTGCAACCAGATGCTCAAAACTATAAATCTATATCCTCTTACCCAACCAAAGCAGCCAGCCAAAAATCTCTAGATTCTACCTATTTTGGCTAGGGTGATAGTGCCACCCATAAACGATCGTTGGGACCCAAGAGATATAAATACCATTTGGGTCGACCCACAACGGAGATCCTTCTTCTCCAACGGTTCAGTTCGAAACTAAACAGACCAAAGCTCACCTCTCTCTCCTCCATTGTTGCTCCTTCATCCCTCAAGCAAATCCTTGATTCCCACCATCAAAACTTAAGAGAAAAGGTAGCAAAACTCAATTGAAGAGAAGATACACTGATTCCTAAAGTCTAAGAGCATTTGGTTCATGTTTGGCCGGCGGTTCTAAGGT
Source organism: Miscanthus floridulus (assembly GCF_019320115.1). Lineage (NCBI taxonomy): Eukaryota > Viridiplantae > Streptophyta > Magnoliopsida > Poales > Poaceae > Miscanthus > Miscanthus floridulus. The sequence continues at coordinate 105,135,373 of NC_089595.1, forward strand.
TTGTTACTCTTAGAGCTTGCTCCTAGCCGGCTAGGCGTTGCCTTGCCAACTCATGTGGCAGCCTTGGGAGGTTTGTAATCTCATCCTACAGCTAAGAAATTACCCCTCACTTCAAGAGTTCATTCTCTTGATTTAAGAACGAGGGCAAGGCAAGCCTTGGTGGCAAGCCAATCCTTTTGTGGATGCCTCAACAATGTGGACTTAGGCAAGCCTTGGTGGCAAGCTGAACCATGTGATAAATTTTGTGTCTCGCGTGCTTCACTTTATATTCTTGCTGGTTCAGCTCTTTGCTAGCTGATTGTTAGGGTTTGGTAGCTCGATCCTCTCTTGTGTGAGATTTTTGTAGTATCCAGTCTTCGAACTGGATTTTGTCTTTCTATTATAGGATTGAGCAGCTGAGAGGGTCAGGTTACTATCTGTGAAATCTCAACACTGTCTGCTTTATTTTTGAAGAGCGACAGTGCTGGCCTATAAGGCTGACAGTGCCACCCTCTGTTCTAACAGAGTTTTGAGTTGAATTTTTAGAGGCCTATTCACCCCCCTCTTGGCCTCCTAGGCAACATCAAGGTCCTTTCAATTGGTATCAGAGCCTGGCTCTCAATTTTGGGCTTAACCGCCTTGAGAGAACGATGTCGACAAGTGAGGAGGTATCTCTAGAACTTTTACTTTTAGATGGCTCAAATTATACATCTTGGTCTGCTAGTGTGCTTGATGTTTTTGGACCATGGGTCCTCAAATAGAGCAGATTGTAGATGTGAGCATTTCACCTCCTCATGATGATTTAATCTACCTTTCTAGAGAGGAAGTGAAATGCTTACAACTCAATGCTCAAGCTGCTAATGTCTTATTTAGTGCTTTGAGTGAAGATGTACTTGATGCTGTCATATTTGGAGATGGTGAACCACTTGGTGATGCTCATATCATTTGGACCACGCTCAAGGAAATGTATGGCAACTCCAAATGTGAAGAGAGCATCCTCTTATTGAAAAAATCACTTGAGGAATGCTCAACTTCATCGACAAATGATGAGCCTCAAGTGATTCTCTCAAAAGGCCTATTTGATCATGCCACATCCACTTCCTCGCCAACATATGACTTATTGGATGGTAATGAAATAGTTGGTGAGAATAATATTTTTACATGTGGTACTTCTACTTTCTTTAGTTCTTGTGAGACTAACATTTTGAAGGAAGAAGAAGCTTGTGATCGGTGGAAGCCAAATGATGAATCCACCTTACCAAGAAGCTCAACTCTCTATACCACTTCACATATCAGTCTCATGGCAAAGAAAGAGAAGAAAGTGGCAAGTGAGAGTGAGAGTGACAGTGACAGTGGTAGTGATGATGATGAGATCAATCAACACCTTGCACGTCTAAGCAAGAAAGACAAGTTGATAGTAATCAAGTTCATAGAGAAGATTCAAGAGCAAGAAGAAGATCTCTACAAGCAAGAAGAGCTTCTCATTGAAAAGATCAAATGCTTGGAGAAGTTGACCAAAAAGCACGAAAAGCTTAAGTGCTCTCATGCTAGCTTGGTCCAAAGGTATGAAAACTTGTTAATTGAGCAAACTCATACTATTAACTCTCTATCTTGTGTTGCTCAATTAGAAGATCAAAATTATATGCTAAAAGACAAGTTGGAAAGGCTTACTAGCAAAAATGAGACTTTGCAAGAAAGTCATGATGGGCTTTTGTGCTCTCATGAGAAGCTTATGGAGTCTCATCTCATGCTAGAAGTTGCTCACGAGGTTGTGGTAACAACGGTAAAATCATACCAACCTCACACTCACAAATGCACATATACACAAGTTTCATCTATTTTATCATGTGCTAACAAGTGTTGCTCTCAAGCAAGCCAACCTTCTGTTGAGCATGAAATTGTAGAAACTTATGATGATTCCATTGCAAAAGAAAATGAACAGCTCAAGGAAGAAGTTGAAGTGCTAAAAGGGGACTTGATTCAATGGAAGGGCAAGTGCAATGCTCAACCTTCTCAAGATAACCATGAAGACATGGTGAAGAAGCTCGAGAAGGGATTAACCGATGCATGCATCAAGCCTTATCAAAAGGGTTATGAGTCCAACGATGGCAAAGTGAAGGGGATACTTAAAGAAGTGCAATCTATCCAGAATGCAGTAGTTCAGCTAGCTACATAGACTGCGGCAGTGCCACACCCCAAGGGCGGTAGTGCCACACCTGGACAGAACAGGAAAGTTCCCAAGGCCATCAAGGTGCAACGTCAATCAAAGAAGACTCTCATCACTTGCTTCAAGTGCAAGAAAGAAGGTCACCATGTCAGAGATTGCCCCTTGAAGAAAGAAGAGAAGGTCATGAGCAAGATCCAAGAGAAGAAGAAGATGGCTCATGTCAAGTTCTCCAACATGGGACACAATGCTTCTATGTGTTCCAACAAGGTCGATGATCAAGCCACACTTCCAAAGAACAAGATAAGAAGAAGCAAGAGGAAGTGTTATGGTTGTCATGAGAAGGGACATGAAATTGGCTCATGTCCTAATAAGAAAAGTGAAGGATTGTCATCATCAACAAAGAGGTTCATTAGCAAGGTAGCAAGCAAAGTGCAAGAAGAGAAGGCTAGAAAGAACAAGAACTGCCTATGCTACACTTGCAAAGGAAAGGGACATTTAAGTAAGAATTGTCCCATGGGTAACACTTCTAAGCTCAACTTGTCAATTGATTTAAATATGCTTAGGAGACCTAAAAATGACACTTATGCTAGAAAGGTGATTGGTTCACCATGTGTTAGCACACAGGCCATTTGGCTGCCTAAGTCTCTTGTGACTAACCATAATGGACCCAACATAGTTTGGGTACCAAATTGTGTTTAGTAAGTGTTGTAGGTACTTGAAGGTGATATGAAGCTTCAGGGTGCTTGAGCAAGTTGATTGAAAATGTTCACTCAAGCTATCAATCAATTCACATTGCATATTCTTATATGGTTGACCTGAAGATGAATCAATGGAAATACTTCAAACTTCATATTCACCTTGGTAACTAGTACCTAACCCTTGCTAGCTAGCCACTTGACATGTGTAGTCTCTAATAGTTCACAAATATATGTGTGAATCATTTGCCATATGATGCTTTTAATGGCTCTCTAGTAGAGCAAGATCTTATTCATGTTGTAGGTAATGAGAAACCACCTTGTGGAGCAATCAAAAAAATGGCCATTGGTGATATAAGACCACAAGAAGTACATGCTACAAAAGTGGAAGCTCCTCAAGTTGCTGCTGTACCAAATTCCACTGACAACTCTGATGTAGAGGTGCAGCACACCCCTGCTGCAAATCAGCAGGGCCACAGTGCCGCACCCAAGGGCGGCAGTGCCGTCCCTCCTACACAGTAGCAGCTGACTCCACTCTAGTTCGTGGACAAATCTACAACCTTCATATGTGCAAGATGAAGATGAAAAGACCACCTCATCCATTACAATCAAGAAGGGTGGTAACATCTAAATCTCAAGTGCAATTTATTTAAAACTAAACTCCTTTGTGTCTTGTGTAGCCACTTAGGATAATAGAAGCACTTGAGGATATTCATTGGTTGCTGGTCATAGAATAGAAATATGATCAAAATTGAATTGATCATCCACATCAAGCAACATAGATGACTTGACTTTCCTTTGTAGACTTCAAACCAAGAAAAACAAGATGAAACAAGTTTATGTTCGTGCACATTATGAGTTGGTTTGATGGATTTGGAATCTTGGTACACATTGGAGGATACAAGTAGATTTCAAAATGGCCAAGAATAAAGAATCAAGCTCAAGTCAAGTAAAGGGACTTATTACTCACAAGTCAAGAACTTCCTACTTGATGGAATCTTGTCATATGTTAGATTACTAAATTCTCATTCTCATCTTATAGGCATCTACATGCTATAATGATTGTGAGTATCTCTTAGCATAGTTCAAATTGATTACACTATTGTTGCCATGACCTAGACATAGAGTGAAAATCTTAAGTTCTTAAATGAATAAAGTGCTATGTGAGAAATTCAAATACTTAGAGCACTTATAAAAGGAGACTTTAATCTATGGCTAGAGTTGTGAGACTAATCTTTCTCTCTAAGTGATTTATGTAGTCTCACTAAATGAGAATGTGTTTCTCAAATAGAGTGTGCTATTATATGAAGGCTATCAATCCAAAACTATGTGATGTATTTTCTCTCTAGCTAATTTGGATTAGATTTGTCTGTGTTAGCCACTCACCATAATATGGCTTAAATCTGCCCTTTGGACTTAAATGACCAACCATGCACATTTACATTTCCATTCCACTCAAAAGAATGTGCATGAGGCATCAAGGGAGATTGAGTCCATGTTATGAGGTTTCTCCATTTTGGTAACCCACTTGTCATCCACATATAAATGGTTACTAAATGAAAAACTAGTGCTTGTGTTACTAATGTCTTCTTGTGATTGAGCTTATTCATAGAAAATCAATAAGAAGATGTTGTGCTAATTTAATTCACAAGCTTAAAGGTTATTCTTCACCTAAAGAAAGATGTTGCTGCTAAAGGCCATTTAGATCAAAAGTTTTAGTTTCGCTTAAATCAAGTTTGAGGTTGATTTGAATAAGCTATACAAGAAGAATTCACAAGATTACAAGTGTTGATGAGAGGACTGAATGGATATAACATCTTGTATGTATTCTCAACTGAAATCACCTCGAAGATTAGACAGGAAAAGAAGAAGAATCATCGATCATCAAATCTGTCTAGAAAATTGCAAATCTGAGTTAACTGCCTTCAAGCATGGATTTGGAGATTCAAATACTGATAAATTGACTTGAAACTTTGTGAGCATGCTATACACATATAGTACTTGTTGCTATACAATTGTTATGAATATTGGTTTTGAATAAAATCAGTTTTGAGTTGGTTTCTGTCAGCTTCAATAGTGCAGTTTCATATTTGAGCAGTTTTGGTAGAAAATTATTTTCACTGACCAAATGGAGTTCAAATGAGCTAAATTTTTAAGAGAAGCTAGAGGACTCATAGATGAAGATCTCTACCAATTTTCATGCATATTGGGCTAGTGGTATGAGATATATGGGGTTTTTTTCTGAGGATGACAGAATCTGAAAACTGATCGAATGGAATTGGATTGCATTATGGCAACAAAATTGAGTTAGCTCTCAAGTTGGTCATGAAGAATCAGTAAATATGAGAAATATAAATTTGGTCTAAAGGAGTTTCAATGAAAGAAAAGAACTCACACAAGGGTCCAAATAAGTTGCAATCAGAGTACAAGCAGCAGCAAGTGATTGCAACTAGTTGGAACAAGAAGTAATCAGCTAAGACTATTGAATTGCAACCAATTTCAAGGAGTTTAAATCAGTTGAAGTATAGTGCAAGTCACTCCCTTGACCTCATATTGTTAATGTGCTTAAGTGAACTTTGTGTACTCTTGTATGCACAAATTTAGGGGGAGCTTAGCCTATATCTTGTGGGATTATTGGTTTCTTTCAAGTGTTTGATGTGCCATCCCACACATGGAAAAAGGAGGATGGGTAGTTCCTTTGGATTCTCTAGGTGTTTCACAATTATTCTAGGAGGTCTCGGTCTTTATAAACCAAGTGCTCCTGGTTTAAATGTTGAATGTCCCAATCCTTTAAATGGACCTAGATTTGGATGAGATGGAGAAAATAATTAAAGAGTGGGATTTCATTGCTATTTCTCCTCTCTAAGTGCTCATCAAGTACCTATGATCCATCCCATTGATCTCCCAGGATCTTATCAACAAAGAGTGGTAACTCCTAGTTCATAACTTGCAAATTTTATGAATTTTACCTTTGCTCTCTGTGTGAGTTGCTCTAGGTAAAGAAAGAACTAGGAAACTAATATGGATCTTGGATGATCACAAGAGCTCAGTTTTACCACATTTCATCAAGTGAGAACTATAGCCATCCAAATCATTGAAGTCTTACCTATGATGGTCATATCGATGAAAATTTATATGGTGATCTATCTACCTTGGTGGTGGTATGTTTCCTTGGCATAATTTCAATTGTTGCAAATTTATCATGTCTTGACCAAGATATAGGATGAACTTCCCTCGACTCTTAAACCGATTTTAGTGCATTTCACAAGTAATTCAAGCACTTGATACACATATTAAGGGGGAGCCCATCCTATGCCTTGTGTCTTTTAAGACTAACCTCTTCTTCTAGTGAATTTGTGTAGTCTCTTGCTAAGAATGAGTCTCTCATGAGTATGCTACATTGACTCAATCCAAATTGGTTATCTCTCATATTCATTTGGATTATATTTTTATCTCTTAAGTAGCTACTCTCCATAATATAGCTTAAATTTCCTTGTTTGGACTTAATTGACCAAAAGTGCCTATGTTCTTGCCTTCCACATGTATATGTATGCACTATCAAAAAAGGGGAATTTAGTCTATGTTATAAGGTTTTGCAATTAGTGATCTATATGCCTTCCACATCCAAAAAGATCACTAGTTGTGAAATTCTCTTGTGCAATTTAATGCTATCTCTTGTCTTTATGAGCATTTCCTAGGTGACATTATGAGATACGGGCATTCATTCCAATTGGCATCAACTGGTAAAGATCCTTTTAATAGAACAACACTTGCACTTGTTGATCTTGAGATTTCTCTTGGTTGGGCTAGATAGCTCTCGAAACAAGCTTTCCAGAAAGTCCAAGATCACTAAAAACGGAGTTCAGAGTAAAGAGATATGATGTTTTCCGTGAGGTGACCTGTGCTGTTTCTGAGAGCTGCGGCAGTGCCGTGCATAAGGGCGGTAGTGCCGCACCTGTACAGGTCTTGATGGCTAGTTTTTGAACTTCAATGGCTAGTTTTGGTTTTGGGTGTATATATACTCATCCCACGGCCCCTGGGCTAGCTGTTGATGACCAAAACATTACAAAGCCTTGTGAAGACTCTCTCAATTGGTGTCAAAATTATGAAGATCATATTTCAATTGGTATTAATTGATAATCTTTAACCTGGTATATCAAGAAATTTGTCTTCAGCTAATATCTCAATATGACAACAAGAGCTAGCAATGGACTTTCAATTGATATCAAGCACAAGTTTATGATATCTCCTTGAAGATGATGATGATGAGAGATGGGCACAAATGAAATTATGTTGCATAAAGAAGTACTAGTCCCATAAAAGCACTAAATCCAAGTATTGAAATCATCTTTATGGTAGAGATTATGAGGCTTAGAACAAAGGTATATCGCTCCATGAACTCATGTATTACCTTTGTGCATCTAGGCCTTTACATGCTAGTGTATGCATGTGTATGCAATTTTTGAGTCACACCATAAGTTTGTTCTTGTGGTGGCGATTAGAGAATTCTTTAGATATTTGGTTGATACCTCTTGTGGTGATGGCATGAGTTTGTCTCATGTTATACTGTCGTCTAAGTGAGGTATGAGCCAAATATGCTAACCTCTCAGGAATCTTAACCTAAAAGTTGCATACTTTGTTTGGTAGAAAATAGGTGAGAAATCCCATATGCTAAACTTTTACCTACTCTTGCCCTCACTTGTCAACCATCATTTCTTCCTTTTGGTGGAGAGATCCTTTTTGGAGATTAATGCCAAAGGGGGGGAAATATTGGGGGAGAATATAAGGGGAGAGAGATTGATATGAGGATGGAAAGGGCTAAAGGAGAGGCATACATATAAGGCTTAAAAAATATATATTATGGTGTGTGCAAGGATAGTTTCAATTGATGCTCTTGATAAGGACCATTTATGCTAGTGTGTGGCATTCATGCCTTGAGTGATGCTTGTTTTCTCCTGTGCTGGTCAGGCAGGTGCGGTAGTGCCGCCCTCTGCTGGTCAGCAATCTTTGAGTGCATGAACTATCATGAGCATCATGGTTATCATGTTACACCTTGCACCCCATGGATGCTAAGATATAGGGGAGTTCCCACACTTCATCTTAAATATGTGCATTTGGCATTTGAGGCCAAAATTTAAATTCCTTCGATGCACACATTTAGGGGGAGCTCACTATATAATAGGATTCAAAATCTTAATGTTTATCAATCTCTTGTAAGCTTTAGTTGTGTTGTCATCAATCACAAAAAAGGGGGAGATTGTAAGTGCATCTAGCCCATTAGTGGGTTTTGGTAAATTGAATGACAACACAATTAAAGGTCTAATAAGTTTGCTAAGTGTTGAACAAGAAATTGAGCCTATTGCATATACTTGTGGGTTGTGTATTAACAAGTATATACAAGGTTCAACTAGTAGGCAAACTTGATGATATGCCATATTGTGTTAAAGTGAATGCCAAACTATGTATTATTGTATTGGAAGTTTTTGGAAGCAATCTAGTTCAAGCAAAAGACAACAATGCAAATGGAATCAATGAAATGGCTTCTATATTGTGGGATATCATAGCATCATGTGAAAGCAAACATACTTGGTAAATGACAATGTATAGTGGATATAAGTCGGTCTCTACATTAGTTTGCTTACATGGATGAATATATGAAAGATCAATTGGAATGTCAAGCCAAAATGAGAAGGGAATAAGGAATCGTGAATTAGCTTGACCATATTGATGTTGATCCATGTATGTCTCTATGTGAGACAAACTGAAGCTTGATTGATCTCAACATTCATATCTAAAAAATATTCAAGCAAGGATCAAAATATTGAAGAAATGTTTTTCAATGGATGCTTAATATAATATGACTTAAGTATGGCTTGATAGGGTTACGATAGCAAGGAAAGGGCTTTGAGGTACTAAGCGAAGGTGAAGGGCAAGCAACGGCTTGGCGACCGAGGTACCATGGCTAAGGTGAAGAAGAGAGTACTTGCATTGAGTCGAGGTACTAATCAAGCTATGAGGAGTCATATTGTGTTGAGGATCAAATCATTAGTGGAAGTGACTTGAAGCCATGAAGGTGAACTCATATATATGGAAATGGTTCAAGTCACATAATCAAGGTATAATGAGAATGAGGAAAACATATTCGATAATAGAAGTTTTCAATTGCCAAATGAAGTGGCAACCAGCTCAAAGGCATTTACATTCTTTTATGCTTTAAATTTGAGTTTAGGAAAAGCCATACTATAAAGGGGGATTCTAGTACAGTTGGTCAACTGTGCAACTAGATGCTCAAAACTATAGATCTATATCCTCTTACCCAGCTAAAGCAGCCAGCCAAAAATCTCTAGATTCTACCTATTTTGGCTAGGGCGGCGGTACCGCCCATAAACGACCGTTGGGACCCAAGAGGTATAAATACCATTTGGGCCGGCCCACACCGGAGATCCTTCTTCTCCAACGGTTCAGTTCGAAACTGAATAGACCAAAGCTCACCTCTCTCTCCTCCATTGTTGCTCCTTCATCCCTCAAGCAAATCTTTGATTCCCACCATCAAAACTTGAGAGAAAAGGCAGCAAAACTCGATTGGAGAGAAGATCCACTGATTCCTAAAGTCTAAGAGCATTTGGTTCATGTTTGGCCCGCGGTTCTAGGGTTTGTTACTCTTAGAGCTTGCTCCTAGATGGCTAGGCATTGCCCTTGTGCTTGCCAACTCGTGTGGCAGCCTTGGGAGGTTTGTAACCTTATCCTGCAGCTAAGAAATTACCCGTCACTTCAAGAGTTCATTCTCTTGATTTGAGAATGAGGGCAAGGCAAGCCTTGGTGGCAAGCCAATCCTTTTGTGGATGCCTCAACAACATAGACTTAGGCAAGCCTTGGTGGTGAGCTGAACCACGGGATAAATTTTGTGTCTCGCATGCTTCACTTTGTATTCTTGCTGGTTCAGCTCTTTGTTAGCTGATTGTTAGGGTTTGGTAGCTCGATCCTCTCTTGTGTGAGATTTCTATGGTATCCAGTCTTCGAACTAGATTTTGTATTTTTGTTGTAGGATTGAGCAGCTGAGAGGGTTATGTTACTATCTGTGAAATCTCAATACTGTCTGCTTTATTTTTGAAGAGCGGTAGTGTCACCCTATAAGGCCGGCAGTGTCGCCCTCTGTTCTAACAGAGTTTCGAGTTGAATTTTTATAGGCCTATTCCCCCCCTCTAGGCCTCCTAGGCGACATCAAGGTCCTTTCACAAGGATGACTCACGCTCGTACCTTGCCTCATCGACCAAAGCTAAAAACCAACATAAGAACCCAGGGGGATAGAAGAAAGGACTCCACTCACTAATTAAGGGAAGCGTAGGTCATAGGAATGTCCATATCTGAGGATACAGCTATACGTATAGATCAATCAAATCTACAGAGCGTGTACACCTAGAACCATAAGATAACCATCTTTGATGGTGCCTTGCCTAGGCTGATACCGGGCTACCTTGCAACTGGTATGATGTCACCCTACCACTCAGCCCTGGGCCACCCTAGAGTCCACCAAAATGTAGAGACTGTGAGACATAGTACTAAGCCTCAGAGGTCACTACACTGTCTTACGAGGGTGTGGGCCAAATGCACATACCTCCCTACACTATCCACTTCTCACCTAGTAGTAGTGGCACCATCCTAGCTGGCCAGCATCCGTCCCCCGACCATTCAGGGATGAGTGGCGTGCATGTAGGGTCTTATGATCCAGTTCTCTCGACATACCCATCCTTAGGGGGACTGTACATGATATCTTCTCAAAAGGGATAACCAACACCCCATGCCTTAATGGCACCTCCATCCTAAGGCTTCATCCCACAAAGACATTCCACCTCAGGATCTTCTCACCTCACATGCACCCGCCATAGGTACCACTCATAGGGGATGCCCAAGTCGCACCCCTTGGCAAGACTCATCCAATGACTCATCAAGATCCTGCTCGATCGACTCTACCCTCACCACACACCCAAAACACACATCAAGATCTCCCCGGTTGTTACCACATTACCGGCACCCAGTGCCTTAACCACTCACATAAAATCCTCCACCGAGCATCACATCACAGATATAATACATAGTAGAAGTAGTAGTAAGTAAGTAAGCGAGCGTCAAACCTAACAGTAGGTGTGTAGGGGTATAGGTTGCGACAAGGTAATGGTTCACAAGCAATTCTACCATGTAACCTATCACAGACCATTTGCATTAAAGTAAAGCACTAGCATTTGCATTGTTGCATGTCTAATAGGATTCTATGAGGTTGGGTGGGACATGGTACCTGGCAGGTCGTCTCTAAGATCCTCAGTGTAGTCAGGGTCATGCTCCTCAGTCTGTGGCTCCTCCGGGTCTGTCAAATGAGTCATATAGCCACGATAAGCGACTCCTATAGATGATCACAAAGAAGCAACAGAAATTCAAAAGATCCAAATACACTCAAACATAATCCTATGACATAGAGCTTATTTTTAGAAAAATTTGGGCACTAGTTTCATATTTTTCTAAGGTCGTATGAATTTTCTAAGTTTAAATCATTTTCTAAAAAAATAAAATGAAATGGAAAATCTTGGTGCTGACACATGGTGGCTTCCGATTGGGTGAGGCGGATCTAGTCGCTGACAGGTGGGGCTAGGTCAACAGTCAATGTTGACTGGTCAATGATCAACATTGACTAGACTCAATGGGTCAGGGCATGGGCCAGATATGGGTCGGGTTGGGCCGGGCCGGCCCGTACACATGTCAAACATGCAGGCGGCCACATGGTGTAAGTGGGCTGCTACTAGGCTTGGTCCACGGGGGCTGGTCCATGGTGGACAGCGACGTGCGGGTCCATGGATCGTAGGCATGGTTCGCGGTGGACCGCGTCCACCTTTCCCTCTTCTCCCTTTGGCTCACAGTGCACCGGGTGCATGCGGGTCCATGTGAAGGGGCGTGACTGCCTCTCCCTCTCCTCTATTTATCATGGTGGTGCTCTCACCGGCGGTGAGCTCGACCATTCTCGCTCTAGGGTGGCTCGGCAGGGCCGCTAGGAGGCTCTATGGCTTCGCATGCTCATGGTGAGCTCGCTGGTGTGCCAAAGACAATGCCTTGGTGGCTCTAGCGCCTGGTGTAGGCTCGACGGTGGACGGTGGTGGCACAATTCTGATGGTGGGGCCCTACAGTGCGTCGGGATAGCTCCAGCAATCTTCGTTGGCTTCCCCATGCTTTGTCGAACACGTCAGTGGCTCTGAACATGATGGCGGGGGCTTGACCAAGGTGGGCCATGGCGGCAGCGGCACGGTGATGGTGGCGGACAACGACGAGGGGGCTACGGCTGCAATAGGGGCCAAAAGTGTCCCTTTGCCTCGATTGGGATCACGGGGAGGCCGGTTGACATAAAGATCTGTGAGCTTTTTAGTTCTATAGTCATTCCTCACTGCTAGGAAGTGAGCTACCGTGGTCAATCTATCAACAATTACCCAGATCGAGTCATGGCCTTTCGGGGTTCGAGGTAAACCCACTATAAAATCCATGGATACGCTTTCCCACTCCCACATTAGAACATCTAAGGGCTTCAACTGTCCTGCCAATCTTTGGTGTTTGGCCTTGATCCTATTGCAGATGTCGCAATGCACGACATAGCCTGCAATATCAACTTTCATATTCTACCACCAGAAAAGCTTCTTCAAGTCGGCATACATCTTGGTGCTTCCCGGGTAGATACAATACTTAGAGTCATGACCCTCAGCTAGGATCTCCTCTCACAAGGCTGCGTCAGAGGGTACACATATTCTATCCTTGTACCTATACACTCCCTATTCATCTTCTCTGAACTCAGGACACTTGCCTAGCTCCATGAGCTCTCAAATTTCCCAGATCTCAGGGCATTCTTGCTAGGCTTTGCGGATTCGATCTTCAAGATTGTACTGCACCTGAAGCTCATTTAGCATTCCCTTCTGTAGGATTTCAAGTCGAAGGTCTTCCATCTCTTGACTCAGCTCTAGTGGTATGGCTTCTACCATCAGACTATGGCAATAGCTCTTACGGCTTAGGGCATCTGCGACTACATTGGCTTTCCCTAGGTGATAGTGTATCTCTAGGTTATAGTCCTTAATCGGCTCTAGCCATCGACACTGTCTCATGTTTAGATCCTCCTAAGTGAAAAGTACTTAATACTCTTGTGATCAGTGTGGATGTCACATTTGTTCCCAATCAGATCGTGTCTCTAGATCTTTAGGGCATGCACAACAGCTGCAAGCTCAAGATCATGGGTAGGGTAGCATTGCTCATGGTCCTTCAGCTGATGGGAAGCATAAGCTATAACTCTCCTACTTTGCATTAGAACATAGTCAAGTCCTTGTCTGGATGCATCACAATAGACCACAAAGTCTTGCTAAATGTCAGGCAATACTAACATAGGAGTGGGAGTAAGCTTCTGTTTCAAGGTCTAGAAGCTTTGCTCACACTCGGGTGTCTACTCACATAATCGCACTAGAATCGCTCACTCACACAATCGGATGATCGCTATCAAGTATGTGTGAGATGGAGGAGGGCTCCTAAGCACTCTCAAGCATGGACACAAAGTCCCCCAAGGTGCTCAGCACTAGCCATGGCCAAAGGCCACTTCTATTTATAGCCCCAAGGGCTAAACTAGCCGGTAGGTAACCCCCCACCAGCCGCGAACCACGCTACCCACCACCCCCCTTCACTGGCAGCGGTCGGGCCGACCGAACGCTCCGATCGTGTTGACCGGACGCTGGACCTCAGCGTCCGGTCGCCCGTAGATGGCCACGTGTCTTGGTTCCAACGATCACTTGACCTGACCGAACGCAGCAGCTTCAACTATCCGGACGCTGGACCCTCAGCGTTCGGTCATTTCCAGTAAGGTACCGACCTCAACCAGACGTGTCTGGTCACACCTGATCGGATGCAGCCAGCATCCGGTCACACTCCAGCTTCTGCATCATCGTACGTTAGCCTGACCAGACGCAGCCTATCAGTGTCCGGTGCATTCAGATCCAGCGTCCGGTCAGTTGACCGACGCCAAGCATCTTCGTGACTAACTTGTTCTCACTTCTAACTTCTTCACCCTTGCTCCAATGTGCTAACCACCAAGAATTTGTATCCGGCGTAATAGAAAATAGGCATTCTATTTTCCCGAAAGCGCTGAATCCCACCCAAACCCATCTCAACCCTGCAAACACCATCTCCTTTGTAAATGTGCCAACACCACCAAGTGTACACCACCATGTGTATGTGTGTTAGCTTTTCACAATCATTTCTCAAAGGATGTTAGCCACTCAACTTGCCACGCCACTCGATCTTAGCGACAATGCAAAGTTAGATCACTCGAGTGGCACTAGATGACCGATATGCAAACAAGTTCGCCCCTCTTGATAGTACGGCCATCTATCCTAAACCCGGTCATAAACTTCTCTACACACCTATGACTGGTGAAATGAAATGCCCTAGGTTATACCTTTGCCTTGCGCATTCCATTCCATCTCCTTCAATGTCGATGCAACACATGCACCAACACGATCAACAATGATATGATCCACTTCATATCATCACATGATCATATTGGTTCATCGATCTTGACTTCAATTGCTCTTCACCATTGCCATCGTCCATCGGCGCCAAGTCTTGCTCAAGCTTCACCGCCACGTGGTCCATCACTCCAAAGCCTTCGACTTGCCCTTCACGCTTGCAACCGGTCCATCAAGCCAAGTCTTGTCTTGATCTTCTCCACCTTGATCACATGACTCAATGTCATGTTTCATGTGCATTTAAGCTCCTTCATCATCACATGTGTGAGATTTGCAACATCTCCAAGCCATTTTCACCTTCATGGCATATGTTGCTCACACACATGTACCTGTGGACTAATCACCTGTGTATCTCACATAAACACAATTAGTCCACCTAGGTTGTCACTCAATTACCAAAACCAAACAAGGACCTTTCAATGGGGCAGACAACGACCTTGTGGACCGGCTGACCATAGCTGAAGCAAGTGAAGGGCACGCTGCCTATGGCGGTAGGCGCATCAGTCTTCCACGTGCTAGGGCTCTGAGCCGGGCGGCTCAGAGCAAGGCAATGGTAGTTGGCAATGTGGGTACCACCTCCATGGCTCGAAGTAGGTGTGGCTCCTAGGATAGACAAGGGCAAGGCTATGAAGGCGTGTGAGCACGCGACCCCAGAGATGCCAGGGCGTGAGAGGTGCTCTCGGACCAACGCTTCTTTTTCTTATAGAGGGTGTCAGCCTCCAGATGATCCCTCTCCATCATGAGGACCTTGTTAATCATCTCCTGGAGGGTGTAGTAGGTATGACCTGAGAGGGCCACCTTAAGGTGTGTGTTCAAACCCTTCTTAAAGAAGTACATCTTCTTCTTCTCAGAGTCTATCTCATCGGGAGTGTACCTCATCATGAGAGTGAAGCGGTTACTATACTCCTAGATCTTTTGGGATCCCTAGGAAATGTTGTTGAACTCTTGCACTTTGGCATCCATCATGCCCTTAGGCACGTGGTGCTCGTGGAAGGCTTCGATGAACTCCTCCCATGAGATGTGCACGGGGTCAGCATGGATGTCACAATAGCTGTTCCACCATGCACGTGCGGCGCTAGTGAGATAGTGGGCTGTGACTCCAACACACTCCTCATAGGAGCAAGTGGTTAGGTCCAGCTTCTTCTCCATCTTATGCAGCCACTCCTTGGCAGCGATGGGGTCATCGTCCGAGCTATCAAAGGTATGGGGCCTCAGCTTGAGGAAACCCTCCAACTTCCTCTGAAAGTCATTGGGCAGTTCCCCATTATGGCACAACAACCCCTCAGTCAGTGTCTCCATGAGACGTGTCTGGCGGTCCATCACCTTAGACAGGAGTTGTGGTGGTGGTGGAGCATCATCGCCCCTAGGTGGAGTGTCCTCACCCCCAGACTAGGCTACGCCTGGCTCCTTTAGGATGGGCTCCTCCATGTGCTACTCTCTAGCAGGAGGCACCTCCTCCTTGAGGTTGAGGGCAACACATCCTCTCCCACGCCCACAGCCGCGACCACGACCATGGCCAGTGGGCATAGGGGATAGAGAGCGACAGTTCAGACATTCTTAGCAGTGACATGACATCTTTGCTGCAAATGTTAGGTTACAAGTTGTTATTAAGTGGTTAGATGATTTATTAGCAATTCAATTAATAATTTAATTCTAGCCATACACTCAAACAAAGAAGTAGGAACAACCATAAGAAGCATTAAGATCCAAATATTCATTACATGAGTTTATTACATGGCGATGTCTCCAGTAGCTACACTAGAAACTCATGGGGAATCGCACTACACGCACATAGGCTCCAAAAGAGGGACATTACTCTAGTCCTAAAAGTGAGTCATGTCTCATAGCCACGCTGGGCTCATCATCAACACTATGACTATTACATTATTAGAGCATCACTAGGAAGCTAACTCTAACTAGGTGGTGGTGAAGAGCTAGCATCCATTACCTAGAGTTCTGCATCGGTGCAGTGCATCCTCGAGATGTACTCTAGGGCCTCCTCCAACTACTCAATCTTCGGGGCCTCAGGGTAGTCCTTGAGAGGGCATGCCTTTAGATTGAGCTTAGTGGGCTCAACCTAGAAGGACTCCTTGCACGGCCTCTTACGTGACTTAGGGGGTAGGAACTTCTACATCTCCTTAAACTCCTTGACTCACCTGATGTCAGCGTCAACCCATGCCTCGCTTATCCTATCAGCCCTATCCTTCTGGAACTCCA
Organism: Miscanthus floridulus; assembly: GCF_019320115.1. Taxonomy (NCBI): domain Eukaryota; kingdom Viridiplantae; phylum Streptophyta; class Magnoliopsida; order Poales; family Poaceae; genus Miscanthus; species Miscanthus floridulus. Next base: position 105,151,971 of record NC_089595.1, read on the forward strand.
TGTACTTCATGTACTCAATAAGGTGGCACTGGTTGTGAGAGGTGTTAATGCTCAATAGAACCACCTCCCTCTCCAACATGTTGCAATGGCTCTCTAGCATCATCTTCCTAAAACCATACCTCTTCTCCATCTCAATGTGATCCCTCAGACACCTCTTCTTGCACTTGAGGGAATCCTCAAGCTCAAGCACCTTTCAGTCTAAGTCATCATTATGGAGCCCAAAGTCTCTAGCCTTGTCTCTTAGATCTACAATCTCCTCCTTTAGCTTGCTCTCATGTGCTTTGTAGTAGGTCTCCATGCGATCATAGCCCTCACGCTCCACATGGATGGTCTCCTTGAGTACTTCCTTCTTCTTCTCTTCCTCTAGGAAGGCCTCGTTAGCCTAGAATAGTAGGTCCCAGTACCGACGGTTCTGTGACTCAACCTCCATGATGTACCTGTCTTGGTAGATGATGTACTATCCGGACACCTAAAGGCAAGGGCCCTCCTCGGCATAGACAGTTTGCTCAGTGATCAAGACGTACCTCCTGGTACTCTAGGTAAGGTCCAGGGCTTAGGGAAGCAAGCAGTACGGTCCCTCCTAAGGTATTCATGGGTGTCACACATCACACAGTGAAGGGCCAAATGCGAAACAGACTGAACACAAGCTATGATGGAGGTCTCCACCTGTAGCTCCTAGAAGGCATGCAGCTCCGGCAGGGTCTCACTTGTAGGAACCTTGAGGTGGATGACGATGTGGCCCTATAATCCGCCAGGTCCAGGCTCACCATGATAGACATACTTGACCTGCTCGGTAGGGACGCCAAGGTCCTCAAGAACATCATCAAGCATCTTAGAAAAACCCTAGTAGCTTAGACCATTGACGGGAAGCTCAACTACTAGTGCCATCTACAAATCGGTCCAAAAAAGGGAATCAGCAGACTAGAAAAAGATAAGCCATGCATAAAAAGATGCAAGGTTGGTATATATAACCGAAGAAGACAAGTTCCACTTCTATTTCTATTGTCTAATCCTAAGGGTCTCGTCCTAGGGTCAAGTATGGCTCTGATACCAAACTAAAACGATCCCTATTTCCTCTAAGGGAAATCTATAGATTCGAAGTATAACGTGAGAGTCCTAGGTGATCATCCCATCACATTATCAAATAATAGTTGATATCACAGTCATACATCGAATACATGTTTTAAAGAGAGGACAAATAGCAAGGTTTACTCATTTTTACATTGCCACTTGGCAGAATCACTCAGAGCATGCAACATCTAGAACAACATCAAGTAGAAAGATAGCGGACATCGACTCCATTTTCTCAACCGAACTTGAGTGTAGGAACAAGACCTCTAATCCTCCCAATCGTCTCCTAGGTAGTCGTACTCAAGCTCAGAACCTGTCAAACAATTATCAGTATGATTTGTACTAGCCACTAGCTCCCACCCTATGCTTTGCGTTTGCTTTATGATAGTGGAATGCAAGGGTAGAGCAAAAGACCTATTTGTGGTTGTAGTTTCCTATGCGAGTATGTCAAGTTTTAATAATAATAATTTATTAAGTTTTAACCCATCTCATCCACATGTTCTCCCATCCCATCACACACATCTCACCACTCTCACACTATCTAGGTGACAAGGATGACTCCTGCTCATACCTTGCCTCATCGGCCAAAGACGGAAACCAAGACAAGAACCTAGGGGGAGAGAAGAAAGGACTCCACTCACTAATCAAGGGAACTGTAGGTCATAAGAATGTCCATATCCGAGGACACGACTATACGTATTGATCGATCAAATATGTAGAGTGTGTACACCTAGAACCACAAGATCACCATCGCCGACAGTGCCCTACCTAGGTTGATACCGGGCTACCTTCCAACCGGTATGATGCCACCCTACCACTCAGCCCTGGGCCACCCTAGAGTCCATCAAAACACCGAGACTATGAGACATAGTACTAGGCCCCAGAGGTCACTACACTATCTTATGAGGGTGTGGGCCAAACACCCGTACCTCCCTACACTATCCACTTCTCACCTAGTAGTAGTGGCACCGTCCTAGCTGGTCAGCATCCATCCCCCACCCATGTAGGGATGAGTGGCATGCATGTAGGGTCTTATGATCTGGTTCTCTTGACATACCCATCCTTAGGAGGACCGGATAGGATATCTTCTCAAAGGAGATAACCAACATCCCATGCCTTGATGGTACCTCCATCCCAGGGCTTCATCCCACAAAGACATTCCACCTCAGGATCTTCTCACCTCACATGCACCCGCCACAGGTACCACTCATAGGGGATGCCTAGGTCGCACCCCCCTAGCAAGACTTATCCAATGACTCATCAAGATCCTGCCCGATCGACTCTACCCTCACCACACACCCAAAACACACATCAAGATCTGCCCAGTTGTTACCACATTACCGGCACCCAGTGCCTTAACCACTCACATAAAATCCTCCACCGAGCATCACATCACAGATATAATACGTAGTAGAAGTGGTAGTAAGTAAGTAAGCGAGCGTCTAACCTAATAGCAGGTGTGCAGGGGTTTAGGTTGCGACAAGGTAATGGTTCACAAGCAATTCTACCATGTGATGTAGAGCTCCCCCGGGTCTGTCAAACGAGACATATAGCTGCGATAAGTGACTCCTATAGATGATCACAAAGAAGCAACAAAAATTCAAAAGATCCAAATACACTCAAACACAAGCATATGACGTAGAGCTCATTTTTAGAAATTTTTTGCATTGGTTTCATGTTTTTCTGAGGTCATATGAATTTTCTAAGTTTAAATCATTTTCTGAAAAAAGAAAAAGAAATGGAAAATCCTAGTGCTGACACATGGCGGCTTTCGATTGGGTGAGGCGGATCTAGTCGCTGATAGGTGGGTCTAGGTCAATGGGCAACGTTGACTAGGCTCAGTGGGCCGGGTTAGGTCGGTCTAGGCCGGCTTGGCCCAGACACGTGTCAGACATGTAGGCGGCCACGTGGTGCAACAGGCCACTACTAGGCTTGGTCCATAGGGGCTGGTCCATGGTGGATGGCGTCGTGTGGGTCCGTGGACCACAGGCACGGTCCACGGTGGACTACATCCACCTTTCCCTCTTCTCCCTTTGGCTCATGGTGCGCCGGGTGCACGTGGTTCCATGTGAAGGGGCGCGGCTACCTCCTCCTCCCCTCTATTTCTTGTGGCAGCGCTCTTGGTGGCGGCAAGCTTAGTCATTCTTGCTCTAGGGTGGCTCGGTAGGGCTGCTAGGAGGCTCTATGGCTTTACGAGCTCATGGTAAGCTCGCTGGTGGGCCAAAGGCGGTGCCTTGGTGGCTCTAGCGCCTGATGTAGGCTCGATGGTGAACAACGGTGGCATGGTTTCGACGACGGGGCCCTACGGTGTGTCGGGATAGCTCTAGTGTGCTTCGCTGGCTTTCTCGTACTTCGGCAAATGTGTACTCTGGCAAACATGTCAGCAGCTCCGAATGTGACGGTGGGGGCTTAACCCAGGCAGGCCATGGTGGTAGCATCATGGCGACGGTGGCAGACGATGATAAGGGGGCTACGGCTGCAATAGGGGCCAAAAGTGGCCCTTTTCCCTCGATTAGGATCACGGGGAGGCTGGTCGACTCGACGACGGTGACCATACAACATGGTAGAGTTTGCACTACGACAAGGCACGCGGTGAAACTCTAGCAAGGTCACGGCTACGGCGGACTAGGGCAAGGCGGGAGCTTTTTGTTCATCTAGCTACAATAGGGTGACGGCGAACCTCATCAGCCCCTCCTCACGTCACGAGGCGGCCGGGATCGGTGAGATCATGGTGGCAGCATGGGAGGCACGTGGCTCAAGCGAGGCGAAACACGGCCAGTGGCTCCTAGGGGTCTCCTTCCCCTTCTACCTAGCACATGTCATGTCCCTTGGCAAGGCAAATCTCACCAAGGCGCTCATCCCACCTTTACCGGCTTGAGGTGGCCAGAACATGGCGGCGCCATGGGTGGCATCAGCCATGGTGACCGTGCAGTGCACGGGAGGGCACACCGGCATTCCCGAGCATTCGAGGCTCAGCAAGGCTGGGTCCTTGTCCATGTACATATGTGTGTGTGTGCGGTGCACCATATCGGTGAAAAGGGTGGCCTTTGGCCCTCCCATGGGGGAGAACACGACGGCTCGACTTGACACATCCACGGCGGTGAGCATGGAAGAGCAACATTTGGGGCTCACCGTGGTGGCAAGGTAGGTAGGATGGCGATGTGGTGGTGAGTTGAGGCCATGGCGAGGTGGTGTAGTGTCTAGCAACTATGGCAAGGAAGATGATTGGGGTGCCGTCTTCTTCTCTGGTGGTGGCTCCTTAGCGGCAGCGGTGCGGTCGTCCTCCTTCTCCTCCCTTCCTCCCTTCTCCTTCCCTCCTCTCGGTCTCGGTGTGTGGCTGGTGAAACCACCAATGATGGCGAGGCATTGGAAGGGCACTAGGGTATCGGGCGTGCCATTTTATAGGGGGCTCACAGCCATGGTAGCAGCGGATGGTGGATGGAGGGGAAGGGGGCACGTGGAGGGCGATTAAGGGCTCTGGCTTAGGGTTTTCGGGAGCGAGGGTGAGCACGGTTGCCTTGGCGCTCTCGTTTTTGTGGGGCGGCTGGTCAAGGGCAGGTAAGGCGGTGGCAGGTGCGCTGTGAGGGGTGTGGGCCATGGCGCTCGTGTCAGCGGTAGGCGGGCGCTAGCTAGGGCAGGTGGTGGCGCGGATCATCGATGTGGCGGGCATCCGCGCGCGTATGGGCAAAGGCAGGGGCACGGATGGTTGGGACGACGAGCGACGCAGCGTGGTGCTCTACTTTGGCTTAAGCAAAGAGGGGAACGGGGTAGGGGATGACAGGCGTGGTTGGGTTGTCGGCGGCAGAGAGAGAGAGAGGGTGACACGGGCGCGAGCGTAATGTGGGCCATTGCTGGGCCGGTTCAGCTTCGCACGGGCGCGGGCGCAGACACGGTACTGGGCCATGGCACGGGCGAAGCAGGTCGGCGCGGTGCGGGCGCGGCGCTGGGCCGCGGCAGGCAACGTGGGCCGATGGGGCTGGCCGCGCGGGCGGCTGCTGCTGTTGGGCTTCTTTCCTTTTTCTATTTCTTTCCCCTTTTCTAATTCCTTTTCTATTTCTATTTCTATTTCCACACTACACCTAGGGCTGCTATGCATGTAGACATGTGTTGCCAACAAGTATACACCCTAGCGAAGCTCGTTAGAGGTCATCTAGGGCTTTAGGGTCCAAGCCAAAGGTTTGGCAACACACACACAATTTATTTAAAAAGGTTGGATTGATTTTTTTATATCACATAAAATCATGAAGAAGCAACTCACAATTTTAATTAAATGCAAAATGCTCAACCATGCTAACCTGGTTCTACTTGTGCAACTACATGGGCAGTTTCCTAGTATGCACACTCACCATGCATGGGTTTTGTTAGAATTTTTTTAAGTTTAGATTTTTGGGTTATTGGAAAACTGTCAAAGGTAATCACAACAGTTACTAAGCTAGAATATAGGAATTACTTTGAAATACATACATTTAATTACTGAAAGCAACAAAACTAAACTAAGACCGAAAACAAATAAACCGAACTAAGAGCTGAACCGGAAAGGACACAATAATGAAATGATACAAAAACTGAAGTCAAAGCAACTAAAAATGAAACTGAACATGAACCTGAACAAAAAAATATGATAAAAAATATACAATTAATTGAACTAGAACATTGGCTTACCTTGCTCTTGACGATGGAATTGCCTCCCCTGCTGATGATACAGACCTGAAAAAATAATATTAACAAATCTGAACACAGAAACTAAACTCAAACTAAATAAGCTACCTGACAACAAATATGAAACTAAACTAAAAGACAATGAGACCGGTCAAAAAATCAACAAGGAAAGAAATAAATGCGCAACAAAATAAAACTAAAAACATCAAATTAAACTCAAACATCTTCAATATGCGAATAAAAAACCATACTTATATTTCAGCATTCAACATAAATGATTACAATGCAACCATGGCTGCTATTCATTAAAAAATTATATTTAAAACTACTCCAACTCCTCCTCCACATCATCGACGACATTCATGCTACGAAGCTCGTGGCGACAGAGAGGACAGGACGTATTACGACTGAGCCACTTAAAAATGCAATGCTCATGGAAGACATGGGAGCAGAGCATGGCCTGGAGCGTCGGCGTGGCAGCCCCTACGCTAGTTGGGTCGTCCTCCTGATTTTGGTTGGCTAACGCCTTGAGACAGATGACACAGTCATCATCCTTGGTCAGCAACACCTCTGTGAAACCCGTGATGGACTTGCTGGAGGTGGCGATGGGAGCAAGATTTGCGTTGCGGGGGGCGGGTGGGGATCGGGGCCGGGGGTGGAGATGGTGAGCGGAATTGACGCAGCCAGATGCGGCTGTCCACGTATGGGCCTCTCCTGTGTCGTGTATAACGCAATTCTTCCTCACTGGATCAGATACAACGGTCACGGTTGTAGGGACTGGTGGAAACAAAACAAATCAACTCAATATAATGAAAATTCATGAGCTAAAAAAACTCATGAAAAAAAGAAATAGAAGTACTAATAGTATGCTTTGCTTAGATTTATATGAGTATCTAATTCAAAAGGATTTGGCTAAACAAAACATAACTTATAGTCAAATTTTGATGAACAATCTGAAACACATCCAGGACCGAAACTGAAAGACTATCTATCAACACTTGCAGACTACAGAGCCCATTCCAAGATAAACTAAATAAAAAATAATAGTTGGTAGCTATCAAAAACAACAGACAGAAACAAAGACACAGAGACATACTCGCCTCATGCATGCATCTACTATAACTAGATGACTGCTTACTTATACTTCTACTGAACTGCATCTAGTTGCAATACTAACCAATAAAAACTGCAGCTACTTGCAAAATGGCAAAAATAAATAAAAAAAAGACACTGACAATCAAAACGAGAAAATAGTCATGAAGTAGCCATTTCCAAAAGCAATATTACTGAAGAAAATGGATCAAACATGCCGGAGTTCATACCAGCACATAGTATACAAAAAAGTTAAAATTAAGTTCACAGAAAAGGCGCTCACAGGAACACAGAAACATGTTCAAAAAATCCAGTTTCAGTTAGTACTGTTCCAAAAACAAATTCATATATACAATTTGGCATTTTAAGTTGCTGAACACAAAGCAGCCATTTAAAAAAAAGGAAAAAGATGCACAGAGCACATAGAACCAGCACAATTTCCCATTCAGTTCTCAGAAAAAAGTAAATAGTAAAGCTAGATATATAACACCTAATCTCATGGCGGCAACATTTAGATGCCTTTATCTATTTAGGCTTTTGGATCAGCAAAGATCATCTATTTGAGATAACTTAGGATTATGAGCAGCAGGACATTCAATTTTCACAGAAAAAAAATCAGCATGCCAAAGAAATTGAACTCAATGAACTTCAAGCAAAAGAAGTTATAATAATCCTAAAGCTGCTATATCACTAATGAGGGAGAAAGTGAAACTGAACTGAAAAGAACTAACCTTAGACAACACTAACAAAAAACTTAACTAGGAATGAGAACTCAACTAAGAGGTAACTAAAACTGAAACTAAACTGAAATGGAAAGGAAACTAAAATGAACTAAGAGGATCATTCTAAAACTGAAATAGCTACAAAATAAAACTAAAACTAAAGTACTAACTGAACTAACTAAACATGAACCTGAACAAAAAAATTAAACTGAGGAAAAAATTTACTTTACCACTAATTGAACTAGATCATTGGCTTACCTTACTCTTCACGATGGAGAAGCTCCCCTGATGATGATACAGAAAAACTGGAAAAAATAGTTTAGAACATTAGTGTTCAAGAAACTCCGTTGATCCAAAAATATAGTAGAAATACTAATCATAAGACTACCCGACTAAAACTGAAAACATATAATTAAATTTGAAAAACTAACTGAAAAGATAAAAAAGAACTAACTGATGGATATAATAATTTTTCATAGATTCAAGGTAGGCAGCATCCAATCCAGAAACATGAGGAAGTACTAGTAATACATCAAAAATAGAAAACAAAAATGTTGTCAACCTCCTTGTTGGTCCATCGGACCAACTAAAAGCTCTAGTTTGGTTTTGGTAAATTGATGAAACCCTAAGTGCTAACCTAGTTCATCAAGTGATCATGAGATAGGTAGCACACTCTAAGTGGTGAAGCAAATGAAGATCATAGCATGATGATGTCATGATGATGATCAAATGCTTGGACTTGGAAAGAAGAAAGAGAAAAACAAAAAACTTAAGGCAAAGGTATAAACCATAGGAGCTATTTTGTTTTGGTGATCAAGACACTTAGAGAGTGTGATCACATTTAGGTTTGATAGCTGTACTATTAAGAGGGGTGAAACTCGTATCGAAATGCGGTTATCAAAGTGCCACTAGATGCCCTAACTCATTGCATATGCATTTAGGATCTAGTGAAATGCTAACATCCTTGAAAATGTTTGTGAAAATATGCTAACACATGTGCACAAGATGATACACTTGGTGGTTGGCACATTTGAGCAAGGGTGAAGAAGTTAGAGGTAAAAAGGAGTTAGTCTCGCTGGTCACAAGGTGATCGGACGCTGGTCCCAGAGGAACCGGCGCGTCTGGTCAATTGTAACAGCGGAGACGCTGGCGTCGGTCAAACGATCGGACGTTGGATCGTTCAGCGATCAGACGCTGGAGGCAGGGTCCGGTCCTATTGTCGGGCAGCGCACAGAGGCTAGGGTCTCTGACCGGACACTGGCAGGGTCTGGTCATGCATGATTGAACGTGTCCTGTGGGCAAAATGCGTTTTTGGAACCTTACTGGAAACGACCGGACGCTGGTGGCTCAGCGTCCGGTCAGTTATAGCACAGTGTCCGGTCAACTCAAGTGACCATTGAGATCGGGACACGTAGCTGTCGTTGGGCGACCGGACACTGAGGTCCAGCGTCTGGTCAACATGACCGGAGCGTCCGGTCAGCCCGCGTTGTGCCCAGTGAAGGGGTACAACAGCTCTATTTCGTGGGGGCTTCTATTTAAGCCCCATGGCCGGTTGAAGCTCACACCTTTTGGCCATTTGCATTGACATAGCAACCTTGTGAGCTTAGCCAAAACCCTCCCACTCATCGCCATCATTGATTCATCATCTTTGTGAGATTGGGAGAGAATCCAAGTGCATTGCTTGAGAGTTTGCATCTAGAGACACTTGGTGTTCGTGTTTCGTTATGGGATTCGCTTGTTACTCTTGGTGGTTGCCGCCACCTAGATGGCTTGGAGCAATGAGGATCGTCGAGCGGAGGTTAGTGATTGTCTCTGGCTCCGATCGTGGTGATTGTGAGGGGTTCTTGACCTTTCCCCAGCGGAGAGCCAAAAGGTACTCTAGTGGATTGCTCGTGGCTTATGTGATCCTCATCTTATGTTGGTTGTGTGGCACCCTATTGAGGGTTTGGCATGTGAAGCCAATTAGCACGTGAACCTCCAAGTGAGTGAATCGCCATAACGAGGACTAGCTTGCCGGCAAGCAAGTTAACCTCGGTAAAAAATCATTGTGTTCATCATTGATTCTGAGGTGATTGGTCTTCATTGTTATTCATCCTTGTGATTGATTGGTTCCTTCATCTACACGACGGTGTAACCTTCTTGATCACTCTCTTTATATTACTGCAAACTAGTTGTCAAGCTCTTTAGTGTAGCTAGTTGTGAGAGCTTGCTTGCTTGGTTGGTGTGACTCTTTAGTTAGCCTTTGAGAGCACACTAACATAGAATAGTGTCATAGCTATTGTGTGAATATATACTATCTAAACTAGAACTGTGGTAGGTGGCTTGCATTTTGAGTAGGCTAGCGCAACACTCGCTTCGCCTCATAATTATCTAACCATTTTGTTAAGTGTTGTTGTAGAAATTTTTATTAGGCTATTCACCCCTCTAGCCATTAGGATCTTTCACCAACACTGAAAACAAACTAATTAACTACCTAAAAATGAAAAATAAACTAAAACATGAACACAACTAAAATAGACATGAAGAACCAAGAGATAGAAAAAGAAAAACAAGGAAAACATATTCATTTTTGAAAAAAAGAACTTACATGCAGTAGAGGAGATGGCTCCGTGCACAAAGGCAAATGGGGAGAGGCTGCCGTGCACTATATATAGGAGAAATGGAGGAGGCAAATGGTCATCTAGCATGCAGGTGGGAAAGGGGAGGAAAAAACCTCGATGGGGAGTAAATGACTGGTGAATCGAGAAGGAACGACTCAGAAGATGGGAATGATCAAAGATAAATCGGTACGAGTAAATGCCGACGCACCAAACAAATTTTACTCCTAAAAAATCAATAATAGACCTCATATTAAATGAAAAAGGGCCCACAAAGCCACCAACCAAAAGCAGTAATTCATTTTTGGCCCAAAACAGACCATGCACCACTAGAAAAAAAAGCCCAAGAAAAATAATAGGCCTAACAGGCCGTGTGAAAGGTCCTAATATGGCTAGAGGGGGGAGGGTGAATAGCCTATTTAAAAATCTATAAATCAACTAGAGCAATTTGATTAGTATGATAAATAGCGAAATGCAAACTTGCTCTAGCTCTAGAAAGGTTGCAAGCCACCTATCCAACAATTCTAGTTGCAATGATTACTAGGCACACAACTTGCAATGTTACTACTCACTAAGAGCTCTCAATCTTACTACTCTAAAGAACTCCACTAGATGAACTTAAAATAACAAAGCAAGCTCTCAATTCTAATTACACTAAAGAGCTTGCCACAACTAATTTGCAAGAATATAAATGAGTGAGTAGGGTGATTATATCACCGTGTAGAGTGAACCAATCACAAGACGAATACTAAATCAAACACCTGGAGAATACCAAAGGGCAAGAGACAACCAATTTTTCTTCCGAGGTTCACGTGCTTGTCGGCACGCTAGTCCCCATTGTGTCAACTAACACTTGGTGGTTCAGCAGCTAAGAGGTGTTGCACGAACCTCATCCACACAATTGGACGCCGTAAGAACCTACCCATTAGTGAGGTAACTCAATGACACGAGCAATCCACTAGAGTTACCTTTCGGCTCTCCGCCGAGGAAGGCACAAGACCCCTCACAATTACCATGATCAGAGCCGGAGACAATCACCAACCTCCACTCAATGATCCTCGCTGCTCTAAGCCGTCTAGGTGGCAGCAACCACCAAGAGTAACAAGTGAATCCCGCAGCGAAACACGAATGCCAAGTGCCACTAGATGCAATCACTCAAGCAATGCACTTGGATTCTCTCCCGATCTCATAATGATGATGAAACAATGATGGAGATGAGTGGGAGGGCTTTGGCTAAGCTCGCAAGGTTGTTATGTCAATGCAAATGACTAAGAGAGTGAGCTTGAGCAGGCCATGGGGCTTAAATAGAAGCCCTCACAAAATAGAGCCGTTGTACCCCTTCACTGGGCACAACACGGGGTGACCGGACGCTCCGGTCAGATCGACCGGACGTAGGACCCCAGCGTCCGATCGCCCGATATTTGCCACGTGTCATTGACTTCAAACACCGATCACCCGATCTCAATGGTCAAGTGATGACCGGACACGTCACTTAGAAAGTGACCGGACGTAGGACTCTAGCGTCTGATCATTTCCAATAAGGTTCCAAACACGTGAAATCACGACCGGACTCACCCAGTGTCCGGTCACTCAATGTCTCCTCTGTGCGCCACCACGTCACCGTACGTCAGCATTGACTGAACGCACCCTGCCAGCGTCTGGTCACTCTTCGCGCCAGCATCCGGTCACAAGACTGAGATGTGTGTTTACTGCTGCTACTGACCAGACGTAGGACCCCAGCGTCCGGTCACTCTGTAAACCTCTGTCTTTTCTATATAGGGCGCCGGTGGCACCGTCGGACTATCCGCACTCTACGGGCGGACACTCCACCGGTGAAGTTTCCAACCCTTGCTCAAATGTGCCAACCACCAAGTGTATCAGCTTGTGCACATGTGTTAGCATATTTTCACAAGCATTTTCAAGGGTGTTAGCACTCCACTAGATCCTAAATGCATATGCAATGAGTTAGAGCATCTAGTGGCACTTTGGTAACCGTATTTCAATACGAGTTTTATCCCTCTTAATAGTACGACTATCTAACCTAAATGTGATCACACTCGCTAAGTGTCTTGATCACCGAAACAAAATGGCTCCTACTATTTATACCTTTACCTTGAGCCTTTTGTTTTTCTCTTTCTTCTTTTCAAGTTCAAGCATTTGATCATCACCATGCCATCACCATCGTCATGATCTTCACCATTGCTTCATCACTTAGAATAATGCTACCTATCTTATAATCACTTTGATAAACTAGGTTAGCACTAAGGGTTTCATCAATTAACCAAAACCAAACTAGAGCTTTCACCATGCACCACTCCAAAAAAAACAGGCCATGAAAAAAAGAAAACATAACTACAAAAAAGGCCCAATCAGAAAAAGTGCCATAATGATAAAACAAAACAAATGCAAGGGGCAAAGGGCAAAAGAGGAAAAGACTTGCCATACAAGAAGATCAGAGAAGAAAGGAATCTATCATCAAATGAAAAGGTACTAACCTATACAGATCCAACAAAGCCACCCAAGAGCAAAAGAACAGCCACATGCAGATCTGAGAGCACGGGATTTGACAAAGAAGCAACAAAAATGGAACCTCTAGATCGGTCCACAAAGCTTCATCTACAGAAAGGTGAACAACAAACACAGGTGAGCACACGTAAACTACAACTAATGAATCTACATATAACTTTGCAGAACAAATCTGGAAAAATCTTTACTGACTAACAACTGATAACCCTGTGATTAATCCAGAATCAAGTGGGGAATGCCGACAAGATCAAGGATACAACAACATCAATGCAAAAAAAATCAGCTGCAGGCGACTTCTTGAAAAAAACTAAATATCTTGTATTTCAGTAAAACACAGGGGATCATTCTTCTACACATGTTCATGTTGAATGAAAAAAATGCAAAGTCAAAAAAGTTGTGTTCATCTGTCCTAGGCTATAAAATATTATAATATGTTCATGCAACATATGCGTAGCAATGTGACTTGATCATTGACATAACATCTCTGAACCAAAAATTTGGAACGAATTCCCTAAAAGTTGACTGTGTCCAATTTAACCGATTCCATTCACGTGACTTGATCATTGACAAAACATTTAAAAAAAGAAAAAAAATCTTTATGCAATATGATCTATCTTCCTATTCTGTGCAAATTGGACTGCTATTCACTTTTTATTTACATATATGCATGAAAAAACAAACACATGCAAATTTTGGCTACCTTGCAACAAATCCATTTGAAGCACCACCTCCCAACGCTGCGCTGAACTGCTGGCACAGTCAATTGGAACTGATGTACAACTTGCAGGTATGAAAAATTAAAAAAAAAGAATAAAAAGTTAATAGCATAAATACTAAAATCAGATGAACTATTGTTTTTTCAGATGGATGTAGGAACATCAACACAAAACACAGATACAGAAAGAGCTACACCTATTTTAGGGCAATTTCAATCAATGAATCATTAACAATGGGAGGGGGCGGCTCAAACTTTCTCAAATACAAAGCAGCAGCAAGGTGATGCTAATACAAAAAAACTTCCCCTAGCAAAAGAAATTATATTACACATTTAGATCATTAAAAAAACACAGCAAAAATGACTAAAATCAGTTGAATAATTTTACAATAGGAGAGCTTGACAGGATTACTGATGGAGCAAATCAGAAACTCCCAAGAAGAAATGTACTCGGTAAAAAAACTATTTACACTTCCTAATTTGTTGAAAATTTTTATAAAAATACAAAAGTCTAGATTTCAAAAAGTGTGATATTTAAATGTAACAAATTTAGTACATATTTCAGTTCTCTCAAGAAATGCAAGGATCATATACAAGTTTACTATTGGGTCCATAGATTTTTCAGGTAAAACAACAAAAAATACAGCTTATATAAAACTTCGTGTTGTTTTATTAAACATCATTGCTGTCTTACACTAGAATGATGTCTTATTTATTATTGAAAAATATAGGAAAGTATATAACTCCAGGGACGGCTATCAGATTACTACACAGGAAACAAATATGACATATCTAGCATGACAACACAAAGACAGATGCAGTTAAAAATAAACAAAAAATAAATCATTTCTTGCTTAACATTGTATCTTGCAGATATCCCTAGACAACATGGGCAGCATCCCTGAGAGAGATAGCATTTCCAATTACCCAACATCAGATCGTGAGGTAGGACTCTCAAAAACCATGAACTCAAAATACAAAAAGAACAAACACTAACATACAAGTATGATAGGATTACCAGATCAGGGACTGGGGAAGAAGAGCAATGGCAAAATGGCTTCTTCAGAAATATGGAAATTGAATAAATACAAGAACCTGAAAGAATTGTGGAAGGTTTGTCAATTAAAGCATAAAAAATGACATAAACATATGGAGAATCAGCAAAAAATAACCTTGTTCCAGCTGAAGAGGTTGATATCACAGAGGCTGATGGAAGCTAGAAACTAACTGAAGAAGAAATCGATGATTTCATAATGAAAGAACAGATAGCAGCTTCAGAGGGGAACAATGCAGATATTGACAGCAAGTACACCCCGTAGTTAGGCATGCAATTTCAAACCAAGGATCAAGCTCAACATTTTATCAACTTCTATGCATACCTTGCAGGATTCAAAACCGCCGTAGCACATGTCTTCAGAACTTCAAGCAAAAAAAGAAACAATGAAGTAACAAAAGTGACAATCAAGTGTAACAAATTTGGAAAAGATGAGCAGCCCAAAACAACAGATCAACAAGAGGCAGCAGCAGACAAGGATATTGGAAAAAAGGTCCAAAAAGACAAACAAATGTTATAGTAAAAACAAACTACCCATGTGTAGTGGTTATCAAAGAAGTAGGAGACATTTGGAAGATTATCAGGCTAGATTTAGAGCACAATCATGAACTGAGACCAGGTCAGAGGAACCAGCAATTCAGTGGACACAAATATATGACGGACATGGAAAAGACACTGATCAGAACATTGAACAACAATAACATTCCAACAAGAAAGATGATTTCTATATTGTCATATCTTAGAGGAGGACCTACGACACTACCAATCAAGAAAAAATATGTGAGCAATTTTAGAATAAAGATAAATAGAGAAGTAAGAGGATCAGACATGACAAAAGTGCTGGACAACTTTAGAATCAAGAAGAGTAAAGATCCTAGCTTCTTCTATAAGTTTGAATTGGATGAAGAGAACAAAGTCAAAAATGTTTTCTGGAGAGATGGATTAGCACTGAGATACTACGTAGATTATGGAGACTGTGTCAGCTTTGACACGACATACATGACAAACAAATATAGGTTGCCATTTGCACCCTTTGTGGGCATCACTGGGCATGCACAGACATGTATCTTTGGATGTGCTCTTCTACATGATGAGACTACACCAACTTTTAAATGGGTGTTTGAAACTTTCCTAGAGGCTATGGGAGGCAAACACCCTAAAACAATCATTACAAACCCAGATAAGCTATGAAAGCTGCTATTGAAGAAGTGTTCACAAATGCTAGGCATAGAAATTGCTTGTTCCACATAAAGACAAAATGCTACTATAAGAATATAAAGATATTTGCAGCAAAAGATGGTCTATATGAAGAATTTGAAGACACAGTAAACAACTATCTAACAGAAGAGGAATTTGAGACCTTGTGGGGGAAGATGATTAAGGAAAGAAAGCTATAGAACAATAAATACTTCACAAAGATGTGGGAAATGAGGAAGAGGTTCATCCCTGTTTACTACAAACATGATTTCTTTCCCTTCATCCAAACAACATCAAGAAGCGAGGCTACAAATGCAAGATTTAAAGACAATGTTGGACCTACTTACAGTATCATCAGTTTCTTAAGAGAGTACCAACGCATAATAGACACAATAGACAGAGCAGAAAATCTAGAGGACCACTGCAGCAACCAGAAAAGACCAAAGGAACTCCTATTTGGGTACACATTTGAGAAACAAGCACATGAGGTTGCAACTAAAAGCTACTTCAACACTAACATACAAGCAAATTCAAGAAGGGAAAGCATTTGAAGTTTGGTAGAGAAGTAATCAAGTACAACATGTACAAAGGATAAGGAAATATATTGTGCTAACTGACCTCACTAAAGAGAAAGAAGAATTCAACTACATCTGTGCCAAATTCAGCAAAGATGGCATACTCTGCTCACATATCCTAAAAGTCATAATAGAAAAAGAAATTAGCAGGATACCAGAAAAATACATAATAGATAGATGGAGAAAAAGGGATATGAGAATGTTGAAAAAAACTATAGAAGAGGAGACAATAGCAACAAGCTCACTCCTCAGATTCAATGTGCTTTCAAGAAAATCTACAGTTATGAACTCAAAAGCAGCTAAGAAGGAAGAAGCAACACATTACCTTATGGCAGAAATGGACATGATCGAATCACACTTGGACCAGTTGCTAGCACCTTCAGCAAGTGATCAAGATCAGAATGAAGAAACATCAAATGAAGAAGTACAAACAAATGCAACTGCAGTATACAACTAAACATTTCTGAAGATGAAATTGTAGATCCAGAAATAGCAACACAGAAGGGCAGGCCAATATTGCCGAAGAGAATGAAGACTCAAATAGAATAGGTTAGGCAGAAAATGAAACAACAAGAAAACAAGAAGAAAAAGAAAGCAACATCAAATGTAAACTCAGGTACAGTTTCATATTAGTAAGTAATATTAGATAGTAAGTAATTTAAATTTTGAGACAAAATAAAAAAACCATCATAATTAGCTTTCCTTTCCTATCGTAGGTTCACCGAGCAAGCCCCAGAACAAGGGGATGAAGAAATCAACATCAAAAGCCAACTGAGAAAGAGAAGCAACCAACTAAGGAGTACCAACCATGCAGTAGAAGGAAAAAAGGTAGACAACTCAGAAACATTATGAGATATATGTAAAATTCTATAATAGAATTACAAACTGTAATAGAGTATTTAGTTCTACAGTGTGCAACAATGCACAAATCAAATTTTTAGTCCTAATAGCATGTGAAACATACTGCTTTCGAAAAAAAATGTTTTAACTGCTCTACAAATCTCCATCCGTGTATACCAACTAATTACATGAACATTTGTGGTTCACATAGAAAACTCAAAACTAGTTGCAGACACGAGGATCGACGACCTGTAAAAAAACCAAATTCAAATATGTACTAACATAAACACTATATACAAAAATGAAACTTGAGTTTTACCTCCTTATACAAGTTCGTCACAAGAGATTTGTCGATGCAATTTCCTTTGCTGAAGAATAAGTCGACTCCAAGCTTCACACGTATATTGGGAATATCATAATGATTGAACATATCCCTGAGATCGACGTTCCTGTCCCATAGCTCCATGAATTTCAAGGCGAATACACCACAGTCAACACTGTAGAAAAAAGAAGTCAAAAAATAATAATAAGACTACAATACTTAACAGTCTAACTCAATTATAGTTTCACCGAACCTAGATTCCACTAAACAAAAACTTAACTTATACTGAAAAATAGGTTCTGCGAAACTTAACCTGAACTTGAACTAAACTAAAACTAATAACAGATACTACTAACCTGAACTGAAACTAAACTTAAAGTAAAAACACATTCTATTCCACTAAAACTTAAGTTCTAATAAGCGTAACCTGAAATTGATGAACGCAGCAATCAAAATAGCAAAAAGACAAAACTGAGATGTAGATGATGCGCCTATTAATACAAGCATCTGATCTAATTACTCTCAAACATAGGCCGGGCTGAGTGTGTGAGATTGCAGACAGCCATACACACAAAACACACAAACACACAGGAACTAGCAAAAAATTAGTGCAGACACATGCATGCACAATACAGCTAAATTAGTGCAAAAATACTATAAGATTTAGTGCGGCCTCAACTATGCAAAACTGATTCACCCGAAGATATCAGCCATGTCACCACACATCACAGTTACAGAAGGAAACATATACTTACACATTATACTGTTTTGGCACTAGAGGATAAAACACGTAGAATGCGTCAACATCTACATTGCCCCAAGCATATTGGTACCAACATTCCTTGAATGCATCAATCTTTTTTAAAAAAATAAAAAGAAACAAGGCAAACATGCTAAAAAATGTTATGATTAATTTAATAACTGAACAAAAACAAAACTTACAAGCTTGGTCCTTGCTTGCACTTGGAAGTTGTGATCAGCAGAAAAGTAAGAATAAAAAAACAGTATGTTCTTCAAATCAATGATGAAGACAAACCAATACTTATGTAGGATGATAGGAAAGCATAGCTGCACCCAAAAAAATTAATAAACAAATACATAAAAAGAGCAAAATGAATATAATCAGATTCTTTATACCAAGAAAGTATTCTCGAGCAAACTAAACTCCATAGGACCATAACAAAAACTCTGTGCAGCAAAAAGATGCCAAACTACTTACTAGTAATCTTTTCACATTCGGTAGTCACGATAACTGCTTAAACGAAATATACCTTGTCAGACAAATGAAGCTTGTGAGTAGAATTGGCTCCGAGAAAACAATTCTTAACTGCGTTGATGTCGTAATTGCAGTTGTAGGTATAAAGACAGCCCTGCAATAAAAAAACAAAAAAAAACAAAACATCAACAAATATAACAAAAAAGAGCTAATCAACAAAAAAAGAATGAGACCAGCAAGCAACTTACACCAACTTTTGGATAAAAGTAATGTTTCTTCGACTGTCTTGGGTATTGATCCTAAAAAATTTATGACACATCCTAGCGACAAAAAAATTGTCTACTTTCCCCCTAGGCTCCACAGATTGACCTAGAGAACAATAGGTAACACTAGTCTTGGAAAACTCAACTGCCTTTAAACTAAAAAAGGAAAAGGACAAAACTGTAAGAAAAATGGACCCTAGGCCCATTTACTTTGAATTTTGGTGTTTGATGACCAACACAATCAAATTGGACTAATGAATTTATAAGTAATTGTTTTATAGTTCAATAGGGTGCAAACGCGACTTGGACGAAGGTGACATGATGATCTGATGATCAACACCTTAAGCAAGACCCTAGAAGCATAAGAGAGGATCCAAGATATCAAGCAAAGTCAAAGCATGAAGATAGGAACCCAGCCGAACACAAGATCGTGAAGAAACAAGCTCCACAGAGGTGACCGGATGTAGCCCTATGAGGACCGAACACGTAAGATCAGTTGCTCAGCAACAACAGGTGTCAGCAGCAGTGACTGGACGCACGGACTTTACTGTTCATCATCGTGGCAACAACTCAGTGAGGACCGGACGCAGCGGCACTGGATGACCGGACACACAAAGTGTAGCATCCGATCATATCCAGAGAGGTTCCAGAGTGGCACAATTGCGACCGAACACGTTCAGTCAATGATGACCGAACTCGGCAGTGTGTCTGATCTCTACGCGCGTGCTCAACGATCGGGACGACCGAACATGTCTGGTAAGGACAACAGCAGTGTCCGGTTAGTAGCAGAAAGCTGGGTTTCGCCTCCAACGGCTACTTTCTCTATGTGGCTTATAAATAGACCCCCTAACCGGCCATTTGTGATGTGGAGAGCTGAGAAAACATACCAAGGGTGTTGATACACTATTTTAGTGATCTCCACTTGCATAGTGCTTAGTGATTCATTAGGTGATTAGCGTAGGTGCTTTGCGAAGTGCTTAGGTTGATTAGACCACTGCTTATGCGCTTGCTTTAGGTTTAGTCCTAGTGTTTATTGAGGTTTGCACACCTCTTATCACTCGATGCTTGCGCGTACCATTGTTGTACATCGGAGAGGCTTGTAATCTTGCGAGATCACACCAACCACATTTGTGGTGTGGCCACCACCATGTACCGAAGGGAACAAGGTCCACGGTGATTCACCCGGAAGCTTGATAGCGAAGACGGTGGGGAGTGGTTCGGGAGAGGCTTGCCAGAAGGCACATTGGAGACCCACTTGCGTATGGGGAAGGCCCGGGGCTATCCACGGAGTTACCCGACAGGGAGCTTGTCCCTTGCAAGGGGCTCCGATGAGGACTAGGGGGAAGCTTAAGCGCTTCTCGATACCTCAGTAAAAATACCAAAGTCGTCAACAGGAGTTTGCATCTCTACCTCATCTTTACCTTCCGCATTCACATTGCTACCTTGGTTGATTGCTTTACTTTCATAGGCTAGTTGATAGGACTGGAACCTAGGTTGCATAACTCTTTTGCGGTAGAGATAGCAACACACCTAGCAAAATAGTAGTTGCACATCTAGAAAGATTACTTTCTTGCATAGGTTTTGACTAGGTGGAATTAGAGGCCATAGTTTAGAGTTAGAATTTTAAGTTACCTAATTCACCCCCCTCTTAGGCGTCATGATCCCTTACAAGTGTTATCAGAGCCGGTTGGCTCAATTTGTATCTTTGCCTTCACCACCGTTGAGCTGGCGCTATTTAGAGTGGTTGGGATGAATACCTCTAGGCCTCCACATTTTGACGGCACTAACTTCCCCTAATATAAAGCTAGAATGGCTTGTCACCTTGAGGTGGTAGATTTGAGTGTTTGGAGAGTCACACGTGATGGAATGAAATCCATTAAGAATCCTGATAAACCCACAAAGAGTGAAGAAAAAGAAATTCATTTCAATGTTAGAGCTAAAAATTGTTTGTTTGAACCTTTTAGCATGGATGTGTTTAACCAAGTGTTCACTTTAAATATGGCACATGAAATTTGGTTAAAACTCCAAGAGCTCTATGACGGCACAACTAATGTCCATGAGCAAAAACATTATCTAGCTAAACAAAATTATGATTCCTTTAAAATGAATGATGATGGGCTTGTTCGTGATATGTATTCTCGTTTGAATCTAATTATCAATGAGCTCCATTCAATAGGATTAACAAAGCTAGATGATGTGGACATCATGAGGAAGATCATCTCCGTGCTACCACAAAAGAAATATACAAGCATCATCACCATCCTTCACAATATGGAGGACTTGAGCACCATGACCCGAACCATAGTCATTGGCAAAATAGTGGCATTTGAAATGTCATAGAAGATGGGTCAAGAAGAAGCCTCATCATCAAGCAAAGGCAAAGCTCTCGCATGTAGTGAGAAAAAGAAGATGAAGGGCAAGCAAGTTGAGACAAGCTTAAGCTCAAGCTCCTCAAGTGAAGATGAAGAAGATGATGATGATGATGATGATGATGATGATGAAGATTCAAGTGATGATGATCAATCTTCCACGTCCACCTCTGACCTTAATGAAGAATGAATCAAACTTATCAACAAGGTGGAGAAGATAATCCAAAGACTCAATGTCAAGGGTGTGCCCATCCTAATTCAAGATTTCATCTTCACAAATCAAAGAAATAAGCAAAGAAAGAAAGAATGATATGAATGCGGCGAGTTGGGGCACTTTGTGGTAGTTTGTCCAAACAAGCCCACACCCAAGACAAAGAAGAAGGTGTGCAAGGACAAAGCACTCACATCAATAAGGTCATGGGATGATTCTTCAAGTGAAGAAGAAGACCATCACAACAGGCGAGGCCACAAGTACTCATCATCAAGCTCTTTTTGTGTGTGCCTTATGGCACGAGGTAACGAAAGCTCATCCTCTAGTGAGAGTGATAGTGATGATCAAATGCCTTCTCTTAATGAACTTGTGCAAGAAAATCTTAAATATGCTAAGGCTTGCATTAGCCAACAAAAGAAGCTAAAAATATTGCAAGAAAAGCTAGATAGTTCACAAGAAGCATATAAAACCTTGCTTGAATAATATGAGATATTTGCTAATCTCAATATTGAACTATCTACTAAAATTGAGCAACTTCAGGCTAGTGCAACAACAAATGCATGCACAATCAATGATGAGCAACTTGTAAAGAAAAATGAAAAACTAAAAGAAAAGTTAGCTAGCTCACAAGATGCTTATAAAAGTTTACTTGCTAAAATAGAAACCATGTGCAAACATTGTGATGAACTAACTAATAAAGTTGTTAATCTTGAAGTCGTCGGTACAACCCTCACCAAGGCACCTAAAAAGAAAAGTTTTATCTTTAACATGCCTAAAAAGGATGCTTCTACTTCTTGCAATAATTTATGTTTAGACTCACCCTTGTGCAACTAAGTTTGTGTTGAGAAAGTTATTGTAGATACATGCACACAAGAGGTCGCAATGGAGAATGAGTAACTCAAGCAAGAAGTGGCTCGGCTTACCAAGGACTTGACTCAAGTAAAAGGCAAAACAGAGCAAGCCCAATATCATCAAGATAACACCATTAAGGGAGTGAAGAGGCTTGATGAAGAACAAACCGTGGTTTGCTACGTGTGCCACAAGGAAGGCCACAAATCCTATGAGTGCAAGGTGAAGAATGGGGGAGGAGCTAAGAAGAAAGAGAAAAACAAAAAGGAAACAAGCAAGCTCTCCAACACCTACACCAACAAGGTAGACAAAAAGGCCTCCACACCTTATCTCTCTTGAAGAAGAAAAATGACAAGGTGGTGGCCATCAAGTTGAACAAGCAAACCAACAATGGGGCAAAACGCATTTGGGTGCCAAAGGAGATCATTTCCAACATGAAGAGCACCAAGAAGGTTTGGATCCCGAAAGGGAAGTGAGAAGTCTAATGGACTTTAGGGAATTTAGAGATTTGGCAAAGTATGGGTGCATTTCATGGGGTGCATTATTATGGACAAGGTAATTGTTAAGTGGGTTAGTGAATACTATGGACCCAAATTTCCCTTCATGTGTGAAAGCTATAGTTTGGTTTTGGTTAATTGATGAAACTATAAGTGCTAACCTAGTTTATCAAAGTGATTATGAGATAGGTAGCACTATTCCAAGTGGTGAAGCAAATGAAGATCATGACATGATGATGGTGATTCCATGGTGATGATCAAATGCTTGGACTTGGAAAAGGAGAAAGGAAAACAAAAGGCTCAAGGCAAAGGTATAAGTGATAGGAGCCTTTTTATTTTGGTGATCAAGGCACTTAGCGAGTGTGATCACATTAAGGTTCGATAGCTGTACTATTAAGAGGGGTGAAACTCATATCGAAATGCGGTTATCAAAGTGCCACTAGATGCTCTAACTTATTGCATATGCATTTAGGATCTAGTGGAGTGCTAACACCCTTGAAAATGTTTGTGAAAATATGCTAAAACACATGCATGAAGGTGATACACATTGTGTTTAGCACTTGGGAGCAAGGGTTTGAAACTCCACCGACGCTCTATACAGAAAAGACAGGACTTCACAGAGTGCACCGGACGCTGGCCTCAACTGGATCGGAGCGTCCAGTCAGTGGAAGCAGTGAAGACGCTGACGTCGGTCTTTGATCGGACGCTGGGTCACTTAGTGATCGGACGCTGATGGGGTGCGTCCAGTCCTATTGACGTGGCAACACACAGTGAAGTGAGTGACTGATCGGACGCTGGGTGAGTCCGGTCAAGGGTGACCGAACGCGTCCGATCGTGAAAAATTGTCTCTGGATGCTTACTGGAAACGACTAGACGTTGAGGTCCTGTGTTTGGTTACTTCGAAGCAGCGCGTCCGGTCACAACTTAAATGTACTGATGACCGTTGAGATCGGGTGATCAGTGTTTGAAGCAGGGGCCACGTGGCGTGCATCACGCGATTGGATGCTGGGGTCCAGCGTCCGGTCGATCTGACCGGCGTGTCCGGTAGCCCTGTTTTTTAGTGGACTGAGGAGCCAATGACTCTATTTTGTGGGGGCTTCTATTTAAGCCACATGACTGGCTCAAACTCACCCTCTTGGCCATTTGCATTGACATAGCAACCTTGTGAGCTTAGCCAAAGCCCTCCCACTCATCTCCATCATTGATTCATCATCTTTGTGAGATTGGGAGATAATACAAGTGCATTGCATGAGTGATTGCATCTAGAGGCACTTAGTATTCGTGTTTCACTGCGGGGTTCACTTGTTTCTCTTGGTGGTTGCCGCCACCTAGACGGCTTGAAGCAGCGAGGATCGTCGAATGGAGGTTGGTGATTGTCTCCGGGTACGATCGTGGTAATTATGAGGGGTCTTGTGCCTTCCCCGGTAGAGCGCCGAAAGGTAACTCTAGTGGATTGCTCGTGTCATTGAGTTACCTCACTTGTGGGTAGGTTCTTGCAGTGTCCAATTGTGTGGACGAGGTTTGTGCAACACCTCTTAGCTGTCGAACCACCAAGTGTTGGTCGATACAACGGGGACTAGCGTGCCGGCAAGCACGTGAACCTCAGGAGAAAAATTGATTGTCTCTCGCCCTTTGGTATTCTCTCGGTGATTGATTTAGTATTCATCTTGTGATTGGTTCACTCCTCTATACGACGGTATAATCACCCTACTCACTCATTTATATTCTTACAAACTAGTTGTAGCAAACTCTTTAGTGTAGCTAGAATGGAGAGCTTGCTTTGTAGTTTAAGTTCATCTAGTGGAGCTCTTTAGTATAGCAAGTATGAGAGCTCTTAGTGAGTAGTGACATAGCAAAATGTGTGTTTAGTGATCATAGCAACTAGAATTGTTGGATAGGTGGCTTGCAATCCTTGTAGAGCTAGAGCAAGTTTGCATTTCGCTATTTAGTACACTAATCAAATTGCTCTAGTTGGTTTGTAGGTTTTTAAATAGGATATTCACCCCCCCTCTAGCCATATTAAGACCTTTCACCATATTATGTAACTAGATTTAATTTCTTGCAATTTCAATTAGCATCTAGTTCATTTTCATGCCTAGGTTTGTATTTATATGTTTAATCTTTTATCTTGCATACACTAGATATATCTTATGGTAGGCTTGCTCAGTTTTCCTCTTAATCCTTGAAGCAAACCTACAATGCATGTATATTTCGCCAAAAAGAGCCTATTTCAGAGAGGCCATGAGTCTTCCAAATTAGATGATCC
This sequence comes from Miscanthus floridulus, assembly GCF_019320115.1. Lineage (NCBI taxonomy): Eukaryota > Viridiplantae > Streptophyta > Magnoliopsida > Poales > Poaceae > Miscanthus > Miscanthus floridulus. The sequence goes on from NC_089595.1 coordinate 105,177,012, forward strand.
TAGAGCTAAACCTCTAAAACTTAATTGGCAAAAAAAACTTCTGATGCTTGAACAAATAACTGTAAACTAAAAATGAACTCAAATGATAACAAAATCTCTAAAGATAGAAAGAGTGGGAAATCAAAAGAACTAAAGATAATGAAAATTAGATGTAATCAAAGACTAGTGCTCATTCAGTGAAAACAGTACTTCCATGTTTGTATCAATGACTAACCTGACGAGTCGAAGGACTAATTCACGGCTGACCACTTGAGAAATAAAAAAAAAAGAGTTTGCAAAATATCTCAACTGATGAAAATAGGTGCCCGGACACTGAAGGCAACTTTACCAACAAAGTCCTTAACTGAAAAAACAGACATGGCATCAGACTAATCAGATGAACCTAAAGTAAAACTGAAAATAAAATTTACTGAAACTGAACATTCTAAACTAAAGAATAATTAACTGCATATTCTAATTCAGATGAACCTAAAGTGAATAATTAACTGCATATTCTAATGCCTAATCAGATGAACCTAAAGTGAAACTAAAAAAACATTAAAAACTGAAGAAGTATTTAACTGCATAATCTACTGGCATATACACAGTGATCACAAAAACAGAAAATATCAAGTAAAATAATATAATAAAAATTAAAAAGAGTACATCAGCAACCACTGACATATCAGACATCAGATAACTGAAAAAAAATCAACAAGTATCATTCAAGCATCAGCTACCATTCAACTATTTGCTGAATATGTGGAGTAGATTACATCATAAGCTAGTTCGAAAAAATATCAAAAACCATATACAATACCACAGAAAACAAATCCCACTTACCACATACAAATGAACAAATCATTCCGCATCAAATATGAAACCCTATGAGAACGACTCCTAATACAAACAACCAACACGAAATTTGACACAGCCTGGAACCTAGAACTTGCATTCAGCATGGAAAATGAAACCTAATGAGAACAACTCATAATACAAACAACCAACACGAAATCTGAGAAAAAAACTGGAACCTAGAACTGACATACAACCTGGATCCAAACCCTAAGACAGGGGAGCTCCGAACTCAAATCAGCTGAACCTACAACATCGAATCTAACATTGAAACCTAAAACTGACACACAGCCTGGAACCTCAACATGAGTAAACTAAACTCCACCCCCAGATCTGCGCAGAAAAACAACATTGACGGGGTGTCGAACGCCCGATCTAAGCAAACACAAATTCCACAAGACGCCGGAACACAACGAATAACACAGAAAAATGGCGCGCAAATGAGATAACTTAGCTCGACAAAGACGTGGAGTTGCGAGTCGCCATGACGCCAGAGAACGAGTCAACCACGACTGGGGCCCCCGAGTGGCCGCGACGGGGAAGCGAAGAGTCAGCGCGACAGGGGAGCGGCGCGTTGCCGCGACGGGGGAGCGACGAGTCGCCCTGACTCGTCTTGAAGAAGATGATGAGAAATGAAATGGGAAAAGGGGAAAACGGAAGCCAAAACTTCGGGCACGACTCCCGAAAAATCAAAACAGTAACGCACTCAGCTGGGCCCCACATGTCACAGAAACAAACCCATCAGCACGCAACAAAGACCATATCGGATGCTGCAAAACAAAAAACAACACAGATCGGACGGCAAAAAAAAAAAACGGTTACTCAGCAACAACAAAACAACCGGGCACTGTTTAGCATTTCTGTAAAAAAAAGGCTCAATTCTATTTTTCACGGGATGCAGAAGCAATGTGTCCGGTGCAAATTCGTGATCATTTAGAGCCATCCAAATACTCGAGGCGAGAAGAATAACAATCTCCGTGAAGAAGAGTGGAACCGTTAGTGAAATGTCATGTGGTTCAGACAAATTTGGCACTCACAGGTTCAGGAGACCCCCAACAACCAGTAGCAAAGGAGCAAAATGGAGGAACAAATATTCCACTGTTTCAGTCACTTCGAGTTTGATAAAGCACATGATGGTAGAAAGGCAGGCCCATATTATGGCGTTGTGGTAACCCTCCGGTGCTTAACTTATCTTTCATGTGAAGCCAACAAAAAAAACTTGAATTTTACTACAGCGTGGACGTGCAGGAAACCCACCTTCCGACTGCACATTCTATTTTGGGAAATAAATAACTTAGCTTGCAAAAAAAGGGGAAAAAACGGGCGTGGGAAGGCTCCGTGCGTGGTCGCGTCTTCTGGGCATACACGCGTAGGACGAGCACATTTCCCAAAGTTCGGCCCATCTTAAAAAGCACATACCCAGCTTAGGTCGAGTTCATCCTCTGTGGTAATACCCGTAGGTCATGTCCTCCACAAAATGCTCAACTGATCCTTAAAGAGACTCAAGAAGAAAAAGACCTTTTGCTTTTGGATAGCATGACCTCCATAGCCAATTATAAGTCTGATGATGCACACAGATCATTGCTCAGAAAATGTATGTATGATTTGGTTGAAGAAAAGAGATTATTGCACCAAATATAAGACCGCTAGTCATACTTGCTAGTTACATCAAATGCCTTACACATAGCTGCTCCAAGGATTTGATTTTGTTGAAAAGTTTCAATCAACAAGGGCATGTGGAGAAACAGATCGAGTGCATATCCCTTTCGTTCGCGTTGTGGGAAGACATTGATCTATTATTGGCAAATGAGAGCAACTATGGAAATATTTGGCTCCACACTCGACCTCCCTAGACATCATCCCAAAAGACGAGGCACGTTTTTGCCATCTTAAAAGTTCACTGAAGCTAACCCCTGTGTATCTGTGCAACAATCGTAAAAGATCATTTCACAAAAGGAGCCTTTCTTTATTTGATTAGGAAGCTTGCCATTTTTGCTGTGAGTAATAAACTAGTACAGTATATGTATATCCCTTTTTCGACACAGGAACAGGCACAGCATGTCGTGCCGCTGCAAAAGAAAAGAAATTTGAAGAGATCCAATTCAGCGATATGGCCCGTTCGCTTCGCTGAAAAAACAAACTAAAACACTGTTCTGACTAATTTGTTATAAAAGAAAAACACTATTTCAACTGAAAAAATAAGTTAAAAAATACGAATTATAAGACAAACGAACTGGACCGATCTGTCCACCATCAGTCTGTTCGGTTGGCTGGTTCGTATCGTTGCTGTTTCGTGAAGAAGTACTACTGGCTGATTTGTGTGATTGAGAAATATTATTTCGACTAGAAATCGTTTACGACAAACCATGGCAAAACAAACAGGCTGCATCGTATCTCCACGGCCCAGGTGTCGGTGGTGTTTGGCGTGAGCGATGGTTGAAGAAGAGCTGTTCGTCCACCGGGGACAGTCGCTGGCAGTTGACCTTGCAACCGCCGCGTGGATGGCTGCACCGTACACGAATCTCCAACAGGCCCGCGAGACATCCCGTCCTCACGACCGGAATCTCCGCTGGGCCCGGCCGTCCACGTGGGATGAGACCCTCCGCTTTCAATGCGGTATCCCTCATCTAATTGCCTTCTGATTTGGGCTCATAGCCACAGCCGCAATCTCCGCTACCTCACTGATATGTGGCCCCGAGACGGTAGGAACCACCTGTCAGTGTCTACTGGCTACCCCGACGCGCCACCGATTTATTAGGTGGGACATTTCTTGCCGAGCGCAATCGCTTATCTATTTCCGTCCTCCAACTAATCTCATACCAATCCGGTAATTAACACATATATCCAAATATCCTCTCGTCCCCGACGCCATATTACCAGGCAAGCCCCCCAGATCCGTTGACCTCACGCTCCGATCCAGCCCGTCCAGTTTGACGCGAAGCGGATCGTGTCCGTCCAAATCCGAGGGTGGACCCGTGAATTCCGGAAAGACGAGGGGTGGTTGGCTACCGGTTAAAACGCCCGTGCCAGTGGCTCCCGTCTTCCTCTTCTACGCGGACGGACGGGGAAGGAGGAGGAAGTGGTTCGCTGGAGTTGGCCTGGCCTCGGATCCAGAGCGCGGAACTCGTGCGGCGTTCGGATCGACCCGCTCGAAGACCGCGGGCGCGCGAGGTAGGTAGGGATCAGGACACCAGTGGCGATGGGGAAGGCCGTGGTGGTGGGCACGGCGGTGGTGGTGTGCGCGGCGGTCGGGGTGGCCGTGGTGCTGGCGCGCCGCCGGCGGAAGCGAGATGCCGATTTCCTGGGATCCGCGGAGGCCGAGAGGAAGAGGCGCGCGGCCGCCGTGGTCGAGGAGGTCGAGAGCAGCCTCGCCACGCCCACGGCGCTGCTGCGGAGCATCGCGGACGCCATGGTCACCGAGATGGAGCGCGGCCTGCGCGGGGACATCCACGCGCAGCTCAAGATGCTCATTAGCTACGTCGACAACCTCCCCACCGGGTAAAGGGCTCCCCCGCTCCCTGTCTGATCTCGCATCTCCTTTTCCTTGCCTTTCTTTTCCTTCGGGTTGTGATCTGGGCCGTGAGCTTTGTGATCCGAGACATGCCGGCTTCTGGTGGGAAAAGGGCACATACGGACGTGATCTGGACTCAAAAGCGCGTCCTTGATCGCGTAAGCCTGGCGAAACTTTTGAATCGTCAATGGAATGGCTTTTGGCGAATTGGATGGAGATCTGTTGATTCCTTGTGATTTTACTGGAAGGCTGCGCTTGTCATGAATCATGATTAAGCGATTTAGGAACACAACCTCAAATATGATGTTCCTCGCATCTCCCATGACCATGGGCCAAACTGTGGATTGTTTGTAGGACTATATAGGAATCAATGAGGATGGTACCCGTTTTGGTATATTTTAAGCAATATATTGAATTCTGACAAGCTGGGTACTGTGTGTTGCATTGCAATTCTGGGGCGTTGATGCGTAACTGCCAGTTTATGGCACAGATATTCTTAGGGCGTGTTTGCTTGGAGCCTGCATAGGCAGCTTCAGTCTGGGCACCCTCCAATCCAAGCAGGCTCTATAGATATTAGATTTAGTCCCACTCTATCTATATTGCTTCTGTAGAAATGTGAATGTGTTGTTCCGGGGCTTGTGGCTTATTTTAGCAGTTTGTACATTTATTATATCTACTAATTGAGCTTATCTGGTGCAATAAATTGGTAAAATCATTATGACCACAAGAAGCATTGTAGTTAAAAATTGTCAGTCAACTCCAGAAGAATAAGTGTTATTAAATATAAGAGCATCTCCAAGAGCCTTTCTTAATTTCATTCTCTATATCCTCATTTGGAGAGCTGTTTGAATAAAAACCGCTCTCTATATCCTTCCACCTTCCAACCGTTTCTCTATATTTTGTATGCACCTTGGAGAGCCATCCCCGCTCTCCATCTTTGGCTAGTGAGAAACCGGGAATAGATGATGACGATATTTGGAGATCTAATTGAGGAGCTGTTGGAGGGTTTTTTTTTCACCGAAGTCTATATTCCTATCAATATGGAAGGATATAAAAAGGCTCTTGGAGTTACTCTAATGATTCTATCACCACCAGTTTGTTAAGGCAATCCACTCCTGAGTGCAGAATGTTAACTCTAGCACATGTGCTACACTTCATTCATCAATCATATTGGTTTTGCTTCTGCAGAGATGAACATGGGCTGTTTTATGCACTGGATCTTGGAGGTACCAACTTCCGTGTGCTGCGAGTCCAACTAGGAGGAAGGGAGAAACGTGTTGTTAAACAACAGTATGAGGAGGTTTCCATTCCACCGCATTTGATGGTTGGGACTTCCATGGTGAGTACTCCCTGTTCTGTTTAGTTTCTCGAAGTTGTGCATTTTCAACACTGTTTGTCTTATGTATCTTGAATTATTGATACAGGAACTATTTGATTTCATTGCTGCTGCATTGGCTAAATTTGTTGATACTGAAGGTGAAGATTTCCACCTCCCAGAGGGTAGGCAGAGAGAACTTGGTTTCACTTTTTCCTTCCCAGTGAACCAAACATCAATATCATCAGGAACACTCATCAAGTGGACAAAGGGCTTTTCCATCAATGGCACGGTAAAAATTCCAAACATTTTTACCTAACCCCATCTATTGAATGCCTTCCTGTAGTTCAGTAAGGTGGGATCAAAGTGGAATTTCTTATTGCCTAAAAAGTGGAATTTCTTAATTACCCTAAAAAAGTGGAATTTCTTAATAGCACATGAATTTCTCTTCCATATTTCCTTCATAAACCTATGTAGCATTATGTATAGCACCAGGTTGTACTGCTTGATATCCTGACCACATTCGCCTTATGCAAAGAAATGATATGTAGTTTCTCCTATATTTGTTCTAGTATAGAGTTTGATTTAGTACAGATTAGTGACTCTGTTAGTTGTCAAGTGTCATAATAATATAATTTTGATTTGGGTATTTGATTGCCCCTGAATCAGGTTGGTGAAGATGTTGTTTCTGAGTTGAGCAGGGCCATGGAGAGGCAGGGGCTAGATATGAAAGTTACGGCGTTGGTAAGTAGCTGCCAACTTTTTGCACAATATCTTTGTAAAATTCCTGATGCTATGTTTTTCGAACTTTTTCTCTGTTGATAGAATGCCAAAACTGTTAAATGATGAAAAAGATTTCTTTCGCAGGCTTTTTTTAAACCTCCAACATTTAGACTGAGTATTGATACTTTGTAGGTCAATGATACGGTCGGCACATTGGCTGGTGGGAGATATATGGATAACGATGTAGTTGCAGCCGTAATATTGGGCACTGGTACAAATGCAGCATATGTGGAGCATGCAAATGCAATTCCTAAATGGACTGGGTTACTGCCTAAATCTGGAAACATGGTTAGTGCTTGAATTCCTTATACTAGGAATAACATATGGTCTTACACCATTAGAAATGCACTGTATATTCGCTGTTGTGGAATTCACCCACATGAGAAGCATGTAACCTTGAAATTATTCTTGGTGCTCTAGGTAATTAATACAGAATGGGGGAGCTTCAAATCCGACAAGCTTCCTCTTTCAGAATACGACAAAGCCATGGACTTTGAAAGTTTGAACCCTGGAGAGCAGGTATTGTTGCCTTGGCCATTGACTTCCCCCATTTTTGTCTTTTATTAGGTTACTGCATGAATATATGTGGATAACTTATGTATGGCTTCCGACAGATATACGAAAAAATGATTTCTGGCATGTATCTGGGAGAGATTGTGCGAAGAATTTTACTGAAGTTGGCACATGAGGCTTCTCTATTTGGGGATGTTGTTCCACCTAAGCTGGAGCAGCCATTTATATTGAGGTATGCTTTCTTGTCCTATGGACATTGAGCTGTCCATGCCTGTTTGCTACGTTGCTGGTGTAGAAAAGTTGTTTCTCTTTCTTTAATTAGCTAACCAGCTTGAGCTGGTTAAGACTTTTGTCAGCGTCCATGATCTTGGGCATTGAATTGTAACGCATATGACATTTTTTTTAAACAAAAGGCTGGAGCTTTGCCGCTCAATTAAGCCGAAAGAATATTATGTACAAGAAGGTTAGCCGGACGAGATGCTAGAAAGGCACCCGAAGGGCTAACCACCCCACGCGACGCAGCTGAGCACAAACATGACACACTGCCATGGGTCATCGTTGCCGAGCATGGAAGCCAAGCTACCAGCAGCTCCGACTTCCCATAGTAGGCCACCCACTAGTCACCCCCCGACGGGTCTGAAGCTAATGGCCGCCACCGGTCATCGTTGCCAAGCTCAAACACCGAAGAGCAGCTCCGACTTCCAAACGCAAACCATCGCCCCGCATCGAAACTGCGACAATAATCCAAATGCGACGCCTTCAAGAAGGGAGTGACGCCAATGGCGTCACCGTCGCACGTCCAAAGTGGACTGAGTTTTCACCCTTGGAAGACATGCTAGTGGGGAAATACGACGCCCCCAACAGGGAAGTGGCGCCCATCGCCAAGGCTTTCGCCCAAGAACCCTCTAGCACACTCGCCGGGTCGCGAAGCTGGACCCGTGCCAGCCTTCACCGCCAACGCCGTTGTCCCGGCGCCCCACGGAAGCCCCTTAAGAGGGGCATCGACGCGCCGGCTGCACGTAGCAGCCGCACAGCTGCGTCGGCCGCCACCCCCCTCTGACCGGGCCACGCAGAGCCGGACCTAACTCTGCGCTCGCGACACACCGCCGCACGCTGAGGCCGCATTTGACCAACGTCGTCGGCTCTGGCACCTACCGATGTCGCTGCCGTCATCACCGCCAGTGTGCCCCACCATGTCGGGCTCCACCCCATGTCCTAGGGCCGCCGAATCCGGACGCCAGGCCCCGAATCCGGCGCCCCCTGCCAACGCCGACGCCTCCGTCTTGACCATAGCTGCAGACACCGTTCGCCTTGGCCGCCAGATCGGCCGCCGCAGGCAGGTTGGCCGGCAGAGGTCGCTGCCCCGGGCACAGCCAGCCCCTGAGCCGCAGCAGCCAAGGCCATGAGGGGAGGGACGGCAGAGAAGAAAAGCATCGCCCCCCAGCGCATGCATGGCCCCCGGCCACCGCCGCCACCGCCGGCCGCCAAGACAGATCCGGTAGCCTGGGGTCCGGATCTGCCCCCCCCCCCCCCCCCCCCCGGGCACTGGATCTGGCCGACTGGGCCCCGGACCGGCGGCCTCAGCCAGCGCCGCCGCCGCCATCAAGAGAGGAGAAGGGGAACGCGCGGAGAAGAGGAAGACCTCGCCGCCGTTCCCTGCGCCTGCACGGACACCAGCCGGCGCTGCAGCAGCCGCGGCAGCCACCTCGTCAACCTCCACGCCGGTCGCGCGGGGCCGGACCGCCGGCCTGCTGCAGATGCGCCGCCAACACGAGGAGGGAGAGCCCCGCCGCCACCATCACAGCCGGCCGGGGCGCCATGCTGGCAGCCAGCGCCGGCTGCGGGCGCGGCGGGCGAGGAGGTGAGGGGTGAGAGGGAGGCAGCGCGGCAGGGGCCGCCCGAGTCGCCCCGCGTGGGGGAGCGACGCGGGCGTCAGTGGGGACGCATATGACATCTAGAGTTTGGATTTTTCCCTTGATAATATTTAGTCTGTGGCAATAAAATCGTACTTGAACAGACAGGGGGTTGCGTGTCTTATCAAGTTACATGTCACATCAGTAAGTAATCCAAAGAAGGCGACATGATAAAATATTTTTGGTCAACTCTGTTTTGTTTCAATTGGTTGGAATAAACATGGTCTCTTATATGCTGCAAATTTTGAATAACTATCTTGATGGCATGAGAAATTGTGTGCCTAGAAACAGCTTGCTTCAGGGAGTTTTATATTATATTTCAGGGCTAATAAAGTATTTACCAGGTACTTGTATTGGGTTCTATAGCATATTTGAGGCATGTTGAACCCCCCATGCCATTAGTAACTTCATCTTTGTGTGATGCTTAACATTTTCTTTGATACCAGCTCTTCTATGCTCTTTTATGCTTAGTAAGTTGAAACTTCTTATGTATCTATAGCCTATAGGACATGTTTTATGAATACATTCATTGTGGTATCACAGGACGCCAGATATGTCAGCCATGCATCATGACTCCTCACATGACCTCAAAACTCTTGGAGCTAAACTGAAGGATATAGTTGGGGTATGACTTGTTTGTGCCAAATTGGTTTTTATAAATAGTCAGTGCCTATTGGTCACTTATGAAATATTTGCTCTCATGTTTCAGGTCGCAGATACTTCCCTGGAAGTAAGATACATTACTCGTCACATCTGCGACCTTGTTGCAGAGCGTGGAGCACGCTTGGCCGCTGCAGGTATATATAGCATCCTGAAGAAGATAGGCCGGGACAAAGTACCAAACAGTGGCGGTAAAATGCCAAGGACTGTAGTTGCCTTGGATGGTGGGCTCTATGAACATTACAAGAAGTTCAGCAGTTGCGTAGAAGCAACTCTTACCGACTTGCTCGGAGAAGAGGCCTCTTCCTCCGTGGTTGCCAAGCTGGCCAACGATGGCTCTGGCATTGGAGCTGCTCTTCTTGCAGCCTCACACTCCCATTATGGGGAGAGTCACTAGTCTTGAAAACGGGCGTGGATCAAACTTTGAGTGTAGCTTCCATTTTCTTTTTTTTCCCCCTTCAAACATTCCTAATGTTCCAGCTCTCCTCGGGGAATTTTTTGGCTTCCTTTCTTGGTTATTCTGTGGATGCACATAAGTGTCTGCAGCGGGATATAGCTAGTATAGAACCAATGAGTTTGGAGGTTATCTAATGGCATAAGGTTTGGACGGCAGGAGGCATGGAAATGGAAGCTGAACAATGCCATTCATGTTCTGCCCATTTTTTCCCCTTGTATGGTGTTGTAAAACAAACGAAATTTTAACTTTTTTTGTGTTGGTAATAAAGAGGAGCATACGATCGAATTGACCATTTGTTCTCTTCATTGCTTCGTCAAATATATGATTTGATTTAGGCTTATGGTTTTTCAAATCAAATTATATAGTTTTGGAGTTACGGTACATACACACCTATAGTATTGGCTGGCACTGCCACTGTGGCATTGTCCATCAGTGTTGTGATGAGTGATGACTATGCTTTGCTCTGCTGTCAGGCTAAGACCGTGCACAAGGTGCTGGTGCACCATCCCATATCGCTTCAAGCCTCAGGTGGTCAGAATTCCTATAGTCATTGCTCATTCTGCTTTTCTTCAGACGTTGCAGTCGTCGAAACAGCCCTTCCCATCGTCGTCAATCGCTTTGGCATCGGAGAGTTGTTTTCGGCTGCTGCCTCCCCACGCACCTGCAGCAGCGGAGCGGCGTCGTAGTCGGCGACCTTCTCGTCGAAGGTCCTCTGGTGCGCCTGTTCACACCGCTGCAGTATCTGAAGCACACCCTTCATCGTCGGCCGCGAGGACGGCTGGCGACCGGTGCATATAATGCCGAGCTTGAAGACGGCCTCAACTTCGTCACCGTAGCCGGCGTCCGCGATGCACTTGTCTGCGGCATCGGCGATGCTTTTACCGGACTGCAGGTGCCGCCACGCCCAGTCGGCCAGGGAGCCGTGCTCGCCGCCGTCGTTGGCCTCCCTGCCGGTGGTCAGCTCCAAGAGAACGACCCCGAAGCTGTACACGTCGACCTTCTCGTTCACCTTCCTCGTGTACGCGCACTCTGCACAAAGGAACGTGACAGATAAGCTGACGTGTCACTGTAACTGGCGTTCGTTCGTCAGGATCACTAATCAGCAAGACGAGACACGTACCGGGAGCCATGTAGCCGAATGATCCGGCGACGGCGGACACCGTGTCGGGCGTGCCGGCATGGACCAACATCCGCGCGAGCCCGAAGTCGGCGACCTTGGCGTTGAGCTCCGAGTCGAGCAAGATGTTGCTGGACTTGACGTCGCGGTGCACGATGGGCGGCGAGCACTCGTGGTGCATGTAGTACAGCCCGCGCGCGGCGCCGACGGCCACCTTGACCCTCGTCGGCCAGTCCAGCGGCTCCCGCCGGACCGACGGGGCCCTCGCCATGGCGCTCCCGGCGGTCCCGGCCGGCCTTTTGTGTCCGTGCAGCCACTGGTCCAGGCTGCCGTTGCCCATGAACTCGTAGACGAGGAGCTTGGTCTCCGCGCGGGAGAGGCAGCACAGGAGCTTCACGATGTTGCTGTGCCGGATGTGGCCGAGGATGTCCACCTCCGACGCGAACTCGCGCTCCAGCTTCTTGTCCAGGCTCCCGCCGGCCCAGATGCGCTTCACGGCCACGGTGCCCCCCGCTTCGCCGCTGCTCCGACTGGTGTACGTGACGCGGTACACGCGCCCCGAGCCGCCCTTGCCGATGAGGTTCTCGTCGGCGAGCCCGCGCAGCACGGAGGCCTCGCCGAAGTCCAGGGGCTGGAAAGCGGTGAGCTTCCAGGGGTCCTCGGCCCGCGCGAGCCGCCGCTTCCGCCTCTTGATGTCGCGGACGACGAAGACGGCGAGCGCCGCGATGAGTACGACGAGCGCGGCGCCCGCGCCGAGGAGGCCCGTGCGGAGACGCGGCGAGACATGGTCGCCTGCCTGGGCCGCGCACGAGCGCAGGCCCGACAACGGCGCGGCGGTGCAGAGGCCTGGATTGCCCATGAAGCTTTGGTCGTAGGTGCGGGCGAGCACGTCCGGGACCTCGCCGGTGAGCTGGTTGGACGACAGGTTAAGCTGGTTCAACCTCAGCGATTCCAGCGCCGGCGGTATGGCGCCGGAAAGCTGGTTTGACGAAAGGTCCAGCAGGGTGAGCTCCGGCATCGAGCCTAACCCCGCCGGTATCCCGCCGGTGAGCTGGTTATGGCTTAAGTTCATCTGCGACACGCCACTGAGCGACGCAATGCTCTCTGGGATTGCCCCAGACAGCTGGTTCGCCGACAGGTCCAGCTCTTGCAGAAGGGGCATCCCAGCGGAGAACCCCGCCGGTATATCGCCGGAGAACAAGTTATTGCTGGCGTGGAACTTCTGGAGTTTAGTGGCCGATGACGGGATCGGTCCGGTGAACTGGTTGGTGTCGATGTCAAGCCTCGACAGGTTCCAATACAGCTTCTCCGGCAGGCTTCCGCCCAGCCGTCCGTTGTTCTCCATTGACACGGTCAAAAGCTTCGGTACCGTCCATAGAGCGGCCGGCACCTCGCCGAACAACTGGTTATCTCCGACCATCAGCCATATGAGACTCGTGCAGTTGGCAAGACTGAATGGAATTGAGCCGTTCAAGCGGTTGCCGGAGGCGGTGAGCACCCACAGCTGGTTGTGGTCGCAGATTCCCGCCGGTATTGGGCCGGAAAAGTTGTTGTCGTCGATCTGTATGTCTCTCAACACCGGCGTCTGTTTTCCGAGCCCCGCCGGGAGCTCTCCGCTGAGGCTGTTGTTCCACAGCCATAAGAATACCAAGGATGGTAGATGGGCAATGCTTGCCGGTATCTCGCCGGTGAGCTTGTTCTGGTGCAAATTCAGGAGCCTTAGGTTCATCAAGCCTCCAAAGCTCTCTGAGATGGTTCCACTCAGCTGGTTCTCGGACAGGTCGACCTCTACCAAACCTGTTGCTCCGATTGGGCCATTGATGCCGAGGTCACCAGAGAGATTGTTGATGTACAGATACAAATTCGTCAACTTCTGGAGGTTCCATATCCCGGGTGGTATGTTTCCGGTGAATCCATTCATCGACAGGTCGAGCCACTCCATCTCCGGCATTTCTGTGACATAGCTCGGGATCTCGCCGGTGAGGTTGCAGTCGGCCAGCCAGACGGTCGTTAGCTTCGTCAAGTTCTTGAAAGACTCCGGCAGCACGCCGGCACTGAAGGGAGTCGTCTCGATCTTGAGCGTCTGAAGGCTAACCAGCTCACCGAGCTCCGGCGGGATGGTGCCGGTGAACTGGTTCCCTCCGAGAGCAAGGTACGTCAGGTTCGTGAGCTTGGATACCGCCGCCGGTATCGCGCCGGTGAAGTTGTTGTGGTTCAAGGCGAGGTAAGTCAGGTTGCCGCCCCCAAGCCGGTTGATGTCGGCCGGGAGCTCCCCGACGAGCTGGTTGTAGGAGAGGTCGACGCGCGCGAGGACGGAGCAGTTGTAGAGGAACGCAGGGAAGCCGCCGCCGACGCTGGTGTTGGAGAGGTCGAGCACCGTGAGGGCGGTGAGCCCGCCAACGGCGTCGGGGATGGTGGTGCCGGTGCCGGTGCCGGCCAGCGCGACGTTGGTGAGGTTGAGCGAGGTGACCCGCCCGACCCCGTCGCAGGTCACGTAGGCCCACTTGCACAGCGGCGCCGCGGCCTTCGCGTTGCTCCACGACGCGAGCGGCGCCGGGTCGCCCCATGCGCTCTTGATCTGGAGCAGCAGCCGCGCCTCGGCGTCCTGCTGCGCCGCGGCGTGGCGCGGGAGGCACAACGCCGAGGCGAGGCAGACGCAGGCGCACAGCAGGGGCAGGACGCGTGCCATGGTTTTGGCGTGCGTGGCTTTTGGTTGGGGTGGCTCCGCGTGATTTTTTCGGCCGACCGACGGCGCGCGCGTTCAGTTTGCTCGGCGGGCGCGGTGGTGGCCTGCCATCGCGGAGCGTGTGGTGCGATGCGGTGTGAACTGTGAACGCTGGAGCTTGCCCGCGCACACATTATATACTGGTTACTGGGAACGGGACGGGGACGGTGACGCCCGGCCTTTTGCATTGTCCCGTTAATTATTGGCTCGTTTGGGCGGGGCTGTTGGGCGATGGTTGCTTGGAAGCTTCAGAGTCGCTGGTGTCACTGGATAGTGGCGGTTGCACGTTGTTTTATTGGGTTTAGACGGGTCAAAATTTTAGCTTAGTTTCAACGGAATATGTTTGTTTGTTTATTAATAAAAAAAGAGAGGATATGTTTTTTTTGAAGAAAAAAGAGAGGATATGTTCGAGTTGAAGTTGTTTGATGTGGCTGCTAAACTACGGGCCAAACTTACAGCTACGTGGCTTAGTGGCAAGGATTGTTAGATAAACTTCGTTGATTTTGTGGCCATCTCGAAAGACAATAGCACACAATCTGTTCTGGTTCTTTGGACTACAAGAGTGCTGCGGCGGCTCTTTTTCTAGGCTGGACGAAAAAATAGCCAGGCTATTCCCCTGCAGCCATCAGCGGGATGAGATCGACCGCTTGCGACAAAAAGGAATGGTCTGAAAATCAGATGATCAGGTAGCTGTCAGCCCAAAGAGATTTGGCATTCACCATTTTGTTATTATTATCATTGAACGGGGCAAACACGTGAATGTGCCTGTTTAAAGTAAAATTCTATTTCACAACCGTGTGTTTCTTGGGTATGTTTGTCTTGTCTGTTCTCCAACTCTAATGAGAAATTAGGGTCCAGGGCTAGGGTGAAGAGATAATAGAAGCTAGACTCTGTTTGAAACCGCTTATAATCAATTTGACTATAATCACCGTACCATTGGTATTTTTGATTCTCAATTGATCTAGTTCAAAGTTCTGAAGCGGCAATCAAAAGAATTAGAAATAATCGAAATGTTAAGCAGAATTCTCATATTTATTCATTGAGAATCTAATTATAAGAGGAAAACAAATAGGGCCAAGGTTTAAGGAGGTCTGCTGGTGGTGGCAGGCACGACGAGCACGTTTGGATTCGTTGCCGGCTTGCCTCACCTCACCTTGCCAGGCCGGGCGAGCCAGATTGGCTAGCCCAGGTTAGCAAGGATTTTCTTGCCAGCACAAGAACCGAGACAGTGAGCTAGCACATCGAAACACCTCTATGGCCCTGTTCGCTTCTCTTATAATCCGTCTTTTTCAGCTTATTTTTTCAGTCGAAACATTGTTTTTCTCTAACAACAAATCAGCTGAAACAGTGTTTCGACTTTTCAGCGAAGCGAACGGGGCTTATGTTTGTCCAGTCAGGCAAAGCAAGGGTCAGAGAGGGATCCAATTGTCCCCACAGTATGCAAAGTAAAGTGATGACGACATTTACCGTTTGGGAGGTGGAGGTCAGCTTGGCAGTGCTAGGGCAGGGGAAAAAATGGCAATCATGACAGCGGTAGGCGTGGTAAGATCTCGCTAGAAGACAAGCCATTACGGCATAGACAGGAGAGCTCAGTTACTTAGAGGTGGAAAAAGCCACTGTGCAAATAGAAGATGGAGATGAACTAAGCAGTAGCAGAGCTTCACATGAATGTTAAGGGGTCATCAATGATAAGTTATAATGCTGATAAATTAATAAAATGTAATCATGATTAAGTATATAAGTCTATAGAAATAATGTGATTTTTGGGGGTAGGGGAGGAGGAAGGGGGAGGGTGTGGCATGTCCCTTTTTGTTTATACTTGTCGATTGTCAAATCAAATCGTCTTCGACTCCTATCTCACTATGTAACGAAGTTTAGATTCGAAGGTGTGTTAATTAAGTAACAAAGTGAGTGCCTTCATTGCGCCCACTGACTGCTGGACCCACTAGAGCTAGAGCTTGGCGCGCTACGTCAGCTGGAGGTCACGGACAAAACGAGGCAGCTAGCCACGACACGAACTGCCGCCTGGTAGGCAGGCCAGCCATGTCATGTCAGTCTCACTCTCACCCGGTCGGTCCAGCCAAAAACGAGTCAAACGGGAAAGTCAAAGATAAGTTATAGTGGCCCCTGTTTGCTTGTTTGACACTTTGACTGTGTATATACTGCATACCACACCCACACGTGCTTCATAACACATACATATCCATGTGCATCGCAATTGATCACCTACTCCAGTACTCCCGCCAGAGCCAGCTACCTTTCTTAGAGCCCGTTTTAAGGGCTTCTCCCGGCTCCAGCTCCATACTGTAGTGGTACTGTAGCACGGGAGCCGGAGAAGCCTGAAATCGTGGCTCCACTGGCTCCTCCTCTTCTCAGTTCATTTTCTGCCTCGAAATTCAAAACGGCTTCGTGCTACAGTGATTTCACGGAAAAAGCCAGTAGGAGCTATGTCGAACACAGCCTTAGACACGAGACGAGTCTACTCTTTTTTTATACATAGAGAGATAGACGTCCTGTTCGTTTGGCTTATAAGTTATACTTTTTCAGCCAATAAATAATATTTTTCTCTCACAATAAATTAGTGAACCATACTTTCAGCCATGGCTTATCAGCTAAGTGATTAGACAAGAGTCGGCTCTTGTCCAGCTTGCTGTTCTTCATGGCGATCCCGGCGGACCAAAACATTCTGATCGAGACTCTTGTCCAGCTTGCTGTTCTTCATGGCGATCCCGGCGGACCAAAACATTCTGATCGAGAATTTTAAAACAAGGAATCAAGGACGCATTGAGATTACTTTTTTAATACAAGTCTACGTAACTGTTCGGCTGCTAGTTTTTCCAGCAGCGGCGGCTACCTTGCCACTGTTGTCCACTGTAGCTGTGTCATGGGTGCAACGACTGCAGCTGCAAGTTATTGTAAAGAAGGGCAGCTGCAAGTTATTATACATATACGATTGCTGACTGCCTGATTCCCAGTATACATATATTATTATACTCAGCTAAAACCTCAACCAGTGTACGCTTCTAGAGTTGCAGTGATTATTATTTGTAAAGCTCTTGTGCGGATTCTGGCGGCATTCATGTATCGCTTCTAGAAGAAAGAGTGACGTTTTATTTCCAGGCTTCCAGAAGAAACAGAAATCGGTACTCCCTTCCTTCTGCTGTTCTTCTGCTTATCTTCTAGGAGTACTTGACACTAAGGCCATGTTTACTTTAGGACTGGCAGATTTGTGTCGACCAAGTTAGCTCCCTAAGCTGTCAATTTTCAGCGTCTGGTGGCTGGATTGACGTGCCGATGAGCACGCCACGAAGCAACACATGTCCTGTAAAATTTATAGATGAAGTTGCCATGTCTTCTGGAATAGAACAGCAGCCCGTAAAATTTCTCTTACAAAGTGAAACGAAAACGCGCGCGGCGACAAAACAGTTTTCCACGCCAATTAACTGCTGCTTCTAGAAAGTTAGCAAAAATCATTTGGATTGACTGGTCTCCGACTGACAGACTCCCACAGCGATTGCCAACTGCCGATCCCACCGCTCAGACCGTGATCTACAGATTGCAGAGGGTGAGCTGGTGCGGCCGTGCGGGGAAGGCGAAACGAGTGCGAAGCGTCGCGTGCACCCAAGGAAATTTCTGTGGCCGGCTCGCCTTTGCTGACCATGACGACCATGGCGGAGTCGCCGTGCGTGGACCGGCTTCTCAAAGCTGCACTAGCTGTTGTCCAAGGGAGCAGAAAGTCGCACCAACTAGTGTCTCTGTGCCAATCCATCACAACTGAACTTAAAATTGTCTGATATACTATCATTTGTTCGAGTGAAAAAGATTCAGTCTTTCAAACATGTCACTGTCTTTGATGCAGCAATTTGAAATGGTGCATTTTCATTGCGAATTCAACATTCCTCCTCATTCTTTTAATTTTTTTTTTTATCTTTATTTAATCTTTGCAACAATGGTGTGGACGTCAGTACTACTAGATCACTGGATCGACATGTCTACCCAATGAATTACCCATAGACTGAATAATTGGCTTCGAGAGAAGACTAGCCAGCTCCTCTTGTTGAGTTTTGACTACACGCTACAGAACAGACAGCAAACCGCACGAGGCTATGGATGCAGACAGAGGAGATATGCGGCCGTGAGTCGAGCTGTCCGTCTCCGCTCTCCGGTGTCAAGTTCCTGTAGTCTCTGGCATCTTGGATTCTGCTCGTGCAGTCGTGCTCGTCGGAGGCTAGATGGCTACAAGGGGAGCGGGCAAGCTGTCGAGGTGAACCACTCGTCGGATAAGGACCATACTGAAGAAACCTACACCTTCTAGTAGAATGGAAACTCTTGCACGTATGTCTAGGTGTTAGCATCGCGAGATTCATAGAAATGAACTGTAAGGCCTGGAACGAAGGAATCCAAAACGTAGAAATAGGAAAAAACGCAGGAATAAGGTACGATGAAAAGTGAAAAACTACGGGATTTTAAAACAAAGGAAGAGAAAATTTAGGCTGTTTAGAACGCAGAAATTCGTAACATAGGAATCCATGCGCTGCCTCTCAGCCTTCCGCGAAGGAAAAGAAAACCTTTGATGCGAGTGCAGTTTTTGATTCCTATGAAATCGCTAGCAAGCTACAGCATTCCATAGAAAAGGGATTGCGTGAATCCTCCGTTCCAAACACTCACTTCTACTTCCTTTCCTCTGTTTTCCGGTTCCTACGAATTTCCTTTGAAAATCCTCCGATCCAAACGACCCCTAAGCCTGTAATAGCATACTGTGTCTCTGAATTTGGGTCCAATACGTCTGGGAAACATGTCTATCATCTAACCTGTTCGCTTGTTCGTATACGATCGTGGATTATAAGCTGGAACAATATTTTTCTCTCACAACAAACCAGCTAGCAATAAATAATCCACGATCGCTTACGACGAAACGAACAGGCTATAGAAGAATAGCAGGATAGCACACTAACCACAGAAGGAGAAAAGGAGGAGCACTGAAGAGAGACTATCACATTTTGATATTTATCATGTCTACCATCTAGAAAGAAGCATAGCAGGATAGCACACTAACCGCTGAAGGAGAAGAGGAGCACTGAAGACAGACTATCACATTTTGATATTTATTTATATGATGCCCTGTGTTTTCATAATTCGAGAGGCCGACACCACCGCAGCAAATTGATGACTTTTGGCAGCGGGTTTCACTTGCACTTGCACGCTATTAGCAAAAGGACAGTGAATAGCAGCAAACGGGCAGTATAAAAGTCTACCGGAAGACTGAACAATCTGCTTCCGGAGAGAAGAAACTTCTCTTCTGGACTGCACATCGCTATCTGCACCTGCACCCTAATTTTTTAAGATTTGATCTTTTTTAAAGAAAATTTACGTTTAACCCTCTAGAAGACGTAAATTCATCTTTGGACCATGGGGGTCGGCGCCACGACTAATGGCGCCAAGGTAACACATCTCGGCACCACAGATCTTGGCTCCGAGGTGCCTGGCCGTGCACAGCAAGACATCCTAGATGGCGTTGACGTGACTGGTACCTCTGCGCCAGAATACATGGCTCTGAGCTCGGCGCCACATATCTTGGCGCCGACCTCGGAGCCGTCAGATGATGTGCTGCGACGGAGGTGATGAGACGTGCAAGCGGTAGCAGGCCCACACACCACACACCGCTCTCCTATCCTCCCCTCTGACACGGACGGCAGATGCCTGGCCTGCTAGTCTGCCACCATGCGCGCGCTCGGTGCATGCTACTTTTGCCCCTGTAGGTGGAGAGCTGTAGCGTCAAATCATCTGGCCTCTACTCGTCCTAAATTATCTCGCGCTTTAGGTTTTCGTGCCGCAAATTTAATAAAATACGTGCAATATTTATATCTCCAAATAAATTTATTAAAAAACTAGATTCAAAGGTTTTTTCCAACGATACCAATTATGTACCATAAATATATGTAAGCGCCCGAGATGAGCAAGGAGGCACTATGCAAAGGAATGAAAATATGGATATGGAAAAGAAAATGCATATAGATCAATAATTCGGTAGATTTATTATAAGAGAAAAAAGGTAATTTTTATTGATCAGTGTCCTTTAATGTTCTAGCCCATGAGAGAGCACGGGTTGATGGATTACTATGCTTAATTACGTGGGTTATCACAGGTTGCCCACAAAATTAAACCTATACATGAGCTGGGCTAGCCTGTTTCCATTGCTACTCTCATAATCTATCTCGGCTGGGTTCTGGGAACCTCAGAAACATCTAGTCGGATGAATGAATAGGCAAGGCCGTCTACCAAACATGCCATATGCGCAGGCCACATCTAGGCCCGGGCAATCATTAATTGGGTCTTTGATTGATGCACCGCGTCAATCTCAAGCAACTTATTTCGTGACACACACGAGCTCCAGAAAACAAACAACCGTACTTTAATTTAATTATCTGAAATGATTTGATTTGACGTTTGGTTGAGCTTTAAAAAAAGACCACGCTGTAGTTTTATTCGAAGGGTCTGTCTACTCTTAACTCGAGTATTTTAGACTCTCCTGACACCCTAGTGACAGTCCTCTAAAACACTCTATTCCAAGAACCATGCAAAATTCGAGTGTTAAGACCAAGTCACACTAGATTTCCATAGCCACACACTCAGCATCTAACGAACCAAATTAAAGAGAACATATAACTACAAATTATCACATATCATATTTAATTCTATGGAATGCAAATTGAAAGAAATCCAGATAGAAAACAAATAAAACATACAAATTCAACATATTAGTTCTATGAATGGCAAATTGGAAGAAATTCAAAAATATCAAATAAAACATACAAATTAAAAAAAACTATAGAAAAAAACCAGATTAGTTCTATAACAAGCAAATTGGAACAAATTCAAAAATATAAAAAATTTACACCAGTTAAATACAGAACTTACACCTGAACAGAAGTAGTAAAATATGGTTCAATGAAATGTAACCTACTCTTACTAAAAAAATGAATATACATATAGGTACATGAGTAGGGGCTAGATGCGGAATGAATATCCATGAACAGGTACTCCCATCGTCTCAAAATATATATCGTTTTCATTTCTCCATAAGTAACTTTGACAAAATATATATTAAAAAATATTAATATTTATGGTACATAATTGGTATCGTTGGAAAAATCTTTGAATCTAGTTTTTTAATAAATTTATTTGGAGATACAAATATTGCACGTATTTTTGTTAAATTTGCGGCACGGAAACCTAAAGCGCAAGATAATTTGGGATGAGTAGGGGCTAGATGATTTGACGCTGCAGCTCTCCACTTGCAGGGGCAAAAGCAGCATGCACCGAGCGCGCACATGGTGGCAGACTGGCAGGCACCTGCCGTCCGTGTTAGAGGGGAGGAGAGGAGAGTGGTGTGTGGTGTGTGGGCCTGCTACCGCTTGCACGTCTCATCACCTCGCAGCACATCATCTGACGGCTCCGAGGTCGGCGCCAAGATATGTGGCGCCGAGGTACCAGTCACGTCAACGCCACCTAGGATGTCCTGTTGTGTACGGTCAGGCACCTCGAAGCCAAGATCTGTGGCGCCGAGACGTGTTACCTCGACGCCATAAGTCGTGGCGCCGACCCCCAGGGTCTGAAGATGAGTTTACGTCTTTCATAGGGCTAAACGTCTTTCATAGGGCTAAACGTAAATTTTCTTAAAAAAAATGATCAAATCGTAAAAAATTAGGGTGCAGGTGCAGATAGCGATGTGCAGTCCAGAAGAGAAGTTTCTTCTGTCCGGAAGCAGATTGTTCAGTCTTCCGGTAGACTTTTATACTGCCCGTTTGCTGCTATTCACTGTCCTTTTGCTGATAGCGTGCAAGTGCAAGTGAAACCCGCTGCCAAAAGTCATCAATTTGCTGCGGTGGTGTCGGCCTCTCGAATTATGAAAACACAGGGCATCATATAAATAAATATCAAAATGTGATAGTCTGTCTTCAGTGCTCCTCTTCTCCTTCAGTGGTTAGTGTGCTATCCTGCTATGCTTCTTTCTAGATGGTAGACATGATAAATATCAAAATGTGATAGTCTCTCTTCAGTGCTCCTCCTTTTCTCCTTCTGCGGTTAGTGTGCTATCCTGCTATACTTCTAGAGCCTGTTTGTTTCGTCGTAAGCGATCGTGGATTATTTACTGCTGATTGATTTGTTGTGAGAGAAAAATATTGTTCCAGCTTATAATCCACGATCGTATACGAGCAAGCGAACAAGCTTCGATCTCGGCGCCACTTGGTGCCGACCTCGAAGCCATGTATTCTGGCGCTGAGGTACCGGCCACGTCAACGCCATCTAAGATGTCCGGTTGTGCACGGCCAGGCACCTCGAAGCCAAAATCTGTGGCGCCGAAATATGTTACCTCGACGCCATGAGTCCTGGCGCCGACCCCCAGGGTCCAAAGATGAGTTTACGCCTCCTACGGGGCTAAACATAAATTTTATTAAAAAAAAGACCAAATTGTAAAAAATTAGGCATTGCCGACACAGGCAGATTACAACCGTGCTTGCGTGGATGGGAATGCTCAGCGCCACCGGCGGCGTCCATTTCTGTATTCTTCGCTCTTCGGAGCTACAGCTACTAGGCCTAGCCAAGGATGGAAAAGGGACTGATGGAAAAGGAGAAGTGGTGACTGAGATGAGCCACTCATCAGATTGCGATCTGCGACAAGGGTATGTATCAAAAAGGCAGAGTGGCAGGCACGTTTTGTTGTAGAGTGGGAAATCTTGTGCGAAAGCTGCAGACACGATCGATCGGACTGACTCGGCCTCGAGCTCTAGGCATCGATTGGCATAAAAACATCAGACTGCGAAATCCACTTCTGACGAGCAGTCCGACCTCGCGCTGCAGCCCTGCTCCCTGCAGCTGCAGCCAGTGGGAAGCACAAAGCCAAAGGCCTCGGAGGAAGACGTCCAACGGGCCTACGGGCCCGCGGAACACCGATGTATGGGCCGCACAGTCCACGTAGTTTTAGCGGTAGTTTTTTTTTATCGTTTCAAAAATTTAGTAAAGACATATTCGGCGTGTTTGGTTTACGGATCCCGCATCCATAGGCAGATGATTTGAACGGTTGAAGACATGATTCAAACCAAACACCTAGACCAGGCTCGGTACTAGGATCCAATAATTCTACACGTCTTCACGATACAAACCAAACACGCCGATAGTCTCCCATAGTCCCATCGCCTTCTTGTTTGACGAGACAAATAGATTGTCAGGTTGGCTATGCATTGCTTGTGGCGGGTTTGGCGGTGGGTTGGAGGCCAGCTGGCCACCGATCGGTCGGCGGTGTGAACTGTGAAGGGCACCAGAACCACCATGGCGGCCAGCATTCTGGGCGTTGTGGAGACTGCAGCACACCTGCACCTGCACATGAGGGTGGCCGACTCGATTGGATTGAACGGCACAGCATTGGGTTACCGTTTGGCACCGACACTCCGAGAGGTATAGGAACAGTTGGTACCTTGCCTAGTTCCCTTCCGCAGTTCCACGGTCAGAAAATGGCGTCAAAGTATTGACCGGGACGGAAACCTTATGCATTTCTAGCAATCCAAGTATGCTTCTATTTGCTCTCACTGAATAAACTGATTGAAGTGTGCCTAGAGTATCATCTCATCTCATCGGAGCAGGTGAGAGTGAACCATCTTAATACTTAGCTGTGCCGCCATGTACATCAATACGCCTGAATCCTTCTGTTTGCTGTATACGAAGACATAACAAAGTATATAATAGATTGACGGTAGAAGCAAAAGTCGTTTCACCTGCTGATTGCATCCCATGACAAGACTCTCCACAAGCTTCTCTTCTTAGTGCCATTCCTCGATGGCACTGAACGCTTGCATGTCATATCCAAACGTCCTGTTTGTTTGGGCTGGTTTGACTTATAAGCCATGACTGAAAGTACTGTTGACTGGTTTGGTGTGAGAGAAAAATACTTTTCGTTAGCTGAATAAGTCATGACTTATAAGTCAAATACGACCAAACGAACAAGCTGAAACATCTATCCCATGTCAGAGCCAGATTAACATTTGTCTTTTCTGGTTAGTACTACTCTTCCTTCAGATGCTCACCTATAATTTTACAGGTGCTCACCTATAATTTTACAGGTGTTTCCCTACAGCTACCCGATGCTTTCATGTGTGCACTAGTGGATAATTTGAAACTATAATGTTAGAACCAAGAATTCAGTTGAGCTGTAAATTCTCATAATCTCATTACCTGTAGGATTTGATAGATGATCATCACTGTTATACTATTGAAAAGCATATTGCACTTGACTATAGTCCAGAAAATGAGGATAAGGAGTCAACACAAGTAAAAATCATTTATATTTTCCTTCCAAAAACGTTAAAAGTATTAAATGAGGATATTCTACATTTTGGTTGGTGCATGTGTGAATCTCTTCAGCCCTTTATGCCTGGTGTCGGAGTTGGACACCGATATGCAGCCTGTTCGTTTCGTCGTAAACGGTCGTAGATTATTTACTGCTGGCTGGTTTGATGTGAGAGAAAAATATTATTTCAGCTTATAATTCACGATCGTATACGATAATTCCTTAACTGTCGTGTAGTGTGCTCTTTGTCTTATTTTAACTAGGCCACCTTTGAAATGTGGACAGAATCTGGACCTACCAAAATTGTTCTCTGATGCAATGTCTAAATTATCAGGTTTGTCTAGGTTTGCATGTTTCTAGCATGGCAAATTTTGGTGTGGGACATTGTAGATTCGTGTATTTTGCTGGAGCACACCGCCAACTCCTGTATTGGCTGAGCACCATCACGAAAACGGGATCCTTGGCCATAGCACACTGCCTCTATTAAAATATCATTTTCACTGGCCATAGCACACCGCCTATATTAAAATATCATTTTCACTGGAATTGGAGAGAGAACATTTTCGAAATGACTATGGTTGCCCCTGGACCAGCCCGTTACCCACTCGAGCCCATCTGGAGGTGACCTAGACGAGGCCATTCGATCCCTTCACTCTCGCCGCCACCGCCGCCAACAAGCCGCCCTCGTCCTCGCAGTCCTCGTCTCCGAAGGCCACCCTAGGAGGTGTTTGGATCCAGCTACTAAAATTCAGGAGGTGTGTTGGGAGAATGTTGTATGGGGTGTTCGGATACTAATAAAAAAACAAATTACATAATCCATCAGTACTCCACGAGATGGATTTTTTAAACCTAATTAATCTGTCATTAGCACATGTTTACTGTAGCAAAACATTGTCAAATCATGGACTAATTAGGCTCAAAAGATTCGTCTCGCAAATTAGTCGCAAACTATGTAATTAGTTTCATAATTAGTCTATATTTAATACTCAATGCATGTGTTCAAACATCCGATGAGACAGCGACTAAAATTTAGTATGGGCAACCAAACACCCCCCCTACTCTCTATTGCGTGGCCTCCTCTCTGCATCCCAGTCTTGTCTCCCAAGCCACCGTTCTCCATGAAGACCCAATCGTAGATTGAGGGCTTGAAGATGTCATCACCGAGAGGGAAGAAGCGCATGTCCTCAAGTGTGGGGTCATCGTCGAAGGGCTTGAATATGTCCTGGGTACTCCAAGGGTAAGATTGTTGTCCCTTTCTTGTGCATTTTCTTTGATCTAGGATTTCGGTTGTCTTGTTGATTTGGTACCATAGATGCGCAATTTGGCATCGTCAGATTTAGGTTTTGATTCTTGAATCACTATTCCTCTATTTTAGGATGGATAGTAGTTCGACGTGCAGACTTTATGTGCGCATTCCAAACTATGCTGAGGTTACAGATGATGGTAGCACTACAGTACACCCAATCAACTATCTAAACCTTGTTGTGGATAGAGATAGAACCAATGTGAAGGATATAACAGATGAAATAGCAGCGGGAATGAAGCTTGGGACGAATCAGGGAATGTCCATTTCCTTCTGGAACAAGAGGATGTCTAAGTTCTGCAGTCTATAATTTGATGCCCTGCTGATGGAAGCAATGGACCTGTATTGGGATATGAGGGTGCCTCTATATGTGGATGTTCATGACACTGACAATGGAGTACAGAGAGTGTTTCAATGGAACCTTGTCTAAAACCTGACCAAGATCAAGGAGAATTAAGGGTGCAAAAGAAGGAGGGAAAGCCACTGGGAAGCAAATGAAGTGCAAAAGGTGTGGCCAATTTGGTCACATGATGAAGACTTGCAATGAGACAGTTTATGACAGTGATGGCCCACCTCCAGCCCCACCTAAGCCAAAAAGAGTGAAAAACAAGAAAGCAAAGGCTACAAGTACTGCATCAACTCAGCAATCCTAAACCGGAGCATGTTCCATTACCATTACAGCACCACCACTTTTATCCAACAGTCCTGCTGATAACACTAGGAGGTAATACATCTCACTGTCTTTGAACTTGTAGTTCCTATGTAATTTACCAAGCTAACTAGTTAAGTTTCCAAAATCCATACAGCCGCAAGAGGAAGATGGAAGGAGAAGGTGCTAAATCAACATGTGGACAACGCAAGAAGGCAAACAAGGAGATGACGTCTAAATAAACCAAGAAGGCCAAGAAGCAGCTGTTGATGGATGAGATTGCTGAGTGACTGGCTCAGGCATTTTGAGCCGAACCTGATGATTTTGGATTTGTTGGGAAGTGTTGTCTTTGGCTTCCAGTAGTAGCCATTTTATGCATGTAATTTGAGCCAAACCTGATGGCACCGGTTAAAACATTGTTATGTTTGGTAACATGTACTCTAAGCCAAACCTGATGGCCTAAATTAAGACATATTGTTATGTTATCCATATAATTTGGGTTTCCACCGTGGTGATGACAATTCTGGATTCCATTTATGAATGCTATTTTATGTGTTATCTATAGCTCATACCAGATAAATGTAGACAATTCTCATTTCTCATCATCAAACACAAACATGATGTTTCAGTGACAAGCACACTTAGGAGACATACACTGTTCACTTAACTAACATCACTAACAAACAGATTAGCTACACCTAAAACAAGTAACCATACACCTAACTTATCAATGTTGCTACAGAAGGCTTGATTGGCGTCAACAGTCCTCTTTAGGGCTGCCTCTGCATCCTTCAGATTGTTTGTTATGCTCTCCAACAGTGTGGTGCAGCTCTGAACTCCCTCAATTGCCTCCTTCAATGCCTCCCTGTCTTCATTCAAATCCAAAGAGGACACCATAGGTGCACTGCCTGACTTTGAGAAGCAAGGTGGAAGCTTCGATTTCTTGACCAGGTACTCCACACATTGTTCCTCCCAACAGAAAAACTGACACATAGCAAAGAACAAGAGGATGAATGGTCAGATCTAATCTACCAAACAAATAAGCCAAAAGAAGGAGAGGATGAACCGCCTGATCTACCAACTTACATGCTCGAATACTGGACACTTGTAGAACCTCTCCCCAAAGCTATGTTCCTTGCGTGAAACCCGGCCAATCATCAGATTGCCACAGTAGCGGCACTCCACCAATGGAAGGTTCCCCTGCGCATCCCTATAAGTGGCAAGAGAGGGCGCATCTGACCGCATAGCCGCTGAGTGAGAGCTCGACGCCATGCTTCACTTCTGTGCGGCCCCACGAACTAGGGTTTGGCCAGAGAGACGAGCAAGAGAGGAAGACGGAGGAAGAAGAACACCTCAGGGAAGGAGAGCGTGACTGGATAGGGGTGACTAGGTTGGGTTCGACCATGTAGCCGAGCCAGGGGTAAAGTTCAGCCTGGGCACTTTTTCACCGAAAACCGAACACCGAACCGAATAGTCAACCAGTGCAAAGATGGTCTCTCTCATTCCAGTGATCCCGTTTTCGTGATGGTGCTCAGCCAATACTATAGTTGGCGGTGTGCTCCAGCAAAATACACGAATCTACAATGTCCCACGCCAAAATTTGCCTTCTAGCATTTGTGCCTCTCAGATAACAAAGCTTCTTAGCACCACATGTTTGCATATCGTGTCTTAAAGTTTTTTCTTTGGTTTCAATTACTTGAACTGTCTACTTTGGTTTTATCTGTTAATAATGAACCAACTTGATGACTTTCATTGAACAGTTACTTTCAGTGAGTTCAAATGCTATCTAGTATCTTTCTGAAAAGAGATACCCTCTATTTTTGTCATTCATAGTTATCTGTCTGGCCTGTTAAAGATTCCTGGTTGGTTTTTTTTTTGAACGTAATGGTTGGAATTTTTTAAAGAGGATTAAACCATACTCTCATTATCATTTCAACTGATGGTCTAAAGATCACAAAATAAACATCGCACGACCATTTGTTCTACTAGTTGAGATTACGAAGTGTTTTGCATAGTCTGCAACTTGCTTGTGACCATGTATTTTATCAGATGACAGATATGCAGATGGCTTTTAATTTTTCCTCATGTTCGTGTACAACCTATATATGTCAAAATTGTGAATGTTAGGCATGATGTCTTCATCCAGAGTCTTTAAAGGGCTGCAAAAAGAAGCAGAACCAGCTATGTCTTTTGAGGTACTAGCTACTTAGTATTACTAGGACACTTGTGATGAATAACAATGTATGCTGGTAAGGATCTGAATCCTGTGATTGGACAGTTATGATGCGTAACTATGCATGCCAGTATGGCTCATATGATTAGACTATGCAAAGCTGTTTTGAGAGAAAAGGAAGAACTGTTAAGCAAATTGAGTTGTTCATCAGATCTCAATTAAGTGCTCATCTCTACCATTTATCGCATCATTTAAAACACCTTTTCTTTTGGTTGCGACATTTCCGGCACCAAACATCTGAAACATACAGGCAGGGGCAAACTGATACTGATACTTAATTATATGAAAAATCCATGGGTTGGGCAATTGGTAATTTAGCATGCTTGATTTTGTAAGTACTCATGTTGCTTTCACCTGCTCCAATGCAATGTTTGTGCAAAGGCAATATAGCTTTCAGCCTAGCAACTAAAATACGAACTAGCGACATATGAGCACACAACACGGGGGATACAGACGTTTGGGAAGGACACAACAAAAGTAGCTAAAGATTCTTTCGTAATCCACCCCGTCTCTTCCTCTTTTCCGCCGTTCGGTATTCAGGGGTGGTCCAATGATAAGGACCTATCCTCTGTCCCCAATTCCAAGGCTGGAAGCATGGCAGTGAATATTTCCATCTGTTTGCATAAAAAGAAATGGTAGTTTTTTGTCTGTTGTCCTATTCCTTATGTTTAACTTACAGATTTTCATTATCTGCAGATGGAGCTATTGGTTATAAACCAGCCGTTTGGCTGTTCATGAATACCTTCTGCAATACTAGTGAAATTGGGTGCCTGAGCTGCAGCAAGCATATAAGGGTTTTCTCCTTTTTCTCATGGTACAATTACAGGTATCTCTCAGGCTTCTCGTTGTATATAAAGTTGAATCAGGTCAAAGTATTTGTCACTGTGGTTGTGACAAATCCTCAATTATTGGTGAGCTATCTGCATCCCATCCTTGTTCACTTGTTCCTTGTGTTGGCAGAAGGAAACGCTTTACCATTGTAATCTAAAACATTATGTATTTAAGTATGCCTTTTGCGTATCAGTGTAGTTAGCTGAAAATTACCACATCACACTAAAAACACATTCTTTAGCTTTAGTAAACCTACTAGACCATGTCGAATAGCACTGACCAGCACTATATCTGAAATAGAGCAAGGAAAATTACAAAATATGCAGTGCATTCAGGGCATCTGCAATATGCTAACATTATCTTATTAGATTTATCTCTACAACCAAAAAGGGTCATCCGAAGAAGCCAATGATTGACACAGCTTGCATGATTCAAAGGCTGGGCGACTGGCCTCATATCAGTTATCAGTCCTCTCAGAGACAGTTTTAATCTGTAAAATAACAGGTTAAAAACAGAAATGAGTGAAAACTTAGAATTGAGGAACTGAAACAAAATCAGGGATTTATGTTAATATAAAATGATTAAGTTTTATATAAACTTAGCAGTGATAAAGTTTTGAATTTCCATAACATGAAACTAAAGACAGCTTGAATCTGCACTGTACTTACCAGGCCATGAGGAAGTTCAGAGCTTTTCGTAACCCTCAGCCTCTTAGTCGTAGAAACAAATACACTGCAGAATTAAACAATTTAATTTAGATAGGACAACTGTCATGTTTTTAGTTGGTCTTCTCAAATTTTCATAAAAATAGAAAATAATTACAATTATATAAGCAAGAAAAAAATGATTGTAACTAAAGGTGATACTTATGCTTAAGAAACTTATGAAATCTACTAGGTCTCTGAACTCTCATATTCATAGATAGAGAATGGAGCAGGGAAGGCTTACTTCCATGGTAGGTCGCCAACTAGTGTCCTGTCTCCTTCACTGTCTTCACAAATTAAAGTGTATTCACCAGTTCCATCCAATAACCCTGAAAATATTTTCTCTTCTGCTCCTTGCTTTCCAACTCCAGAACAGGCTAGATCCTTCTGGGCTGCTGAACCAGATTCATAATCTTTAGAAAATTTTCTCCAATTAGCGCTATACATATGCATAAAGTATTAGATAATATAGACCAAGTGCTTCTTTTCTGTTTATGACTTGTACCTTCAAGAAAGCCACAAAACAAATCTTCAACGGCAGATGAAAGCTTCTGATAGTTGTCGTATGCTGAGAGGTTTATTTTCCTTCCAATGGGGATGCCGTCCATGTTTATTTTGATAAGTGGGCTTCTCTTGCAAGTTTGCTTCGCCTTGTCACAAGCTTCATCGTTTTGTTGCCCAGGGGATTGCTTAAATGAGCTGGCATTTGTGAGGTTTCTCCTGAAGGACCGTACTGGAGGCCAACCAACCACTGGAAGAACAGCGCCTCTACATTGAATTTGAGCGAGTTTGAGTTGAATAAGTTTCCAGTCCTTTTGTTTTTAAGTTTATATGGAAAGAAGAGGAAATCAAATCACTGTTGTGTTACCAAACTAAAATATCCGAAATATGTATATGCATCTCAAGTGATGTAATGTTAAATTGAGAATGTTGCAACAAACTCACACCTCCTACAGTTTTTTATTTTGTCAGTAGGACGTATACTATAGCTGATTTGAATGTAAATCAGTTCACTGGCTGAAAAGGATAGTCAGAACTAACAAAGAAAAAGTTTAGGACAAAACTAATGTATGTCATAGAAAATAAACATAGGGTTGATTGATAGGCAATTTTCTTTTATAGCAGACCAGTGAATTTGCGTGACCAAGGGTACTCCTTGAAACTGGAAGCTTCATAACAATTTTTCTTGTCTAGGCTCGCTTGTTTATCAGATTTGATTCTGAGAGCCAGGATAAAAAAGTCAAAATGACGTGGACTGGAACATTAGACTATGTAATCCTTTCCCAAGATCACGCATATGCGATGACAAAAACAAACAAGCATAGCTCCCCCAGCTGGGAGCACAAAAAGACGGGAAAGCAAGTAAAACAAGCCTGTCCTCAGTCCTCACCTCGTCAAGTGGGGGTTGCTGCTGCTGCTGCTGTGCACAGGCCCAGCGGCAGCCGAGCCATGCGACGACGATGGGGGACAGCACCCTTTCTTCCTCTCACGTGCCATGTTTTCACCTCCCAATGTTAATAACTCATTCCCACACCCTTCCCTGTCCTCCTGCCTCTGCTTACAACCTTACAAAATCACACAAAAAAAGATGTCAGAAATCCAGCTCAGTGAATGAACTTACTAATGAACAGCTGCATATTTTAATTTCCTTTGCACTATCACTACCTTCTGCTTTGGCACCAGCGGTTGCCAAGAACCCTCTCTTTGCCCCGGTGGTAGTAGCACCACTGCTGGTGGCGAGCTTGGAATGTGATGGGAAGCAACCAGAACCAAGGGAGAGTGCCGTGCAGCTCTCCTGTTGTTGTTCCATCTGTTATGACTGTAGGATCATCGATCTAGACTTTGACTGTTCTATTTGGTACAACATGTAAAACAGTAGATCCTAGGACATGTAGAACGGTCTACAGAGAGACAGGGAGAGAAAAGGGAAGGGTACCGAACCTGAGACCGCAGGGGTGGAGGATCCAGTAGCTTCCATCAGGTTCGTCGATGTAGGCTGCGCACGGGCAGCGACGGTCGGTGAAGAGAGGCGACGCAGTGGAGACGATGATGACGGTGGCGGCTTCCCGTCGCTGGCTGCGCGCCCTCGTAGATCGGTCTAGGGTTTTGTCGGTGGGTTTGCGGCTCACGGCGAACCTCGTACTTTGAGCCGCCGGCCCCCACCTCTCTATATAGCGCAGTGCGACGGGGGCCCACCAACCATGTAGGGTTGGGCACCCCCGATCAGGGCGCGAGACCAAGGCCCAATAGGCCGTTGGGCCTACTGGTCAAGAGATCAATCTAACATTCTCCCCCTTGATCTCACTATTACTTTTATCTTTAAACTTTAAACTTCAATCCTTTAAACCTTACTCATTTCTTCACAGATGATGCATAGAGCATGTTTCATCGTCTCGGTCAATCGCCGATAGATTTGACAGCTACAATGCACGTCTCTGATCTGAAATAGTTACTTTAACTTTTGGGCCCTTTATAGTCCAGGAATTATAGGCTTTCCCTTAAACCCATGCCGGCTACATGTTCTCTGAACACGTTGGGTGGTAAGCCTTTTGTAAGCGGATCCGCGAGCATCTTTTCGGTACTTATATGCTCAAGACTTATCATCTGATCCCGGACTTTATCCTTCACAACATAATACTTTATGTCAATGTGTTTGGCAGCACCACTTGACCTATTGTTGTGAGCATACTGTACTGCTGGATTATTATCGCAGTATAATTTCAGTGGTCTATTGATGTCGTCAACCACCTTCAAACCGGGTATGAACTTCTTTAGCCAGTTCACCTGCCCCGTTGCCTCATAACATGCTACAAACTCGGCATACATTGTGGACGATGTAGTGACGGTTTGCTTTGAGCTTTTCCATGAAATAGCTCCCCCTGCGAGAGTAAACACATATCCAGACGTGGATTTTCTATTATCTCCCGCATAATCAGAATCTGAATATCCCACTATATGGAGTGAATCAGATCTTCTATACGTCATCATGAGGCCTTTCGTTCCTTGCAAATAACGCAAGACTTTCTTTACCAATTTCCAATGTTCTATTCCAGGATTGCTCTGGAATCTGCCAAGTAACCCGGTAACAAATGCTAAGTCAGGGCGCGTACACACTTGAGCATATTGCAAGCTTCCGACAGCTGAAGCATATGGAACCACTTTCATTTGATCGATCTCATATTGGTTCCTGGGGCATTGAAAATCCCCATATCTGTCGCCCTTGACTATAGGAGCAGGTGAGGGACTACATTTGTGCATACTAAATTTCTTTAAGACTTTTTCTATGTATGCCTTTTGTGACAGTCCTAATACCCCTTTACTTCTATCTCGGTGAATCTCGATCCCTAGAACGAACGAAGCTTCACCAAGATCTTTCATATCAAACTTTGAGGACAAAAACTTCTTTGTTTCCAGTAGTAGACTGACATCACTACTAGCAAGTAAGATATCATCCACATACAGGACAAGGAAGATAAACTTCCCATTCTTAAACTTTGCGTAGACACAATTGTCCTCAACATTATCTTTAAACCCAAAATTCTTTATTGTCTGATCAAACTTCAAGTACCACTGTCTTGAAGCTTGTTTTAATCCATAAATAGATTTCTTTAGGCGGCATCCCAAACGTTCTTTTCCTTCTATGACAAAACCTTTCGGTTGTGCCATGTAAACATTTTCCTCTAAGTCTCCGTTGAGAAATGCCGTCTTTACATCCATCTGGTGTAATTCCAAATCGTAATGTGCCGCTAATGCCATTATGATTCTGAAGGAATCCTTACATGAGACTGGAGAAAATGTCTCATTGTAATCAATCCCTTCTCTTTGTGTAAAGCCTTTTGCCACAAGTCGGGCTTTATATCTCTCTATATTCCCTTGAGAGTCAAGTTTTGTTTTGTAGACCCATTTACAGCCTACTGTTTTGGCTCCTTTAGGAATTATCTCTAAATCCCAAACTTTATTTGCATTCATTGATCTCATCTCATCTTCCATGGCCTCAAGCCACTTTGATGAATGGTCACTTTTCATGGCTTCTTCAAATGAGGTGGGATCATCCTCCATTTGAAATTCTTCAGTGTTGTACACTTCATAATCAGCAGGAATAGCTGATTTTCTAACTCTTTGAGACCTTCTAGGGGCCTCGTCAATTGGCACATTTTCTGTTTGAGGCTGTTGTTGCTCCCCCTCATGTGTGGCAATAGGTTCTATAGGATCCTGAGCCACAGGTTCCTCATCATCATTCATTGTTGCCACAGGCGGGATAACAACAGGTGCTGGCACCACAGTGTCTTGTCCTGTTGGTGCAGCAACAGCAGGTAGTGAGAAAAATGGCTCATGAATGATCGGAGTGGGTGCAAACACCCTCTTCTCTTCAAGGTCAATTTCTCGAGCTACCATGCTTCCCCTTATCATTTCATCCTCTAGGAAGACAGCGTGTCTCGTTTCCACAAACTTTGTATGTCTGTTAGGACAGTAGAAACGAAAACCTTTTGACTTTTCTGGGTAGCCAATGAAATGACAACTCACTGTTTTGGGATCTAGCTTCCCAGTGTTTGGGTTAAAAACTTTAGCCTCAGCAGGGCTCCCCCACACACGTAAGTGGTTAAGCGAGGGTACTCTTCCTGTCCACAACTCATACGGTGTTTTGGGCACCGACTTACTTGGTACTCTATTGAGAATATGAATGGCGGTTTTTAACGCCTCCATCCACAGACTCGTGGGTAAAGTGGAGTAACTTATCATACTACGCACCATATCCATCAGGGTACGGTTACGCCTTTCAGCTACTCCATTCTGCTGAGGTTCGCCCGGTGTTGAATACTGGGCGACTATACCATTCTCCTGTAAGAACCTTGCAAAAGGTCCAGGAACTTGTCCATATGGGGTATGCCGACCGTAGTACTCTCCTCCACGGTCAGACCTGACTATCTTAATCTTTAAATCATGCTGATTTTCAACTTCTACTTTAAATATTTTAAATTTATCCAACGCTTCTGTTCTTTCTTTAATTGGATAAATGTAGCCAAACCGAGAGTAATCGTCTGTGAATGTTATGAATGAATCATAACCATCCACACTTTTCACAGGAAAAGGACCACATATGTCTGTGTGAATAATCTGTAGAATTCCTGTGCTTCGTTTGGCATCTTTCTTAATTTTCTTTACATACTTTCCTTTTATGCAATCTCTACATTGTTCTAACTCTGAGAGCTCTAATGGAGGAAGAATATCATTCTTAACTAGTCTTTCTATTCTCCCCCTCGAAATATGGCCTAAACGACAGTGCCATAATTTCGACAACGCATCTTGAGCTCTCTTTCGTTTTCTGTTTCCATTGTTCGATGAGGATACATTTTCATTCACATCACATACGGAATTAACATTTTCACGAAGTGATAACAAATAAAGCTCGTCTTGTCGGAAGGCAAGACCAATACATTTATTATTAAACAATATTTGACATTTGCCATTTCCAAAGTGGCAATCATAACCATCATGGTCCAACTTTGAAACACTAATCAAATTTCTTTGCAAAGAAGGTACATAAAGAACATCTCTAAGAATAATTATGAAGCCATCAGCAAGCTCTAATGGAAGATCACCAACGGCCTCAACATCTGCTTGTTCTCCATTTGCGACTTTAATGAAACTTTCGCTTCTTTGCAAAGTTCTCATCGAACGGAATCCCTGTAATGAATTAGCAACATGAATAGTTGCACCTGAATCAATCCACCAAGTAGATTTTGAAAACTTTACATACAAGGATTCATTTACGAACGTAATAATGTTCTCACCTTTATTCTTCATTATCATCTTTAAGAAATCAGGACAATTCTTTTTATAATGCCCTGTCTTCTTGCAGTGGAGACACTGGTCTTTAGCCACTGGGAATTGCTGGTTCTGAGACTGTTGCATGGGACCTTTTCCAGATGATTTGGAGGAAGAACTGTTATTATAGTTCTTTTTCTTATCTTTTAGGTAGTTCACAGAACCACCTTGTGAAACTTTTATTCTTTCCTCCTCCTGCACACACATGGCTATGAGCTTTTCCAAATCCCATTTTTCAGGCTGTATGTTGTAGTTAACAACAAATGTGTCAAATTCTTTGGGCAAAGAAGCAAAAATCAAATGAATAAGAAACTCATCCTTGAGTGCCAAATCCATTGGTTTGAGCTTAGATGCCAGATTGCTCATTCTCAGTATGTGCTCTCTAATGCCACTGCCGCCACCAGAGTACCTTTCTGTGACCAGCTGCTTGATCAGCTGGGTTGCATATGTCTTTGAAGAGCCAGTGAACTGACTCTTTATTCTGTCTAGGTACTCTGTGACCGTGTCACAGTCTGGAATTGAGCCCACAATAGCAGGCTCAATTGTGTTCTTTATCACTGCCAGACACTTCTTGTTGGCAGTGACCCATTTCCTATGCTCAAGGTCATAGGACATCTTTACGGGAGCAAAATCCCGCTCTCTGTTCTGCCATGCAGCATCAGTCTCATCTGTCTCCCTCACCGGTGCCACAGGTTCTTTAGGGCACGGTGTGGTGACAACCCAGTCCACCTCAGCGAGGATAAAGGCCAGGTCTATCTTTTTCTTCCACTCAATATAGTTATCACCTTTTAGAGTGGGGATTTCTTTGATACAACTCATCAAGTTGTATCCTCCTGAAAACATAATTCAAATAGGGTGAGAACAGAAATAACAACAATAATTGCATGCCTTAGTTTAACGTTGGTCAAAATTAAAACATACAATTATTTTCTACACTAATTCTACATCACCGTTGGGCAGAAATAGAATTAATGTATAACAAAAAACATTATAATATTGTCATTAATCAACGTTGGTCAGAATAACAACAACATTATAATCAATTTAAAACATATCCATTTTCAAAATTAAATTCTCCCGTTGGTTCGAATTTAATAATGAAAATTACATCTTTAAATACGCAGCGGAAACTTTAACATTTAATAATCTCTTCCTATTTTCCAGAAGCAAATTTACCATTTACTGAACAAAAAATATCGTTGGATAAATTTTTGTACAGAAATTATCATAAAAAAATCAATTCAAATTGATCAAACTGTCTTCTGGAAAATAAGAAAAACAAAAACTGTGACTTTTCTATTCATTTTACCATTTCGGCCCAGCCAGCACACGCGCGGCCCACGGCCTGCCCATGCGCGCGCGCGCGCGCCAGCGAAATCGGCCCAGCCAGCCGCGGCCCATCTTCTTTTCGCGCGCACAGGCCACACCCAGGCCGCAACCTGGGCCTGGGCCGGCAATGTCCCGCGCGTCCGCGCGCCCGCCTGGGCTGCGACTTGGCCCACTCCATCTCAGCCGTTCCTCTCCATCCGACGGCTGTGCGCGCGCATCGGAGGATCAAAAACGGCGACCGCCGCGGCGCCCGTGAACCCTAGCGCCATTCGGCTTCGCTCTCTCTCTCTCCGCCCCTCACTGCTCTCTCCTCTCCACTCAGTCCCGCCGCAGCAGACACCGAGCGAGGAGCTCCGACGGCGAGAGAGATCAGCAAGCCCCGGCGCCGTCTCCGGCCCCCTCGCCGGCGTGCGCGCTCCCCAGCGGGTGAGCGCGTCGCCGTCGAGCGGCCTGGCCGCGGCGCCCTAGTGGCCGTTCCGGCGAGTAGATCACCCCCGGCCGGCCCTTTTCTTCCCCGCGCGCCGGCGTGACTGTAGTGCCGCGCAACGGCGAGGTAGGCCACCCTCTTACCTTTCTCCCCTTTCTTTTGATTCTTTTGATTTGTTCGGTTTTGACCCGATTTGACGATTAGGGTTAGGGTTGGGGTTTGGGATGGCCTCTGTTTTGCTTTTCCCGAAACGATTTCGGCTTTTAGGGTTCGATTTTGTCATGAAAACGAGCCCTCAATTTTCCTTTAACCCAGTTAGGGTTAGGGTTCATCCGAACCCACTGTCGGCCGAAGCCCCTTCTACGTTCTAGATCCGCACTGGATCTCTTCATCTTTTGCTTTTCAAACCGATTTATCCGTTCTAGATCAAAACCCTAGCCATATCTATACCTAAACCGTGGCTCTGGTACCAATGTTATGACTGTAGGATCATCGATCTAGACTTTGACTGTTCTATTTGGTACAACATGTAAAACAGTAGATCCTAGGACATGTAGAACGGTCTACAGAGAGACAGGGAGAGAAAAGGGAAGGGTACCGAACCTGAGACCGCAGGGGTGGAGGATCCAGTAGCTTCCATCAGGTTCGTCGATGTAGGCTGCGCACGGGCAGCGACGGTCGGTGAAGAGAGGCGACGCAGTGGAGACGATGATGACGGTGGCGGCTTCCCGTCGCTGGCTGCGCGCCCTCGTAGATCGGTCTAGGGTTTTGTCGGTGGGTTTGCGGCTCACGGCGAACCTCGTACTTTGAGCCGCCGGCCCCCACCTCTCTATATAGCGCAGTGCGACGGGGGCCCACCAACCATGTAGGGTTGGGCACCCCCGATCAGGGCGCGAGACCAAGGCCCAATAGGCCGTTGGGCCTACTGGTCAAGAGATCAATCTAACACCATCTCCTCTCCTGGCCGCGCCGTTCTCTCATCATCTTGGGCACCAGGGAGGCCAAGCTTCAGCTCAAGCTTGGAGTCGTCCTCCTCGGCATCAGGGCTTGTGGTTGTTGATGAGCCCCCTCCATCTTCCGCCTCTCTGATCACCTTCCATTCTCTCTCGTCTCGGATGAGGTTTAGCAGCTGCGGAGTGGAAGGAGCTCTCTCTCCGGAGCTTTCCTCCATGGGACTTGATCTAGGAGAGGTAAGAGAAGACAA
Source organism: Miscanthus floridulus (assembly GCF_019320115.1). NCBI lineage: Eukaryota > Viridiplantae > Streptophyta > Magnoliopsida > Poales > Poaceae > Miscanthus > Miscanthus floridulus. The sequence continues at coordinate 105,215,691 of NC_089595.1, forward strand.
AGCTTTAGTATGCGTATATAAATACATGGATGGTGCTAGTTCAGCAAGGCTTCGATAGCACTGAAAACCCTACGGCCTATATGATAACATTCGATGGATAGTTGGGAGGAATACAAGTAAGCTACTACTGACTCAGAAACTAAAGTTAGTTTCATACTCAACTTCGGACGGAGAAAGCTGTGAAAATAAACGTGGGGTATAATCTATGCAAGGTCAAAGCGAAGGAAAGCCGGGGTGAAAAAACAAAAGAACCGGAAAAGACATGACTCCGGGTCGCCAAATCAGCTCGCGTCAAAGGCATTTTGGGCAAGGGAAATGGAGCCGGCAACTCATCCTATTCGGCGACAAGATGACTAAAACCTTCTAGAGTTGTTGTGTTGTGTTCCACAACGCAACCATATCCTTGGAGAGCGAGCGAGAAAGAGAAAGGACGTTTTGTTGCTGATCAACCTAGTGTACTGCTAGTGTAGAAAAGATAAGAACAAAGTCACTCCAAACGCCCAATCGAGACAGAGATCTTTCAGAAGATCGGTTCAGTCATTCAGACAAGGGTAGCCTCTCTAGTTCGTAGGCCCTGAAACTCTCAAACTGAATCGTACAAACAGCAAGAGAATTTAGCAGAGCGAGGAGCAAGGAACTCACCTGAGGTGCAGTGAGTGACCCGAGGTAGCTGAAGAACTCTAGAACCCTGATGAGGCCGTGAGAAGAATGGCTAGCCAGCTGAAGTAAGTAAGCGAGGGAGGGCCGGAGGGAGCTGCAGCTATCTGTGGCAGAAGAACTGCCGCCTGGCCTTTCTTTTGTACCAGTCCAACTCCAGCATGTTGCCTGCCCCGAGTGCGAGTTGGCGCCGTTCTTTTTCCCTGGCCCTAGCTATATCTATAACCCTGTAGCGTAGGCGTAGGGTGTATCCTCTCCTTTCAATCCTGCATTTTTTCCGCCTATCGATCTGTTTCTCGGCAACGGCAAGCACTCGCACTGCTGGTCTGCTGCTGGCGCATCACAAGTTCAGAGGCAACGGCAACGGCAACGGCGTCGTCGAGTTGCGTTGCGTGTGGGCGCCGTGCGCGCGTGGGATGGATGATTGGGGAGGGGGCCCTAGGGGGGGCCGGCCAGGCGAGGCGAGCCGACCGGAGGAAGCGAGGATTATCCCGGCGAGTGCGGTGAGGTGATGCGATGTCGATGTGATGGGATGGATGCTGCGTGTAGTTGGTGTCGGATGACGGGCTTGGACCTGTGGTGTGGGTTGGGTGATGTGATGCGATGGTTCTTGTTACCTGCCTGAGTGCTTGGCTTCAGGCTTCAGCAATCAGCAAGCACGGGCTCCTCCGGGACCACTGTCGGCGTTGTTGAAGAATATGTTCGTGTTGGGCTACATACCGGTTCCTTCAATTATCAAGAAAGGTCCATGCGGCAAGCTAGCTCAGGTCCTTTTTCAACGCAAAATATTCTTTGTTTTTGTTGGCCAAAAATGACTGATCGTTGGACACCAGAAACCTTTTGGTACTCCCTCCATTTTAAATTGTATGCTATTTTAACTTTTCTAGACGATCTCACTATGTATATGAACATGGAGTGAGTATATTTCTAGCCTGGTGTGTGCAGGTAGCGCCGGTCTACATGTAGCCGCAACTGGGGAACGCACTTTCTTCCGTGCCCATGCACGACCAAACTCAAAAAAGAACCAGAAAGGGCAACCACCTCTCACCTCGAATTTGTACTTGACGAAACGAAACGAAGCCAACGCTGAAAACTGGAGTAAAACGTGCATGGAACTCTGGCAACGCCCGACGCGCAGGGAGCCAGAGCCACACACGAATTAGGCACGGTATGAATACGATACGACGGGCACGCGCAGGCGCAGTGCAGTGTAGATGGACGGTTCGGTACGGGTGCTGGTGCTGCGTCTACGGCGCCGAGTGGTGGTCCAGAGCTACACTACACCTCGCTCGAAGCCGAAGTACATACAAGCCCGTCCCCCGTGCCATGTGCCGTCCGCAGGCGCGCCGCGCACGCGCGACGCCGGCCGGCCGGCCGAGAAGTGGCATGCAGCTGTGCGGCACGTGGTCGGTTACGTGCGGTGCGATCCTGCCTGCTGCTGCGGCCGGCACCGGCCCGGAGCGCGCGGGGCGGCGGCGTAGAGAGAGAGAGAGAGCCCGTGCCGTGCGCATCTCGTGGAGTCGTGGGGGATGATGGATCATGGATGTGTGGGAGGAAACATGCGGGAAATGCCCCGGTGCGATCTGCGGATCTGGCCTCGATTTTGGACTTGGACACGGCGCCGGCCGCCGCGGCTGTGGGCAAACTGCGCCTTTTGCTGGGAAGGCGCGAGCGCCTCCCCGGACCCCGCCGGCTTTATTTGCTGGTCGACTGCTGTTCGGCTCCTGCCGTTGGGCGCTGCGTGGTGCCGTGGTGGTTACTGGTTAGCCTAGCTATTTGCCGTCCCAAGACATGGCTAGAGACAATTTTCTCCTCATGCGTTCACAAAACTAGTATCCTCTGTCGCGAATGGTGAGAAGTGAGAACGGGTACGTTTGATTATCCCCGTCCCTGTTTTAACCGTGACCCCGGTCCCTGCACAGAGGAAAAATAATTTTACGTTCTTTGGCTTAGATGATCTCATAGTTCTTAGGTCGTGGAGATGTGTTGTTAGGTGCTCCAATTTTTCGTTGAGGATGAACCTCAGTCTGTGCTTGAGGGATAGTTTTCTCCATGGCACTGTTAATCTAGCACTTGAGCTATATGTATTCTCACTGATATTCCATCCGCCACTACTGGAATCTCGTTTTTTTTTCTGCGTGTGCGAAAACACATAGAAAAATGCGAATACCGTCAGAAAAATATTTTTCTGACAGTGTAACCTCAGAAAAATACACATAGAAATATAATGACAGAAAAATCAAAATTTTCTGTGGATTCACCGTCAGAAACAATTTTTCTGTGGGTCTCACATGCACAGAAAAATTGTGTTCGCCTTTTTTCTGTGTGTTAATTCACACAGAAAAAAGAAATAAACACACAGAAAAACACATGTTTTTTTTTTCTGTCGGTCTAGGTGAACTCACAGAAAAATTCATTTCGACCAGATTAAAAATAATATTTCTGTGTAGCCAGCCTCGCATGAAAAAAGAGTTAAACACACAAAAAATTTATTTTAAAACAGTAGCAACAACATATTAAAACATATATTTTTATATAGTAATTTCTGTGCATGACCAACAAGGTTTCATTCAAATAATACACAAATCAGTAGTTCATCATGAATAGAGTCAACACTTATGACAAAAATAGAATCAGTCTGATCTATCAGCACATATATCATATATACAGATATGATATCTGGTCATCTATACATGTTCAACATGAATACTCCAAAACCCTATATCATAGCAGCTGTTTGTTCTGTTGGGGTAATCATTAGCAGACTAGAACTAGATCCTGTGCCATTTGCGACAACGACACCATCAAATCGTTGCCTAAGTTGAATGGCATGTTCAGCCTCTGCTCGAGCAACCTGTTATGGCAATCAGATAAGGGATTACCAATAATGTCATAAGACAGCTAAAAGATTATTACACCATAAATAAATTTCAGAAAAAAAGAAAGGAGCTAATTGAGAAGCAGCTACTGGAATCAAGACATGCATGTCGGCATCACCCGAGGCACAAAACACAGAAATGCAAAGGCCAGACTAGAAGGATGTGAAGACCACTCTGAAAGGTGATCAAACATCTCAAGTTGCTATGGAAGCAGTCTAGGTGGGCTTTTTCAATATAACAGGCTTAATCTCAAGGTGCTAAGAAAGAACTCTAGGTGGGTTTTCTCAACATAACAGACTTAAGTTGTAATCAATAAATAAATAGCTCAAGTGAGCAGTGGAATTAATAATTAGTTTTAAGTGAACATGGGTTTGGCCAGGTAGGAATCAGAACTGGCAAGAGGCATACTTGTGCCATAAAGGTGCTAGATGGCTTAGACAACACACATGCTCATGGCTTACTAGTGCAGGTGCCATTTACGAAAACAAGAATTCAGTTGGGAATGAACGGATTAGGTCTCTCTACTTGAAGTTCTACACGTATCCTCTAATAGTACCCACTTTCATAGCTGTGGACGGACATGATTGCAAGGAACAATAACAGATGAAAAGCCATCATGCAATAGGGCATAAAGAATAGTTCTTACTTGCAACTGGCTGCGAAGAATTTCTGACTTTGACTCCTGTTATAGAAATAGGAAAGACAATTTCGAAAAGCATGAGTCATATGTAACTGAGATGGAACATTTGGAAGATAATGAAAGTGTGCATAAGACCTGTTCAATGAGAGCTTCTTTTAATTGATTTCTCAGCGATATTTAGGGGATTTCATGCTAGCTGTTTTATCTCAAAAGTTATCAACATGTTGCTAAAAAAACATTTAAGCTCTTGTTCTGATTCGAGACACATGTTTTGTGCTGTAAACACAAGCAACCTTAATACACTTTGAGAAAGCATAGAACACAGATTAGAACTTAGGGCAAAACCAAAATGTCACTGCGATACAGGAGGTAGTATTTGCTAAGTTCCTCCAGACTTCAGTAGAAAAAAGCCATCCTACATATCCCACAGTTGTAACTTGTCATTGGAAAGTATGAAATTTGTTTAGCCAAAGCCCCTGCAGATAACTAAGCGTTCAGATAACATTTTGTTAATACTCAACTGGTTAAATACGCAACAGGTAAGAAACAAACACTAACTTTACTTTTTCGTACCACACATTGCAAGTGGATGGGCATGTAAATGGATAACACATAAATTCAGTACAAAATGCAGATACAAAGAACTAAATGACTGAGAGGATACATATGTTGGCTTTAATTGTGCGTTTAGAATACGTCGGCATAATGTTTCAAGCCATCGATAAGGTTTACCTGATGCACATATAAGGTTACAAGATGTCCTTCCTGTCAAAATGCTTTACACTACTAGCCTACTAGTAAGAAAAGATCAAGGAAAAAAGAAAGAAAAATATTACTAACATAACATACATTCAAATCAATAGGAGGCTGCTGATGTGATTTCCCCAGATTCTTAAAAGGGCTGCTGATGTGATTTCCCCAGATTCAAATCAAGGAAAAAAGAAAGAAAAATATTGCTAACATAACAAGGCATCCATGCATGCAAAAGTTTTAAAAATAGCATAACCAAGACAGCATTCTAAATGTATATAGCACTTTTATTCTAGAGGTAGCATAATACAATTGCCAATTACGCTCTAAGTATTAGTTCTAAAAGTAGTATAATAGGAAATCATTTTGGATGTGCAAATGCAAATTAAACCACAAAGATTTTTATATAAACCTAAAGTTGTTTCTATGTGTAAGTAGCTAGCCTTCCAGATTTTTCAATACAACCTTGAGAGACATCTCATCAAGCAATTTACACCGCACTACATCTTACAGTCTCCATGCAGTGCAGTGTCAATATAGATATAGCAACGTTGAGAAAAAATAAGGACATATAGAGAAGCTACAGGTGAAGAAAAATGAGGAATTGACCAAGATTGTAGCATCACTTAAAATTAGTTTGCTATTGAGTGCGCGTGAATCCAATCTATGGGTATAGAAGTGCCAGTTATTAGTAAGAATACAGAACAGCTGTAACTAAGTTGACAAAAAGTGAGATTGTGTCTACAATGGATGCAAGGTAAAACAAATAGGATCAACCATGGCTACTAATTTCCTTCGTCTAGAGTCATATATGAAGTAGAAGCAAATGGATAGAACACTACATGCATTCGGAATTCCAGAATAGCACAAATTTGTTACTCAATAGCAGCTATCTGCCAACTAGTCAGAGGAACCACACACGCTGCATTACAGCTAAACTGAGAAACCAAGGAAGCTGAACTCCGACCGGGGAAGAAGAAGGTGGAGGGGAGGGGCGCCGGCGGGGGAGAAGAAGGGGGAGGGGAGGGCCGTCGCCACCACCACGCCCCGCCGCCGGCCACCACCACCACCACCGCAGCCACCGGCCGGATCTGGGAGAGAGAGGGACGGATCCGGCCGGGTGAAGAAGGGGGAGGGGAGGGGCACCTACCGGGGAAGAAGAAGGGGGAGGGGAGGGGCGCCGGTGGGGGAGAAGAAGGGGGAGGGGAGGGTCGCCGCCACCACCACGCCCCGCCGTCGGCCACCACCACCACCACCGCAGCCACCGGCCGGATTCGAGAGAGGGAGGGTCGGATCCGGCCGGGTGAAGAAGGGGGAGGGGAGGGGCGCCCGTCGGGGAAGAAGAAGGGGGAGGGGAGGGGCGCCGGCGGGGGAGAAGAAGGGGGAGGGGAGGGCCGCCGCCACCACCACGCCCCCCCCCCCCCGCCGGCCACCACCACCACCACCGCAGCCACCGGCCGGATCCGGGAGAGGGAGGGCCAGATCTGGCTGGGTGAAGAAGGGGGAGGGAAGGGGCACCCGCCGGGGAAGAAGAAGGAGGAGGGAGGGGCGCCGGCGAGGGAGAAGAAGGGGGAGGGTGTGGATCTGCTCGGTCGGCGGCGGCGACGACGAATCCGGATGCGGCCCTGCCTTGTCCTTGCGCCACCGGTGAGGGAGGGAGAGTAGAATCGCCGAAGTTGATGACGATGCGCGCGGCCGCCGGCGTGGAGGTGGTGGCGCCGGATCCAGCCGCCTGGGGGCGCGCCTGCCATGGATTTGGCCGGATCCAGGGGTGAAGGAGAGGGGCCACGCCCGCCGCGTCGATGAAGAGGGAGAGGGAGGAGGGGAGGAGTGGTGACGCTGCTCGGGGAGGGGAGGAGCCCCCGCGCTGAGTCGCAGAGGGAGGGGCGCGGCGCTGAAAGGAGAGAGTGAGGGAGGGGGCGCGGTCTAGTGCGTGCGTGAGAGGGTGTTTGGGGGCGCGGTGGCCGGCGGGTTAGGGTTAGGATTTTTCTGTGTGTGCACATATTTTTTTTGTGGGTTTTTAAAGAACCGACAGAATAAATTGCATTTTTCTGTGAGTGCTAATTTTTTCCGTATGTGTATTGTCACGCACAGAAAAATCATACAATTTTTCTGTGGGTTTTCGTATTTTTCTGTCGGGATATTTTGGAACCGACAGAAAAATCGTAATTGTTCTGTGCGTACCGAAAAAAACGCACAGAAAAATTCATCACCCACAGAACAATTCGAGTTTCCAGTAGTGCGCCCCGAAAAGAACACAATTCTAAGTTTGAAGCAAATCAAATTTTTCTCAAGTTTAACCATTTTTATAGAAAATAATATCAACATTTATTAAATAATTTAATGATATATACCTAGACAAAAAATAACCTTGTGAGTAGAAGACCAAGAGCACGTAGACTTAAAATAAAATGTAGAGACACCTCATCTATCCGGAGATCAGTACACGGAGCATTATACGTGCAAGGGAGGTTCCAGCTCAAGGACGCACCACCTAAGAGTTAGGAAATAGAACGCTCGCGTTAGGAAGAGCCGTCGACGCCTAGGGCAGAGCCGTCGCCATCTGCCTGCTCCTCGCTCCGCCTTTCTCCTTCTTTCTCTCTGGTGTGTCTGCCAGAGATAAGAAGGAGAGGGGACCCATTCTTTTTTCGTAGTTTTCTAGTGTGTGGGTTGAGTCCAAATAAATTTTCGACGAAATTAGATGATTTTTGGTCAGGATCCTGTGTCCTGCGATGACTTCGGTGATTGCCACGATGAGATCATTATTGCAAGCGTCGATTTCATCGGCAGGCGACCAATTCATGGCCTTTATCTGTAAGGTTATGGGTGCTTTTGGGAGCCCTCTACGAGGATAGCAACTCTAGGTCATCGATCTCATCATCGATGGTCGCGGAGAGAAAATCAAGGTCTCAAGATGGTGAATCTGCATCTTGCAGCATGTCTAATGTTTTGGAGTTGATTGTTGGATTCGGCGTAAAGACTTTACTTTGGCTCCGGCGTCCAAGGAAAGTCATTGGGGAAGAAGATGATGAAAGAATCTACATAGAATATTATGTATTTTTTTATTTCAGATTTTTTTCATGTGTAATATGAGGATGTACTGTGTCAAAATTCAATATAAATCCCCTTTCACTCGCAAAAAAAGGGAGGCTCCAGCTCAGCACCAAAAGGTTACTCTCTTGTGAAGCATCCGGTCATTGATGATGTCGGCAAGGTTCCTACTCAGAGAACATGGCTCAATCTCCGTTGAAGGCGTAACCACGGAATATTATACGGAGCATAGAAGCATTTGAAGATGTAAAAACTCAGTTCCAAATGCTCAGAGTTTGGTGAAAGCATCCGGTAAGTTCAAGATGAAAACCTAGTATGGGTGTTTGCATCCCAGTAGTTTTTTTTTCTTCAAATTTGTTTAGACCAGCAAACACAATGGAAAAAACATTTAAATATTTATTGGAAATGACAACGAAAGAATGGCATGTATCTGTACCGGTGATACTAAATCACGCGTTCGATACGAACGAGCCTCCATTCGGTGCTGACGCATTGTCATGCGTCCCGAGCCTAGAAAGACGGTTAACATCTACTCTAGATGTTAATCACATCTGCTAATTAACTCTTTTGCATTTTCGTTCTGGCTTCGCTCAAAAGACTCAAACCAAAGTTAACAGCTTCCCAGACTCAGACTTTTTAAGTTGGTTCAGCACCCCTTCAGATTCAATGTGGGACTAAAGCCATAGGTACAATATTCCACAATGATACAGTAACTCGCATCCCCTGTTGCTACAGTAGTCAGTCGTTCGGCCCAGCCCATCAGCCCGGCCGCCCATTAGCAGGGTCTCACACGCATCCACGTGACCACGTCCTATTTGATTTCAATACAAAGACAAGATCCATGTGCCCGCATCCTATACGAAGTTACTCAGAGCTCATACGGCCATGTCGTTGCAGTCAAAAAAAATCATGACCCTGATACAACGCACGACATGTATCTATCCAAGAACAAGCATTAAACAAAAGAGAGATCATGAGCGGGTAGAATGAAAAAGAGCTTCACGCTATTTAATATTTAATTATATCCTTAGACCTACCTCACATGCTCCCTCCACCCCTTTTTAGCTGTCGTTCTCACTTACCAAAAAATAACTTTGATTAAATTTATTAAAAATATATTAATATTTATGACATATAGTTAATATCATTAGATAGATCGTTGAATTTATTTTCATAATAAATTTATTTGGAGATATAAATTTTACTAATATTTTTTACAAATCTAGCCAAACTACTGGCACACACACCAACAACTAAGATAGTGTAAAATATACTAAAAGACAATATAAATACATTGACAAAAAATCAGTTGCCAGGAGCCTCCAAAACATTCAATTGTCAGGTACTCTGTTACACAAAATGTATTGGAAGTAGTCGATGTAGGCGAGGGGTAATTATAGATGATCATGACACATCTTCAAGCTTCCACTCACGGGCGCCAGGCAAGGCTTTCGTCTCCGGACGAATTGGTTGTCCAATGTGCTCCTCGCTAGCACCTCTTGGTTGGCGCTTGTGAGAAGTTTTTTTACGTGCTTGAATTAAACGTCATAGGCGTGGTTATGTCACAGATGTCATAGTGGAGATTCCCCCACTCTAATTGATGGTGAAGGGTGAAGTCAAAGATGCCAATGGCAATCCCTCTGCTCCAAAATGTTGGCGAAGGTGAAGTCGATGATGTCGAAGTTGGTGGTGAAGCCCCTTTCCAAAATGTTGGTGAAAGCGGTGCTGTTGATTGCCGTAGTTGATGGTGAAGCCCCATGCTGATATGTTGGCGAAGGAGTAGTTGATGACGACAAAGTAGGTGGTGAAACCCACCACCGATAGGTTTGGCATAGGTGGTGTCGAGTTCACCGAAGTCAATGGCGAGGCCCCATTGTAAAATGTCAGCAAAGGCGTAGTTGATGACGCTGAAGTTAGTGGCGAAACCCCTCACCCTAACTTCGTTGAACTTTTAATAGTGAGGTGTGGAGTGAAAGCAAGAGCGAATGATAGAGTTATTTGAGAGAGAGTATGTCGATGTTTTACCACCGATAGCCTGCCACGGGGGTACCCGGGACAGTTGTTCGGGCTTCAGCGAATAGCGGAATTCAGTGGTTACGCAAAGAGACTCACGATTTATACTGGTTCAGGCCCTCGACTTGGTCGAGTAATAACCTTACGTCCAGTTTTGGCGTTAGCCTGTTTGCGTTGTATTGCTTTGAGTATCGGGTATGCGTTCTCCTCTTACAATGGGTACCCTCACCAGCCCTTTATAGTCCAGGCGCTGAGAGGCGTTGTTTGTGTCCTATTCGGATACAAGGTCAGAGTCCTAAGCTATGCTTCGGGCACCTTTCCTTGTATAGTTTGCGTTGTAGTTTTGGTTTTGCACGTTGCTTTGATCCGCGTTCTTCTTGGCGATTGGGTTGTAGGCCTTGTTACCAAGGTCTACCTCCCTGCAGTATGGTCTATGGGGGTCCGTAGGGTTCCCCATCGATAAGCCCCCGAGCATTTCATGATTGAGCTTCAAGGGCCGAGTTGTTGTAGTCTTGATCTGGGTCCTTCTTGAAGTGAAATCTTGAGATGGTCTTTTTTTATTCTTCTTTTGGCTGATGTGCACTTTTGCTTGATGTCCACCGGGTTCTTTTTCCTTTGAGTGCAGCGAGTGCAATTTTGCAAAAATTGCACTCATTGAGTGTAGCCCCCGAGCCTTCTGTTTTTTGGTACAAAAAGCTGGAGGGTCAAAAAATTTAAAAATATGTTTTTCTGTGGTAGGTACTTGCAGCCCCTGAGCCTTCTCCGGGTTCTTTTCTGTTGAAAAGAAGCCGGAAGAAGGGTCTCGATTTGTACTCCTTTGATCTTTGTCTTTTGCTGGTCACGGATGGGTCTTATATAGTTATGAGTGAGCATCTTCTTTTACTTTTTGTCAGGAATCTTGCTTTTGGGTACTATTCGCCTTTGTTGCTTTGCTCTTTTGTTCTTTTCCTCTTCATCAACAATGTGGTTTCGTATGTCCGGGTTGTTGCCCTTGATGCTCCTTTTGAGCGGATTACTAAAGCTTCTGTAATGGCTGGGTTTTCAAGACACTGGGAGGAGGCCAAAGTATAGCTTAGTGGTCTATCAGACCAAATTCTTGAATGTACTTCCTCCTTCTCTTCCGTCTTCTTGAACAGATGTGAAAAGTTAACCTTCTTTTGATGTCCTTGTAATATACTTTGTCTCTGAATTTTTAAGATGTGAGCAGGCTTCGTCCTATCTTTCTTTTCTTCTTAGATGTCTTTGAATAATATGGACAAGTTTCGCCCTGTCTTTCCTTGTGGCTTTTTTCTGCTTTGCCATAGCTTGTTTCGCTCTTTGGGTCGGCGACCGAGTTGTTTGGAGTGTTTGTGCCACTCTTTGGTCAAAGTAGTCGATTGTACCGCTCTTGGGGTAGACGATCGAGTTGTTGGAATGTTTGTGCCCCTCCTTGGGCAACGTAGTCGATCATACCGCTCTTGGGGTAGGCGACCGAGTTGTTGGAGTGCTTGTGTCCCTTTCTGGGCGAAGTAGTTGATCGTACCACTCTTGGGGTAGGCGACCGAGCTGTTGGAGTGCTTGTGTCGCTTCTTGGGCGAAGTAGTTGATCGTACCACTTTTGGGGTAGGCGACCGAGTTGTTGGAGTGCTTGTGTTGCTTCTTGGGCGAAGTAGCCGATCGTACCACTCTTGGGGTAGGCGAACGAGCTGTTGTAGTGCTTGTGCCGCTTCTTGGGTGAAGTAGTCGATCGTACCACTCTTGGGATAGGCGACTGAGTTGTTGGAGTGCTTGTGCCGCTTCTTGAGCGAAGTAGTCGATCGTACCACTCTTGGGGTAGGCGACCGAGCTGTTGGAGTGCTTGTGCTGCTTCTTGGGCGAAGTAGTCGATCGTACCACTCTTGGGGTAGGCGACCGAGTTGTTGGAGTGTTTGTGCCGCTTCTTGGGCGAAGTAGTTGATCATACCACTCTTGGGGTAGGCGACCGGGTTGTTGGAGTGCTTGTGCCTCTTCTTGGGCGAAGTAGTCGATCGTACCACTCTTGGGGTAGGCGACCGAGCTGTTGGAGTGCTTGTGCCGCTTCTTGGGCGAAGTAGTCGATCATACCACTCTTGGGGTAGGCGACCAAGTTGTTGGAGTGTTTGTGCCATTTCTTGGGCGAAGTAGTCGATCATACCACTCTTGGGGTAGGCGACCGGACCCGTATAGCACAACCGTTTCTGGGTTGGCTGTTTGCAGGGTAAGTAAGCAATCGTACCAGCTCTTGGGGTAAGCGATTGCGCCCATATAGCAACAACTATTTCTGGGTTGAGCTGTTTGCAAGGCTACCCCTTTTTCCCCAACCTGATTATGGGTTGGTTCTGTCCGTTGGACAGGGCTGTCAGTCGTACCATCTCTTTATGGTAGAGTGACAAATGCTAGCTTGGGTCTCCTTACCCAAGAAGCTATTTGGCTGTTGGCCGTCAGTTAGACCATCTCCATATGGTTGAGTGATAAGATTGCCCATGTAGCGCAACCGTTTCTGGGTTGGCTGTTAACAGGGAAGCCCCTTTTTCCCCAACCTGATTACGGGTTGGTTCTGTCCGTTGGACAGGGCTCATATTTGAAGCTGTTCTTCTTGAAGAATCTCTGTTTTATTTCTCTTGAAACTTGAGTACAATCTGTTGTACTTAATTGTAGAATCTTTTGAGCTGGCTGATATGCCAAGTGTTCTTTGCAAGTATTTCATCTGGAGTCATCAACTCATATGTGTCGGGTCCTGTTGCTGTCTTCACGATGAAGGGTCCTTCCCATGGACTGAGTAATTTGTGTCGTCCATCTTTCTTCTGGATTAGTCATAGTACTGAGTCCCCTGGCTTTAGTGATCGGGGTTGAGTACTTTTGTCATAATGTCTTTGTAACCCTTGCTTATATCTTACATTTTGTATGATTGCACTGTCTCTTATTTCTTCTATTGAATCAATTTCTAACCGCCTTGTTTCTTCTGCTTCGCCTTCTTCATATTGTTCTATTCTTGGAGATAGCCATATTAAGTCAGCTGGTAGTACTGCCTCTGATCCGTAGACTAGAAAGAACGGTGAGTATCCAGTTGCTCTGCTGATCTGGGTTCTTAGACCCCATACTACTTTCGGTAATTTGTCGATCCATTTTCCACCATAATCTTTCAAATCTTCATATAATCTTGGTTTTAAACCTTGTAATATGAGTCCATTTGCTCTTTCGACTTGTCCATTGGCCTGCGGGTGTGCTACTGATGCAAAGTCAATTTCTATCCCACAATCTCTTGCCTAGTATTGGAATTCTCTTGCTGTAAATAGTGAACCAAGATCTATGATTATTCTGTTGGGCATGCCGAACCTATGCATGATGTCTTGTATGAATTCCACTGCCTTTTCTGCACTGTATTTGACCAAAGGTTTGTATTCAATCCACTTTGTAAATTTGTCGATTGCCACAAATATGTATTCGAAGCCTCCTTTTGCTTTTTTGAGTGGTCCGACTTGATCCAGCCCCCAGCATGAGAACGGCCAAGCCGGCGGTATGCATATTAAGTTGTGAGCCGGCACATGTGATTGCCTAGCAAACATTTGGCAATTCTTGCATGTTCTGACGAGCTCTTCTGCATCTTTGAGTGCTGTTGGCCAATAGAAACCGGTTCTGAATGCTTTGCCGACTAGTGTCCTAGAGGCTGCATGATTTCCACAACATCCTGAGTGGATTTCGTCCAAGATTTCCTTTCCTTTATCTGTTGGAACACATTTAAGCAGTACTCCTGATGATGCTGCTCTTTTGTATAGTTTATCCCCCACCAGAACATAGTTTTTGCTTCTTCGTACAACCCGAGTTGCTTCTGCTTTGTCTTCAGGTAGTTTCTTCTTTTTGATAAAATCAATGTATGTTTGTCTCCAATCACTTTGTATGACCATGATTTGTCTTGACTGGTCTGGTTCTTCTGCTTGATCTATTTCCATTGGATCTCTTGTCTCCTTTTTTCTGTGTTTTCGAGTTGTTTGATGGATGGGGCTATGAGTTCTTCCACAAATATACCGGGTGATACTTTTCCTCTATCTGATCCTAATTTGGCTAGCACATCTGCTGCAATGTTGGAATCTCTTAGTACATGATGGATTTCGAGCCCTTGGAAAATTTTCTCCCATTTTCTGACTTCTACACAGTACGCATCCATATTATCTTTTGTACAATCCCAATCCTTGTTGACTTGATTGATTACTACAGCTGAATCACCGTAGACAAGTAGTCTTTTGATCCCAAGCGAGCTTGCAACTCTTAGACCATGTATTAATGCTTCGTATTCTACCTCATTGTTAGTTGCCTGCCAAAGTATTTGTAACACATATTTTAACTACCTCCCTTCTGGTGATATGAATAGTACTCCTGCTCCAGCTCCTCCTAACTTTAGGGAACCATCAAAATATATTTTCCAATGATCAAGTATTGGTTCAGGTTCTTTTTGACTGATTTCTGTCCATTCAGCAATGAAGTCAGATAATGCTTGAGATTTGATTGTTGTTCTTGGTTTGAAGTCTAGGTTGAGAGCACCGAGTTCTACTGCCCATTTTGATATCCGACCTATTGCATCTTTGTTGCGTAGAATGTCTTGAAGTGGAAAATTGGTTACCACTGTAATTTTTGATTCTGTTAGTACTTCGCTTATATAATAGACTAGTCTTTGCATTTTGTATGCGTGTCCGGGTTCTTCTCTCTCAACCATAATTGCTGTGCTGACAACGTTCTTGGTTGCTATAATGTATAGCATCATGTCCTCTTTGTCTTTTGGTGGTGTCATTACTAGTGATGATGCCAAGTATTCTTTTAACTTTTGGAATGCTTCTTCTGCCTCTTCTATCCATTCAAAATTTCCTGCCTTTTTCAATAATTTGAAGAAAGGTAGCCCTTTTTCTCCTGGTCGGGAGATGAATCTGTTGAGTGCTGCCATGCATCCTATAAGCTTCTGTATGTCTTTAACTTTCTTTGGAGGTTTCATATCCATGATGGCTTTAACCTGCTTTGTACTTGCTTCAATTCCTCAGTTACTAACTAGAAATCCGAGTAGTTGTCCTGATGGTACCCCAAAAACACACTTTGTGGGGTTTAGCTTCCACTGCTATGCTTTTAGATTCTTGAAAGTCTCCTCGAGGTCTTCTATCAATGATCCAGGTTCTTTTCTCTTGATTACTACATCATCAATGTATGCTTCTACATTTCTTCCGACTTGACTCCCTAAGCAAGTTTGAATTGCTCTTTGATATGTTGCCCCTGCATTTTTAGCCCAAAAGGAATTGATTTATAGCAATATGCCCCAAAGGGTGTAATGAACGAAGTCTTGCTTTGGTCTTCTTCTCTTAAGGATATTTGATGATAGCCTGAATAGCAATCTAGAAAGGATAACAGAGCTGATCCTGCTATCGAGTTGATGATTTGATCAATCCTTGGTGGGACATATGGATCTTTTGAGCAATGTTTGTTGAGGTCTGTGTAGTCGATGCACATGCGTCATTCTTTTGAATTCTTCTTCTCTACTAGGACCAGGTTGGCAAGCCAATCCGGGTTGATTATTTCTTTGATGAATCCTGCTGCCATGAGCTTGGTGATCTTTTTTTTGATTGCTGCTTTTCTATCTGGAGCGAATCTTTGTAACTTCTGCTTAATGGGTTTGGACCCTTTGTTCACATCAATTATGTGCTCAGCCAACTCCCTTGGGACCCCTGGCATGTCTGCTGGCTTCCAAGCGAAAATATCTTTGTTGTCCCGAAGAAAGTTGGTGAGCGCGAGTTTCTATTTGGGGTTGAGATTTGCACTGATGATTGCCGTCTTCTTTGGATCACCAGTCAGTAGGTCAATAGTCTTGGTAGCGGCTTCTTTTGGTGGTGCGAAGTTGCTTGGCTTCTTAGCCGGTATCTTAATCTCATCTAGGTTCATTTCGTTGGCCAGCATTGCAATCTCCTTTCCTTCCTTTATATCTTGTAATCTTTCAGATATTTGTACTGCTTGTACGTCGCAATCATGTGCTTTCTTTAGATCTCCTTTCAATGATAATACGCCCTTTGTTGTTGGCATCTTGAGCAGTAGGTATGGATAATGTGGTACTGCCATGTATTTTGTTAAAGCTGGTCTCCTAAGTATTGCGTGGTAGCATGATTCAAAGTTTGCAACTTCGAATTTGATGAATTCTGTCCGGTATTTGTCTGGTGTGCCAAAGGTGACGGGTAGGGTTATCTATCCGAGGGGCATAGCTACTCTATCGAGTACTATTCCGTAGAATGGTGTGCTTGTGGGTGTCATTAGACCTTCACAATCCAGATTCATCATTTTGAGAGTATCTATGAAAATTATGTTAAGTCCAGCTCCTCCATCGATGAGTACTTTAGTTACTGCTACTCCTACGATAGTCGGACCCAGTACCAGTGGGTAGCATCCTGTGTTTGCTGCACTGGTCCATTGGTCTTCTCTTGTGAAGTGGATGGGGTACTCTGACCAATCTAGATATCTTGGGATGGCTGGTTCAGCTGCCATGATGGCTCTGTGAGCTAGTTTCTCTTGTCTTATGCTTCGTGTGTTAGGAACACCTGAAAATATCACTGCTAATTGGCGTTGGGGTTCTTGATAATCTCCTTCAGCTCTCTTTTCCTCCTTCTTGGATTCTTTTTGCTTTGGCTCCGAGTTGTTTTGATTCCTATTTTCTCTCTTCATGAATTGCCGCTGAAAAGTGCTGCATTCAACTAACTTGTGTCTGGCCCCTGGGTGTATGTGACACGGCATGTTTTCTATGTTTTCTGGCGCTCTTCCTTGGTAGTTGTTACTCTGATAGTTGCTATTACTGTTGTAACCGCTGTTGTTACGGTTGTTGCTATTGTTGTAGTTGCCATTGTGATTGCTACCATTGCTATCATTGTCGTTGCCATTATATCTTCTTTTGTTGTCTATGGTTGCCACCATATTGTCCTGCCTTGGTCTTTTGTCTTGCTGTCTATAATCGGGTCTTCTATTCTCTAGGTTGTCCCTAGCAAATCTATGCTAAGTTCTTTCTTCTGATGAAATTAGCTTCTCAACAACCCTCTTGAAGTCTTCATTTGTTCTTGGGTTCTCATTGAAATAGTCCTTGTATTGCCAGTTTGCCTAGATTCCTTCTGCAAAGGCCTCTATCACCTCCCTATCAGTAATGTCGTGGACTTGAGCCCTGAATTCTCCAAATCTTCTATAGTATTCCCTTAGACTTTCTCCTCTCCTTTGCTTTACTCCTTTCAATTTGGCTGCAGTCATTGGATGGGTAATAATGCCTGCGAAGTTGTTGCAGAAAGCTTCTTGCAAGTCTTCCCAATACCTGATTGATCTTGGCCTCAATTTGTCAAACCATTGTAGCGGCATTGTTTCGAGGGCCATTGGGAAGAATAGAGCCTTGATGTCATCGTCTCCTCTTGCTAATTCAATAGATTGGGAGTAAACCCTTAGCCATTGTCTTGGTTCGACTTTGCCATCATACTTGGAATGATTTGCTAGTTTAAACTTGTGCGGTGGCTTTAAAGTTTGTAGTCTTCCTGCGAAACAAGGGAATCTGTTGTATGGTTCTGTTCTTCCGTAATCTGGCGATCTTGCCCTTCTATAATAAGACCTGTCTTCTTTTAACTTAGACTCTCCGTAGTCATCTTCTTTGTCAAATCTTCTTGATATTTCTTGGTAGCGTTGGCTCAATTCTGGTTTGTCTCTTTCTTGTTGCTTTGAGTAGTGTTCCTTCCTTCCATTGATATCAGCACTTTCTACTGGTCCTATCCTTTGAAAATTTGATTTTTTGGGTGGCTGCTCCCTTTGTGGCTCCTGTGGAATTTCTTCACCGAGTTGTTTTTCTGATCCCCCGACTTCTTTCTTCTGGTCTTACTTTGCTTTCCCATTATTCGTGAGGGTGTACAACTCCTTTGTTAATTCTTCAATTCTTTCCCTTTTTGTATTTTTTGTGGCTTCTTTTTCCGCCTTCTTTTTGTTGTATTCTGTTAGCTCCGCTTTGTATTTATTCTAGACTTGCTTCCTTTGTTTAGCCCAGTTCCTTCTTCTAGCTTTCAATTTGTTCTTCTTTAGCCTTGCTAGTCTTTGCTCATCATTTTCATTGCTATCGCTTTTCTCATCTAGCGAGATGTTGCCTTCTGATTCATTTGAAGATTTTATATCTGGTATCTGTGGTGGTTCCAAAGGTTGTTCTAACTGCTCTGCCATGTATACAGTATACCTCTTCCGAGCTCTTCTTGTATGGTATTCCATCCTTCGTTTGGTTGAGCTGTCTGTAGCTTCTGAACTAGATCCGAGTTCTTTTCCCTCTTGATAAGGTAGTTCTTCAACGCGCGTGCCAGTCTGGACTTTGCTTGAGGTGAAAGAACCTGGCCAATGCACCACACAATCTTACGGGGTCACTGTCATGATCATCCCTTCTTGTGCTCCCTCCAGGAGTATTCTTCTTGGTGAGTTCATCTTGTTTTGGGTAAAGTGTTGATAGACTGATGCCGTGTTGTGTAGTCCATAAGTTCCCAAGTTCTTCTTTGAGTTGTACAGGTCGTATCCCTTCGCGATCGTTGTTGTGTCTCTGAGTCCAATTAGGCTTGGTTCTTGTGCCATAAAGATTGTCTTGGAATCGGGTTGTATCTCTTTTTCATAGTCGGTTTCGTATCCGCTTTCTTCCTTATTCCGAGTTGTATCCGAAGTTGAGAGTTTCGTCATCTTCTCAGCGAGTTTGTATTGAACTTCGTCATTGAATTCTTTTTCTTCTTGGAGACGGGTACGAAGCTTGTCGTCGCCGTCAGCCTTGTAGATCCAAGATCCGAAGACAAAGGTTGTTCCCACCAAAAAGGTCATCTTGAGGTTGAGGTCCGCCGAACTCTCGAGAAAAAATTCATCGAAAGCCCCTACCTGGCGCGCCAGCTGTCGATGTTTTACCACCGATAGCCTGTCACGGGGGTACCCGGGACAGTTGTTCGGGCTTCGGCGAATAGCGGAATTCGGCGGTTACGTAAAGAGACTCACGATTTATACTGGTTCAGGCCCTCGACTTGGTCGAGTAATAACCTTACGTCCAGTTTTGGCGTTAGCCTGTTTGCGTTGTATTGCTTTGAGTATCGGGTATGCGTTCTCCTCTTACAATGGGTACCCTCACCAGCCCTTTGTAGTCCAGGCGCTGAGAGGCGTTGTTTGTGTCCTATTCGGATACAAGGTCAGAGTCCTAAGCTATGCTTCGGGCACCTTTCCTTGTATAGTTTGCGTTGTAGTTTCGGTTTTGCACGTTGCTTTGCTCCGCGTTCTTCTTGGCGATTGGGCTGTAGGCATTGTTACCAAGGTCTACCTCCTTGCAGTATGGTCCATGGGGGGCCTATAGGGTTCCCCATTGACAGAGTACTCCGATGGAATCTATTGCCTTAGTGCTGGTATGATCGCTTTGGTGTATTATCCTGTTATTTTTATGGGGTGAAATGGGCAAGAGGCAGTGTAGAGAACCCCTCAGCCTTTTCAGATTACTTTGGTGTCGACCTCATGGCTATTTGGGCGAGGGTGCGAAGAGTCACAAAAAGAGCCCCGCAACACTTTTATGTTGCTTTGACGTCAACCCCTATACCTTTTGAGGCGATAGGACAAGGAGTCATGAAATGAGTCTCTTAGTGCTTTTAGGTTAGTGTCAGAAGATTTAGCTCAGGCAATACCTAGCGACTAATCGCGTAAGATGAATCAGATGGTTGCACACAACACACAAGATTTATACTGGTTCAGACTCGTGGAGCCCTAGTCTAGTTTGGGTGATGCGGCTTCTCTTGTATTCGTATGCTCGATTACAGAAGCTGCTGCTCCTTCTAACTATGTGCTAGAATGAAGTAGATAGGATTGAATCCCGATCATGGGGTCCCTACTCCCTTATATAGCCTAAGGGAGTAGGGTTACAAATGAGGCTATCGACTAACAGATTGGGTTCCTAGTTTGTTACATAGAATACATAACAGATTGATCCTATACTATCATTTAGATACGATGGCTTGGGATATTCTTGATACGCCTTGATCTCCAAGTCGATGAGTTTGCTCGGCCTTCATGGGCCTCCTTTGTCGTGGTACCCAGCCCGATAGATAGACCTGGTCGAATATATGGCGGATATGGGCACCCCTGGCCCATATATCCGACAGATAGTTTCACATCGACTTGTAGTGGATGTCGCCAATGGAGAAGCCCCTCGTTGGGACGTTGGTGAAAGCCTAGTTGATGACATGTTGATTGCGAAATGAAGTTTGCAAAACATAGATTTACATTTTGTTGTCGTTAGAGGTATGCTATAAATTCCCTCCTACTCATTTTGAGTTGGAATAATCATAACGATGCCCTACAACTGTCACGCGCTCAATATGGACCCCAATGATGGGCCTAGCAGACCTAGCAAGGCCCAACGCTGGGCCATGGTCGGCCTGAGGCGCCTCCTACGTTGGGCCAGGGGAGGGCGCGGCCAAGGGGCGCGGTGCCGCCGCCCATGGTGGCTCCGGACATTTCGAAAGATCCAAAATGAATAAGGAAGTTAGAAAAAATAATAAGATCTATATCTATACTATAATAATAAGGAGGTAAAATTTCAGTCTATTTTTTCCGCCCATCGTCCCCTAGCTAACATCGTGAATGTGGAACCTTGATCCTTTCCTAATCTATAGCTCGCACGTTATATATGATATATGTATGACATCCTTGATAACCATAATATAACTAGGAATCCAAAGCCTAATCCAAATACAAGATGTTCCGATAAGATTCCTTTTGTGATTGTTTTGGAAACTGAGGCCCCACGTGTTGTATACGAACTGAACTCATATTATTTTTCTATTTTTCTTTTACAGTCCTTTTCTTTGTCCGTGATATGTGTTCACGTCCACCAACACGTACCTGCGTTGGTGTTTAAAGAGGAGTCTGCGTTTAAAGAGAAGAAGAGCTCCATGAAAGGAATAGATGACCACATCTACAAGGAATCGAAAAGACATACCAAATTGTCAGAGTTATGTAAATAGGATACCCCAAAGCACGATCTTAAGAGCCTTTTAGGATGGCCCAGCTGGCCACAACCCAACTAAGCGTGGGCCTGCCTCTACCTCTCACCGTGCAATGTCCGCCTTGACCTCTCCCACCTCTCGACCTCGCATCACACGGTGCCCACGACCGCCTCCTACCTTAGCCACTAAGGAAAGGACGAGAAGTTGGCGGATGCATTCAACGCGCCTGCTCAGATGGGACGCGCACTCCACCGGGTACAACAGGACAGCCGCCCCCTCTGATCGTCCAGCCCTGGGACAAAGTGTCACCTCGGTCAGCACCCCGCTGACGGACATGACCACACCAGGCACCGCTACGTCACCCCACGTGGCTCAGCACCGCCCAAATTCCATCTAGCCTGATGGATGGGTGTATGATCACACCCACCACGACGTGGGCACCACAATAGGGGAGTTAGCTCTCCCATTCTGACCGGATCCTATGCCCCCGATCCGACCCAGGAGGTCGGAGCAACGAGATCCCGGCCTAGGGAGCAGGCAGCCTGCGATGGGACATCCACTCCCCCGTATAGTGACATCATGACTTCTCCCCGAGGAAGCGGAGCGCCAGGACGAAGGCCACGACGACAACAAGCAAGCCATACCAAGCAGGGGAGTTGATGAGCAGCCACCACTCCTATTGCACCACCACACCGGAACAGTACTGCCACCGTACGCCAACCCTTGCGTAAGGAGCAAGCTCAAAACAACCATACTCCGACGTGATGACAAGACCAAATGGGTTGCTTAACAAGCACGCTAGCTTCTCCGCCCCTCAAGCTCTTGGCCACTCGGGCTAGGAGAACCTTGCTCTTCTATATGTAACCTTTGCATGTAACCTGCCCCCGCAACTATATAAGGGGAGCTAGGCCTTCTTCCAAAGTATCGACTCCCAGTCGATCAACTTCCAGTTGATCGTCTTCCTACGATCGATTTCCCCTTCCTCGAACTCTTCCTACCTGTAGGCTGTAGCTTGCATATTCCCTATTGTAAGCCTTTTGGAGCCTTTGGCATTGAGGAACATGTACTCATAGGTCTTTTGGCACTGGGCGTAGTGCTTTGTTCCGAATCAGTATAAATCCTTTGTGTCCTGAGTGCTAGAAATCGAATCCCTTGAGCAGCGCGGCTATAAATTTACTTGTCGGTTCTCAAAACACCGACACAAATCAAGACTATATTGTAATAAAATATATTTAAGACCAAATTAGGTACCAAATTGAGGCCACCAACCATGTATATATATTAGCTAAAAAAGATTGGAGCACATAATAAACTATGAAACAAGAGGATATTTGCCCAGTGGTTCGATCCATCTGGCTCATTGTCGGCCCTGTTCGTTTGAACTTATCAGTCTGGCTTATTAGATATGGTATATTATTTTTCTCTCACAACAAATCAACGAATAATAGTTTTCAGCCTGACTTATCAGCGAAGCGAACAGAACTGTGCAGTCAATGCCACGCGTGCCTTTGAGATCAGCGCCGTCGCGTGTCACTTAGCTCATCTAGCCCTACATGCTCCGCTGAAGGCTACTATAAGCCGCTGCCGTGCACGCCCATCGCCGCTGCCGCTCACGCCCGTCGCCGAAGAAAGGAAAGTGTGCTGCTGCGGTGCTGCACACCGCCCTGTCCATGCCACCAGCGCCGTACGTGCCTTTTTTATTTTCTTCTTCTGTCACTTCTAGAATCCCATACTTTCTCTGATTTCCAATTTTCTTTCCGAGAATTTCAGGATTTTTGGGTTTCTTTTCGGTATGGTGTTACTATAGAGAGTAGGGACGACCAAGTCTAGACGTTGCATGTCACCTGCATGCATGTTTAGCTGGGCAATAAAGGAACATGGTGATCAAGGCATGTGTACGTGTTTGTGGGCACGAGACAGAAGGAAAACATGCATTGTTCTAAAAAAAAAAAGGAAAACATGCATGCACACCTCAGCATTTATTGGATCATAAGGAGAAATCTGCATGGATACTACGGACCTGTTTGGATCTCTCCAATTTTAAAAAATATGGTTTTTAAAAATTTGGTGGAATCTAAACATGTTAGTTTTTGTTCAGTTTCTTATGTCAGTTTTTGCCAGATTCTTAAAAACTAAAAAGCTGTTGATACCTAGCTTTTGCCAGTTTTTTTTTTACCCTGTGAGCAATAAATGAAGCAAAATTCTTAAAAACTAGGGCATCCAAACACCCTCACCAGTTTTTTTGTTCAGAATTCAAATTTTAAAAACTAGAAACAAAAACTGGTTTTTAAGAATCTAAAACTCATCCAAACAGGCCCTGCGTAACCACGATTCCACGAAAGCAAGATATGGGTAGCTGTTTATTACTAGGAGATTATATTTGGCGTGTGATTTAAACAAAAGTTAGGGTGACTCGATACAAAGGAAAATAGAAGGATCTGCGTAGACTTCATATTTTCACTAAACCTCTTTCTTTTCCTATTGAAGTGTTCAGTTTTAAAAATTTCTAACTATATACAGGAAAAAACTATCCAGCCTATATCTATAACTACTACTCCATCCGTCCTGTAATACAGTGCATTCTAACATTCAAAATTTGTCCTCAAATATAATGTATTCTAGAAGACAAAAACTAATTTACATTAAATACTTTTCATTTATCAACCAATCATCATTACGTTAATGATAGTGTCCGATTAGGAAATAAAATGAGGGTACATGCGTCTTTTATGTTCTCTTTTAATTTATCTTAAAATTTCTAGAATACACTATATTACAGGACAGAGGGTGTATATCTTAATTTATACTTTATTTCTATCTATGTCTCTCGTTGCAACGCACGAACATATTTGCTAGTACAAATTTAAAAAATCCATAGATTACGAATCAAGCATCCAACTCAAGTTTTGATTGCACAATCGTGTTTCTTACCATAAATTCTTCTAAACAAGATCCCATATGAGCATGTTTACATAAATTTTTGTTAACAAACATTTATCTTATTAAGATAGAGCATTTTTTATTGAACATACGTGATGTTGTAGACTTAGAAAACAATATTTCGTCTTCATACAAAAAATGTCCATGGCTCAGGAGAACAATATTCCAAATCTATGATAACAAATTATTGGTTCATATGACTGGTATTATAGTAGCAATGAAAATAAAAAAGAACAACAAAAGCTATAAAACATATAGAAACAGATAAATAAAATAATAGCTAAAATAATGAAAGGTAGAACAAACCGCACGCGAGAAAAAAAATAAAAAACATATGTATACTTATTATAAACAACCTAAAATATAGCATAGAACATCTCATGGGTCTCTGAATACTCAAAGATAATTATGGAACATCCATGTATACAACATGAACATTCTAAAATGCATCATAGAATATCACATTTATACTACATGAACATAATACATCAAAGAACATCACATGTATACCACGTGAACATCATAAATTATATTATAAACATCACATGTATATCACGTGAACATCATAAAATATATCATAAAACGTCACATTCATTATCACGGGCCTAAATAGCCGTGACGGGCTAAGGAGGTGTTGGGCCCAAGTCGGGCCAACTGAGCCTAGCGTGAACAGTGCCCATGGGTACTATGGCGCGGGTACATTAGTGCGTGCTGTAGCGCATTACAAAATCTACCTAGGTATAGGATTAGGAAGAGTCCAGAAGCTAAGATTACTTGTCAGTCAAGTTGCATCGGGTCGAGTCAGGAGATGTATCCTTTGAGATTAAGCAAGAATAATTCAGAGAAAACCCTAATTATATCTCTCTCCATGCGCTTGCCACCGGTTGTCACCGCTAGCAGGAGCCTACTGCTGCCCTATGCCGCTGCGCCTCCGCTGTGCGCTGCACCAGCAGCGCAACCGTTGCTCCCCCACCGTGGCCATGCCACTCACACGCTCATCTCCAGCCCTAGCTACCGATCACAGGACATCCACCCTACGTCAGGTCAGTTGCAACACCTTGTTGTCACCGCCTTTCCCCTCTCTCTAAGGCCATGGCTAGCCCTAGGGTTGTCGTCCCTCCCCTCTAATTCCCCCAATTCTACCCTCTAATTAAGGGGAAGTCACCCCCGATCGGACATGTAACATGTATACTAAGTGAATATCATATAATATCACATGTATACTAAGTCAAACATCACAAAATAAATCATATAATATCATATGTATACTAGGTGAACATCTCATGTATCTCATATAATATAGAAAAATAAAAAAGTAAAATATAAAATGATTAATGTAATTAATTAGAGTAAAATAACACACAAGAAGAAATACACATAAAAACTAAATAATAACAAATGATAAATAAATATATAAAAATAGTAAAAGAAATGAATAGCTTAAATAAGGATGGGAAAAGTAAAATTAAGAAAATCACATGGATACTATAGAACATGACATATATCTCATATAACATATGAAATAAAGAAACTTAAAAACAAAAATAGTTCATATAACAAATTAAAGAAAGAAACAAAAGTAAGAAAAATAAAACTTAAAATATATAGAAAAAAGAATAATAAAATACAAAAATAAAAATGTAATAAAGAAGATAACTAATTACTGTTATAAAAAGAAATATAAAAATTAAAAAGGAGAATAAAAACCATAGAAAAAATAAAGGAAAAAGGGAAAATAAATAGAAGCAAGAAAGGGAAAAGAATAAGAAAAAAAGAAATAGAAAAGGTAAAAGAAATAGTAGAGTGGCCATTAACTACCGAAGACGGCTTCTTTGTTGAGTGTCCCAGACTTTGCCGAGTGCTTTTTATCGGGCGCTCGGCAAAGAGGCTATTTGCCGAGTGCCAGAGAGAAAGCACTCGGCAAACAACTGGCACTCGGCAAAGAGGTGGTTTGCCGAGTACCGAGCACTCGGCAAACAATAACACTCGGCAAAGACTAGGTTTGCCGAGTGTCGGGCACTCGGCAAACCAGAACACTTGGCAAAGGGCCGCCGCCTTTAACGGCCGATAGCCGCCGTTAACCCTTTGTCGAGTGTCTTCTCCTGACACTCGACAAAGCGGTGATTTGTCGAGTCTCATTTTTTAACACTCGGCAAACCATATTTTTTTCACTTTTGACCTCCAAACTTTTTATGCTGTCCTCATACAATACCTGGTACTCCATGTTCCAATGTGGTATATTTCTCAGACTTTTTCTATATTTCTTTAATTTATTTCATTTAATTGAATTTTCTTGGATAATTCAAATTATAACTGCTAGTCATTCGAATAATGAAAAAATGAATGGAAAATGATATTCATGTTATTTAGTATAATGTGAGGCCATATCCAGGAACAGACCACCAATTTTGAACATCTTGTTCACGAAACATGACCACGAACTTGCGGTCGAGTTGTTTTTAAATTCTATAAAAAGCAAACAAAGTCCGAAAATCATGAAACTTGTCAAGATGTCATGATATCATATGCGGAGGCTGTGATAAAAATTTAAGAAGGTTTCACGCAAGTTGTCACGTATGATGCTTACAAACCGAAGAATCTCCAAAGAAGTTTCATGATTTCGTCAAGAGGCCAATGAGGTGGTAAGCATCGTACGTGATAAACTTGCGTGAAACCTCCTCAATTTTTTTATCACAGCCTCCACATATGATATCATGACATCTCGACAAGTTTTAAGATTTTTGGTCTTCGTTTGCTTTTTATAGAATTTAAAAATAACTCGACCACAAGTTCGTGGTCATGTTTCATGAACAAGATGTTCAAAATTGGTAGTCTGCTCCTAGATATGGCCTCACATTATACTAAATAACATGAATATCATTTTCTCATTCATTTTTTATTATTCGAATGACTAGCAGTTATAATTTGAATTATCTAAGAAAATTCAATTAAATGAAATAAATTAAAGAAATATAGAAAAAGTCTAAGAAATGTGCCACATTGGAACATGGAGTACCAGGTATTGTATGAGGACTACAGAAAAAGTTTGGGGGCAGGAAGAAAATAAAATAAAAATGATTTGCCGAGTGTCTGCGTTTGGCGATCGGCAAAGGAGCCTCTTTGCCGAGTGCCAGGACAGCTGGCGCTCGGCAAAGAATTTTATAAAAATCTTTAAAAAAACCCTCTTTGCCAAGTGCCAGGCCGGGTGGCACTCGACAAAAAAAATTAAAAAAATTAAAAAAAAATACTTTGCCGAGTACCAGATCGGGGGCACTCGGCAAAGAATTTTTTTAAAAAAACCTCTTTGCCGAGTGTCAGGCCAAGTGGCACTCGATAGAGAATTAAAAAAAAATACTTTGCCGAGTGCCAGATCGGGGGCACTCGACAAAGGGGGGATGTAACCTTGCCGGCCCAGCCGGCCCACACACACCGCACACACGCACGCAGGGAGCTGACCGCCCCAGCGCCGCCCGCACCCGCGCCACTGGAGGAGGAGGAGAAAGAGAGGAGGAGGAGGAGGAGAGGAGGAGAGGAGGAAGAAGGAGGAAGAGAAGGAGGAGGAGGAAGGACGAAGAAGGAGGAGGTGCCTCGGCCGTCGTTGCCACGTTTCTAGCGCTTCCCTAGCCATCGCCTTGTCCACCGGCGCCCTGGCCCCTTCACCACCACCGCCCTACGATGCCCACTAGGTATGCCCTACCATCGTCATCGTCGTAGTATTACTAGTAGTTGCGGTAGTAGTAGTGGTAGAGTAGTGGTGGTGGTAGTCGTAGGAGTCGTATGAGTGGTTGTGACATTGTTATATATATGTGGTTGGATATAATCTTGTGCATGTCGGCCATCGTGCCGTTCATATATATGTGCTTGTCGCCGTGCAGGGGAGGTGCTGCCGAAACTTTATATTGATAGTTTTATGTTTCTTTTTTTGCAGAGAAGAGCCCATCGGAGCGGAGCCGGAGTACCTCGGCGACCCCGATCGCCTTCCTCGCCGCTGCGGGTCTGCCTGCACCGTGTCGCCACGCCACTGCACCGACCCACCACAGCCCCACTAGTCTGACTCCACCGCCACCCTAGGTATAACTCCTCTTTCCGTATCATGCTCGTAGATCACATAACCCAGTTAGGCGTCTCCCGTTCGAAAGAGATACGGTTGAAAAAATGCAGATATTTCCATATCTAAAACCGTATCTATTTCGAATTATCCATGTTTTTTGGACAGCCCGCAGATGCGTAGGTGGGGTTAGTTTTCATGGTCTGCTCTGATCCGAGATAGAGTTTTGGCATCATCTCCCTATTGTTCTCTGGATACACACTCTCCCTGGCAGGACGTGTATTTGGAGAACAGTAGGGAGGTGCTGCCAAAATTTTGTCTCGGATAGGAGTAGAGCATGGAAACTAACCTCATCTACGGATCCTCACATGGGATTAGGACATATCCTCACCTATTAGATAGTAGGAATGTCGTGTAGATGCAATTGATGTTTATATTACTCGCCGCTATATATGTTAGAGGATGGAGGACCATGAGTGGATGTACACGGGCCGTGCAAGTCAGGGTCAGGTCACCAATGAATGGATGGACAAGACTGATGCTTTCTTGGAACGGGCATTTGGCGTGGCTGCTAAAGGAGCGAGTAAAATTTATTGTCCCTGCAGCAAATGTGCTAACAGGAAAAGACAAACGAAGAAGGTCATGGGGGAACATCTTTGAAAGAATGGATTTACGGCAGACTATACCCGGTGGGTCTACCATGGTGAAGCCGATCGTATGAGAGAGGAGGTGGTGAGACCACGCGTTGAGGATTATGATGCTGATGTCGGGGTAGCAGACATGTTAAATGACTATCATGAGACACAGTTCACTGAAGGACGTACGGAGGAGGAGCTAGAGGCAACCGCAAAGGCATTCTATGACATGTTTGCTATGGCACAGAAACCCCTTCATGGCTAGACAAAGGTTTCTCAACTGGATGCCATTGGACGCATAATGGCGTTGAAGTCCCAGTATAGCCTGAGTTGAGACGCCTTTGATGGTATGTTTACAGTTATTGGTAGCCTGCTTCCAGAGGGTCACCTTCTGCCAAAGAGCATGCATGAGTCACAGAAACTCCTTCGTGCACTTAAGATGTCGTATGAGCAGATAAATGCTTGCCCGAAGGGGTGCATCCTATTTAGGAAAGAGTACGTGGAAGCAAAGTACTGTCCAAAGTGTAAATCCTCTAGGTTCCTAGAGGTAGATTCTAGTGATGGCTAGAAGAGGCAGCTTGACATTCCCATGACAATCCTACGGCACCTTCCGTTTATATCGAGGATCCAATGGCTATACATGATCAAGGAATCCATGAAACATATGACATGGCACAAAAATGACAAACGATACAATCCTGATAGGATGGTACATGCATCCGATAGTGAAGCATGGACCCACTTTGATGGCATTCATCATGAGAAAGCTAAAGAGGCTCATAATGTACGTGTTGCACTGGCAACAGATGGGTTCAATCCTTATGGAATGATGGCTGCCCCATACACATGTTGGCCCATGTTCATTATCCCCCTCAATCTCATCGTGGACATGCATTACGAGGCACGCATCCAGGCCATCATAACTTACCACGGGACCGTCCTTGGAACAAAGGTCACCAAAAGGGACGCAAGAACCATGACGTTGACCCGGGACCAGTACCTACAGGTAAATACATAACATTAATACTGATTCCTTTTGAGATTAAGTAGGCTTAATTTCATCTTCTGATATGTCATGTACTTGATGGCCTGTAGATGATTCCTTATTGGTGCGCCGCGCATCCCCAGTGCTGGGTACAGATGGTGGACAAGTGGTGCTCACGCGAGTGGGAGGAGACGCACAACTTGTGCCAAGAGCGGCGTTTGATGATGCCAGGTGTAGCACTCCATCAAGGTAGCCACAGCCTCAGCGGATATGCAGAAACATGGGTACACGAATTCATTTATTTATTCTAATGCTCAATTCTGCATGATTTCTAATCATCTTGCTGTTTTTCTCGCAGTTGGCGTCACATGGTGGCTAGCCTTGCTCCATCTTCAACGCATTTGCTATGGCCCACAAGATCAAGGCGACGTCCGACATCGACTACAACCCAGAGGACGGGCCTGAGGCGTACAGCAATGTGACCATCCACAACCGCCTCAGTGAGTACACATCGATGGCAAGGGAGGTCCATGGTCCAAAGTGTGATCCAAGCACCGAGGACCTTGATGGAAAAGTCGTCATGAGGGTGGGAGGAGGCAAGAAGCATGGGTGGTACTAGATTGGTGATGGCGCAATCGACTCGGCCGCTACTCCCAGTCTCTCCCAGATTTGAGCAAGCAGCACGAGCATGAGCCCGGCCATACGACCTTGGCAGGACACTTCACACCACCGGGTGGAGGCACTCGAGGTTATTCCTGATTTATTCGTCGTTCATTAGTTTTTTCATACCTTTCCTTTGCATTATTGTAAAATTGGGTTGAATATATTGTAGGCCCAGTTGGAACAAGAGAGGAGGATACGGGAGCAGATGCAGGCAAAGATGAAGAGGTTGGAGGCCGAGCGGGAGGCTGAGAAGCGGAGGATGGTGGAGATTCTTCAGTACATGCAAAGTCTTAGCGCCGCTACAGGTGTAGTTCCGCCACCTTTGCTATTTGCTCCACCTCCACCTCCACCTCCTCACTATTCTACTCCTGTGAGTATAAATGTTTTAGTTTGTATGTTCATGCTTACGGTCAAACCTAGTGGAGTATGAAAGTTTTATTCATGTATGGTATATATTTATCTTGTCTCACACATGCAATCTCTTCTCCTTTGTGTAGAATCAATCGGCGGCATCGAATGATCCTCATGCTCCAGCGAATCCTTCACCAAATTAGTCTCATTGGCCATCTTGGTGATGATACTTGTGGTTGTTAATGGTACTTCTATTTACAATTATGGTTGTAGATGATGGAACACTTGGATTACTTGTGAACTTATTTGTGATATATTGTGAGACATGTGACGTTTGTGATATATATGTGATGTTTGTGATATATATGTGGTGTTGGTGATATATATGTGCTGTTGATGATATATATGTGATGTTGGTGATGTTTGTTATATATATCTTTTGTTTGTTTGGATGGGATGTAAAAAAACAAATAAAAAAGGCTATTTTTAGTCACTTTGCCGAGTGCAATGGCCATGACACTCGACAAAGTGACTACCTGGGAACATGCTTTGCCGAGTGCAAAGGCCATTGCACTTGGCAAACATCATAGATTTGCCGAGTGCCAGGGGCCAGACACTCAGCAAAGGTCTACCTTTGCCGAGTGTCTTGCCGGTGGCACTCGGCATAGTGGCCACCTTTGCCAAGTGTCTGAGTCAATGGCGCCCAGCAAAGGGGTGACCTTTGCCGAGTGCTTGACCTTAACAAATAAAGCTATGGTTCATGCGAGTGCATGGCAAATAAAGCTAGTATAATACCCTCAGACTAAAATGAAAAAATTGGTTGGTTAACTAACCTTAAGAACACCCTTGCCAAGATAATCATGTCCTCCATCCCTCAACTCCAAGGCCTCGTATATTCCTGAGAGGTCAATTATTCAATGAAAAAAATATCAAAATTCTACACATAGATGTCAAACATATGGAATTTGAGGCAACTACAGAAAGTCCATTCCAAACAAAATAGTTGATACTGACATCCCAGAGTACCATATATAATATGAAAAATATTTTTCTTTTCTGTGTTGCTAACATGTCAAAATGATTAAACATGGCATGGTATCACATTGTCGATGTTTCACCACCGATAGCCTGCCACGGGGGTACCCGGGGCAGTTTGTTCGGGCTTCGGCGTATGCAGAACTCGACGGTAAATACAAGAGACAGTCGATTTATCCTGGTTTGGGCCCTTGACCGTGATCGAGTAATAGCCCTACGTCCAGTTAGCGTTAGCTTTGCATTGGATTGATTGTCAAGTGTTGCATTATCTAACTCCCTTCTCCAGGAACTCCGCCCTCCTTTATATAGTTAGGAGGCCAGAGTCCTAGTCGGTTTACAATGTAGAGTCCCAGTAAGATTACAGGGTAGTATTACTACTAGGATTACATGGGAGGAATCCTAATCAAACTAGATCTCCTCTCTTCCTTGCGGTGTATCCCGTGGGTCCCGCATCAACAAGCCCCCGAGCACTTCATGGTTGAACTTCAGAAACCTTGTCTTGTTCCTCTAGGTCTTGCCAAGTAGGAACAAGTGTCGCCTGAGTGCTTTCTTGAGTGAAACCATGTAGCGCTTCTTGGGATCTTCGAGTGGTGTGTGCTTTTTTGAAGAAAAAATACTCCCATCTTGGTGTAGCCCTCGAGCCTCTTGCTATTTGGAACAAGGAGCTAGAGGGTCTTGTCTTGAAATTGCTCTGATTCTTCATCAAAGGGCTCCTGAGCATATACCCGGGTTCTTTATAAAAAAGAACTCGGATATAGATTGGTCCGGGTTCTTTTTGTCATGAGGCCTTGAAGTGGTCTGTCTTGAAGAAGTCTTCTTGGTGACGTGCGCTTTTTTGAAGAAAAAAGTGCACTCACTGAGTGTAGCCCCCGAGCCTCTTGCTATTTGGAACAAAAAGTTGGAGGGTCTTGAATCTTATGTTGTTTGAAAACTCCTATCTTGAAGAATTCTTCTTGGTGACGTGCGCTTTTTCGAAGAAAAAAGTGCACTCACTGAGTGTAGCCCCCGAGCCTCTTGCTATTTAGAACAAAGAGTTGGAGGGTCTTGAATCTAGGTTGTTCAAAGAACTGAAAACCTCTCCTGTTATAGCCCCCGAGCATATATCTAGGTTCTTTTATTCAAAAAGAACTAGATCTTGGCATATTCTCTGGTAGTCTGTTGTTGTCAGATGTAGTTGTATGGTGGTGGTTGAGAGTAAACGTTGTTTGTTCACGAGTTGTACAGTATTGGTATATTCTTCCGAATATGCTTGTTCTTGAGTACTGTTCCTTCACGCCTGAGTCCTCTTTCATTAAATTCTGTCTTTTCACTGTGTCCTTTGTTAGGTTTGTTCCGTTGGTGCTCCCGGTCCATGTACACCGCTTCTTTGGTCTATAAATACCCTCCTGGTGTGCTGTTTTGATTCATTGAGCATTTTGTTGCATGGTCTGAAATCTCCATAGTCATGAATATGATAGTTTCTGAAGTAGAACAGCCCCAGGCGTAGTTTGTAGTTCTTATATATCTTGAATGTACCAGAAATGTTCTTGCCCAGGTCCAAGTTCTTGCTCCAGAGGTCCCTTTGTCCAAGATTGCGGAGGAAGCCAAGAGTCAAGAATATATGGATGCCGTTGAAAAGGTGGAGCCTGAGGTCGAAGATTTAGCCAGGAGGATTGTGGATAATCTTAATATTGATATTTCTTCTCCTGATGACAATGCTTGATGTAATTGACCTTTGTACGCCAGCCTCTGTAATAGGATATTATACTCCTTTTTGAATGAAGATTCTTTATTTTTCGTTGAAGTCTTCTTTGCATGGATGTCTTCGCCTTGTTTATTCTTCAAATGAGTTGTCCAAGTGATCAGAATTTTTTCTGAGTAGTCGTTTCTTGGGCGTGGCATGCATCCGTAGTTTAGAGTGGTCGTGTTCATTCATCCATTGTAAGATAATTCCTTGATAGATCGGGCGTTTGTATGGCTTTTATCTGAGCCTTGACTTGTCGAGTGCTTATTTGGCTTTTATCTGCGCCATGTAAACAACTTGGGGTATGTAGATCGTTGTCTTGTTAGAGTCCCTTGATTTGTCGAGTGTTTGTTTGGCTTTCATCTATGCCATGTAAACAACTTGGGGTATGTAGATTGTTGGCTTGACAAAGTTTCTTGATTTGTCGAGTGCTTGTCTGGCTTTCATATGCGCCATGTAAACAATTCGGGGTATGTAGATCTTTGCCTTTTTGTTCTTGTCAGTATTGAAAAGACTTAGGACCAGCGATCTCAAGCATCTTTAGTTTCTTTGCTTTCGTTCGGTGAGCTCAAGCATGTTTTCAGCCATTTTGCTTTTTTGTTCGGGTGTTAGCTTATTAGCTACCCTCATCGGCGGGCTCAAGCATCTTTTCAGCTCTTTTGCTCTCGGCCGGTATGCTCAGGCATAATTTTAGCCATTTTGCCTTTTGGTTCGGGTGTTAGCTTATTAGCTACCCTCATCAGTGGGCTCAAGCATCTTTTCAGCTCTTTTGCTCTCGGCCGGTATGCTCAGGCATAATTTTAGCCATTTTGCTTTTTGGTTCGGGTGTTAGCTTATTAGCTACCCTCATCGGTGGGCTCAAGCATCTTTTTAGCTCTTTTGCTCTCGGCTGGTATGCTCAGGCATAATTTCAGTTATTTTGCATTTTGGTTCAGGTGTTAGCTTATTAGCTACCCTCATCGGCGGGCTCAAGCATCTTTTTAGCTCTTTTGCTCTCGGCTGGTATGCTCAGTGAAAACAACTGGGGGAAAGCCATAATAAGACATATGTTGTCAAGGAACACCATCTTTATTGGTCATGAACGTTGATCTCTTGTGGCTTGTATACATATTCTTCCTTGAGTTGTTTTCATGCGTAGAATCTTCTTAGTTGGCTGATGTGCCATGTATTGTTGACTTCTTTTCCATCTTCAGTTATCAACTTGTACATGCCTGGTCCGGTGACTGTTGTGACAATAAAAGGACCTTCCCATGGACTGAGTAGCTTATGGCATCCGTCAGTTTTTTGTATTCTTCTTAGTACTAGGTCTCCGATTTGGAGTGATCGAGGCTGGGTATTCTTGTTGTAGTGGTGCCTTAAACCTTGGAGGTATCTGGCTGATTGAAGGATAGCGTTTACTCTAACTTTTTCTGTACTGTCGAGTTCTAATTTTCAGGTGTGTTTTGCTTCTCCTTTGTCATATTGTTCTATCCTTGGTGACATCTAGATCAAGTCAGCAGGTAGTACAGCATCTGATCCATAAACTAGGAAGAAATGTGAGTATCCGGTGGCTCTGCTTATTTGAGTTCGTAGCCCCCATACTACTTTTGGTAATTCTTCAATCCATTTGGATCCATAGTCCACTAGTTCTTCATACAATCTTGGTTTTAATCCAGCTAGTATGAGTCTGTTAGCCCTTTCTACCTATCCACTGGCTTCTGGATGTGCGACTGATGCGTAATCTATGCCGAAGCCGCAATCCTGTGCCCAACTTTGGAATTCTATAGCTATGAAGGGGGAAACCAAATCTATGATGATTCGATTGGGCATGCCAAAGCAGTGCATAATGTCTTGGATGAACTCGACCGCTTTGGCTACGTTGTATTTTGCGAGTGGTTTGTATTCAATCCACTTGGTGAACTTGTCAATTGTTATAAAGATGTACTCGAAACCGCCCTTTGCTTTCTTGAGAGGTCCTACTTGATCCAGCCCCCAGCAGGAGAAAGGCCAAGCGGGAGGGATGCAGATGAGATTGTGAGCTGGTACATGAGCTTGTCTTGCGAACATTTGACAACCTTTGCATTTTCTGATGAGTTCTTCTACGTCTTTCAAAGCGGTTGGAACTTCCTTGATTTGTTAGCCACCGCTACGGTGTTGTCTAGTCCATGTTTTCTTTCCTGATGTCTGATGTTTTGATGATTTTGCTTTTTCGGGTTGTCTTGGTTGTTTCTATCCGGGAACATTTCTCGTGTCTTCTCCTCTGCAGTAATCATCTTTTCTACTGTACGTCTAAATTCTTTATTGTTTCTCAAGTTTTCTTTGCAGAAGTCCTGAAATTGCCACCTAGCCATAATTTCGTGAGAGAAAGCTTCGATTACTTCTCGTTCGGTGATGTCATGTACTTGAGCACGTAGTTCGCCAAATCGTCGATAGTAATTTCTGAGACTTTCGCATCCTTTCTGCTTGAGTCCTTTTAATTCTGCGTGGGTGATGGGGTGCGTAATGATACCCACAAAATTTTCATAGAAAACTCTTTGCAAGTCCTCCCAATTTCTAATTGACCCTGGATTTAATTTGTCTAACCATTGGAGGGGCATGATTTCTAAGGCCATGGGAAAAAATAAGGCCTTGATATCGTTGTCTCCTCCGGCTAGTTCAATCGACTGTGAGTAAATCCCGAGCCACTACCTTGGTTCAGTCTTGCCATCATATTTAGAGTGGTTGGATGGCTTGAACTTGTGAGGTAGTCGTATGGAAGCAAGTCTGTTTGCAAAACAGGGAATCTATCGTGCGTTATAGCTTCTATGTATTCTAATTCAGCGCCTCCTTCTAGCCAACTGTTGTCTTGGTGAGAGTAGTTCTGCGGGGTTTTCTGGATAGGTACTTTGCTTCTGGTCTTTCTTGGTTGTTTGACTCATTAGTCTTGACTATGGTCCCTTCTACTTTCTCTGTTGTGACTTCCACTTGGTTCGAGTCTCTCAAAAGCAGACTTCCTTTGATTTTGATCTTCCTGTCTATGAGACGTTGACCTGGCAGGTAGTCTTGAGTGGGTCCCTCCGTCGTATGCCCTTAGGGCTATTGACCAGAGAAGGTCCCGGAGCTGTTCCTATTTTTCACTGGGAAGTGATGTCGCTCTGAGTTCTTCTAGTGCTTCTTGGATCCTATTGTAGGGTGTATTCGCCGCGTGTCTTTCTTTGACTTCTTGTTATGATTTTCTTCTATTGTACTCGGCCAGATCTGACTCATATTTGACCCAAGCTTCCTTGCGCTGCCTAGCACGGTGTTGGTGTCCTTGTTTCAATTTGTTTCTTCTTTCTCTAGATTGCTTCTGATTCTCGGTCTCACCATTGTGCCCCTAGATAAAGGGTGATATGTTGGACTCAGATTCATCTGATGACTTGATGTCGGGTGCTTCTAGGGAGACCAATGGTGATCGAGGATGACGAACCATGAATACTTCTCATGCATGAATTGTTTTGTTATCGGCGTTGGTTTCCATACTGTCGGAGTCATTGATAACTTTAGTAGAGGTTGCAAGGTCATAGATCGAGTCTCCTTCTTGGTAGGGTAGGATTGCTGTTGTCATCATGCCGACTAGTCAGGTACCGCTATCCTTAGGAACGGAACCTGGCCAGTGGACGATGCAGTCTTGAGATGTTATAGTTAATACGAGACCTTCCTGAGCTCCTTTCAGTGGCATTCTAAGCACCAGATCAAGGGATCCTTTGGGCCATGCCTGATAAGATTTTGCCATGTTGTGGAGTCCGAACGGAAAAGGACCCGACTTCTTGAAAGGACTCTGAGTGTATTCCGAGTTGAATTCTAGATAGACCGAGGCCACGTTCTGGAACCCTGCCGGAAAAGAACTTGGTTTCTTGAAAGAACTCGGGTAAGACTCCATCTCGGATGCGGAGCCTAAGTTTGAGTCGGATGCGCAAAGCCGTGAAATCTGAGTTGGATCAGACATCACGAGCTGCGCAAATCTTCCGGCGAGTTGATCAATCGTAGTTGCCGAAATAGAAAGGTCTTCATGGTGATCCAAATCTTCGAGGAGACAGCTTTTGAGCTTGCCATCGTTGCCTACCTCACAGATCCATGAACCGAAGATGAAGGTTGATCCCATTGAGAAGATCATGTTGTCGAGGTCCGTCGAGCTCTCGGATGCAAATTCACCAAAAAGCCCCTACCTGGCGCGCCAACTATCGATGTTTCACCACCGATAGCCTACCATGGGGGTACCGGGGGTAGTTTGTTTGGGCTTCGGCGTATGCAGAACTCGACGGTAAACGCAAGAGACAGTCGATTTATCCTTGTTCGGGCCATCGACCGTGATCGAGTAATAGCCCTACGTTCAATCGGCGTTAGCCTTTGCATTTGATTGATTGTCAAGTGTTGCGTTATCTAACTCCCTTCTCTAGGAACTCCGCCCTCCTTTATATAGTCAGGAGGCCAGAGTCCTAGTCGGTTTACAATGTAGAGTCCTAGTAGGATTACAGGGTAGTATTACTACTAGGATTACATGTGAGGAATCCTAATCAAACTAGATCTCCTCTCTTCCTTGCGGTGTATCCCGTGGGTCCCGCATCGACACACATATAAATATGTTTCATGATTCATTAGATAAAGAATACTTCTAGAGAGGTCTAATGGCTTCACTTCATTCTTTCTATATTATTCAAAAACAAAATCATGCTTATACTCAATGATTGAAGCAAGGTTCAGAGAAGTCTGCATGAAATTAAATAGATAAATAAATCACATTATCTAAAAAACATTCTAATTAATAGTAGACAGTATAATAGAAGTTGAAAAGTCGACAAAGGCTCTCTTCTGCTTCACTAACATATCCACACGGTAAGCAATTTTCAGATCAGCTAACCTTGTCGTGCTGGTGATGATTCTGCTGACATGTTTTTAAACACTTTAGGCTCTGCTTTGAGACGAAGTTGATTCTAGAGATCCCGAGCGTAGAAATTTCATATAAAGGTACTTCGATTCACACAGCAAAAAAATAGTAGTAATTTTCACATGAAGTACTTCAATTCGTGCAGTAAAAATAGAAGGGCGCCGTCCATTGAGGCAGAGAACAGACTCAACAATATATGCATCAATCAAATCTAGCAAAAAAATCAACCATGCACACATCCAGTCCTAGAAATTTCAACATCACGTGGGTGACGATTAATATCCACAACCAACAAGCGCATAGTATACATGTCCCTGAGCCACACAGCATGGACTAATCTCACCGCTAAAATTCCTCGACACGCCCAGATCAAGCAAGCCAAGCAGTGGTTGAGGAACAGAGCAACGCAAAGAACTCGAAAATCATAGGGTGGATGGAAAGGAGACAGGCACACGTACCTCGCCTCTCCCTCAGCGGCAGGTTGCGATGGCCTCTCGCCAGTGGCCATGAAGAGGAGGGTGTGCGCCGGGCGAGGATGAGATCCTCGTCATCTCTCCCTTGGCGGCAGCAGGTGCTGGTCGTTCTCCTTCTCGGCGGACCAGTAGAGATGGCGATGATCGTCGATCTATTCCGCGGACTGTAGGGCGAGGGCGAGGGATGGTGGCACGCGACGTCCTGTGCGAGGACGCGGGATGGTGGCAGCGGTCGTAGGCAATTCACGATGGTGGTGACGGCGCTGAGGGATCTAGAAGGAAGGCCAAATCACTGTGTGAGTGCAAGGGGGAAGGCAGACTGTTGGAGATTGCGGTGATTGCGGGGCGAGCGGCAGGGGATTGCTGTCGCAAGGGAAGTTGCACCGTGAGGCAGAGGGACGATCTCATGGGGGAGGGCAGGAAGGTGATGCGAAGTTTTTGTCGCACCAAAAAGGTGAGGCCCGGTGGAAATTATGTATACCAAAAAGTAGAGGTGGAATGGGTTTTCGAGATATTAAAAGTTTCAACACAGCGTTGCTAGCAAAGCAAGTATGGCGACTATTGTTGGAACAAGATTCTTTATGCGCAAGAATTTTGAGAGCACGATATTACCTGGATGGGAAATTAGTGAATGCTAAATTGAGGAGTGGCAGTTCGTATACTTGGCAAAGCATTTTGACGGGTCTACAATGCTTTAAAAGGTGATATATTTAGAGAGTTGGGGATGGATCTCAGATAAATATTTGGGAAGATAGCTGGATTTCGTCAAGCCACAATCTTAAGGTTTTAACACCTCGTGGCAATAATTTGGTTACATCAGTGGAGGAGCTCATTAATCCAGTGACTGGTGCATGGGACGAAGAATTAATAAACGACCTATTCTGGCCTGTGGATGTCCACCGAATTTTACACATCCCCCTCAGATCTGGTAGGGAGGATGTAGTAGCGTGGCACTACAATCAGAATGGTTTCTTCTCTGTCCGATCTGCTTACCATTGTCAATGGTTACATAAATTTGGGGAAAATAGAGTGAATGAACAAGCAAGTGTAGTTGGTGATAAGGAGGTGTGGGCGAATTTGTGGAAGCTTAATGTCCCAGCCAAGATAAAAAAATTTGGGTGGCGAGTCCTACATGGCTTGCCATGTAGGGGTGTCCTTGCCAACAGGCACATTAAAAATTCAGGGACCTGCCCAGCTTGTAACGATACTTGTGAGGATATCAAGCACCTTCTGTTTATGTGTAAGCGCACAAAGGAGATTTGGCAGACAATCGGAGTATGGCAGGAGATTGAGAGGAAGGTAGCCGGTGACCGATCGGGGTCTGTGGTAGTGGCTACATTGATTAATAGATCAAGACCTCTCGCTTTCCTGAATCATTTGGGTTGGCCAAATTGATCTTAACATGTGGCTGGTTCATATGGTGGGAAAGAAGGAACTTAGTTCATGGCGAAACCATCCAATCCCAAGGGAGAGCAGCTTTATCCATTGCTACTTTGACAACAAATTATCAAAGAATTTTGAAGAAGACTGTCACGCGTGTTGTGGGATGGAAGAAACCACCTGAAGGAATTTTGCTACTAAACATTGATGCTAGCTATAGACCCAAAAGGGGTGATGGGGGTTAGGGGGGAGTTTTGAGAGATACAAATGGTGTTTTCATAGCGGTAGCTCATAGCTTTATCGAGCATGTGGTGGATGCGCCAACTACTGAAGTGCAAGCTCTTAGAGAGGGGCTCCTACTAGCCCAGCATGTTGGATGCAGCCAAATCATGGTTAAGTTGGACTACTTGGAGGTGGTCGAGACTATGAAGCCTGGCGATTTCTCAGCAACAGCAGGAGCACCAATTTATGAAGAATATAAGATGCTTTGGTAGGATTTTTCTTCAATTTTCATTGAGCATTGTAATAGAGATATTAATAGAGTAGCGTATAATTTAGCAACTTTAGCTATTCAGTCAAAGCATACACTACTGGATTCAGGTTCTTTGCCGAGTGCTTGAGGCACTCGGCAAAGGCTATATTGCACTCGGCAAAGCCTTTGCCGAGTGCGGCACTCGACAAAGCACACACGGCAAAAAATTGATCGGCAAAGCACTCTTTGCCGAGTGTATTTTATCGGGCCCTCGGCAAAGGCTTTGCCGAGTGCCCCGAGGGCCCTCGGCAAAGAAAAGCGACTGTCACGGTGCCGGTCCCATTGACGGTCACTTTGCCGAGTGTAAACCCTGCAGGCACTTGGCAAAGATTTTTTTTAATTTTTTTAAAAAAATTTCTTTGCCGAGCGCCAACCCGTGAGGCGCTCGGCAAAGATTTTTTTTAAAAAAATTTTTTTGCCGAGTGCCAAACCGTGAGGCACTCGGCAAAGAGCTTTTATTTTTTTTTGAAATTTTTCTTTGCCAAGTGCCAACCCTCCAGGCACTCGGCAAAGATTTTTTATTTTTTTTAAAAAAAATTGTTTGCCGAGCGCCAACCCGGAAGGCACTCGGCAAAGAGCTTTTATTTTTTTTTTAAATTTTCTTTGTCGAGTGCCACCCCTCTAGGCACTTGGCAAAGATTTTTTATTTTTTTTAAAAAACTCTTTGCCGAGTGCCAACACGGCAGGCACTCGGTAAAGTTTAATTTTTTTAAATTTCTTTGCCGAGTGTTATAGTCACAGCACTCGGCAAAGCTGGAAAATCTGTTTTCTAGTTGCCCATTTTGTCAGCTTTGCCGAGTGTTGTGACCATTGCTCTTGGCAAAGGGGTCCTTTGCCGAGTGCAACACTCGGCAAAGTGACCCAAAACGGCAAATTTTATTTTATTTTTGCATTCCATTATGACAAATACATTCATACAAACATATATCACATATATATCTCATCCATCGCATATATATCTCATCCATCGCATATATATCTCATCCATCGCATATATATCTCATCCATCACATATATATCTCATCCATCCACACATCCATCCGCCCATATCACATCCATCACAATATATAATAATAAGTGCTCAAGTCTATCCAAATAAGTTTACAAGTCCATCAAAGTCCACAAGTGCATCACAAGTATATCACAAGTCCATCACCAAGTGAACAACAAATGTAAAAAATACAACATGCACTCATCTCGGCCACTGCGACTGTGGTGAAGGCCCAGATGCATCATTCGTAGGTGCATGAGGTGGATTATTCGAACCATCGTCAGATGGAGACTGCACAAAGGAGAAAAGATTGCATGTGAGACAAGATTATTTTGATAGCTAATCTAGGACGATAGAGGCCATACAAGCAAAGCACAAGCGAAAGTAAAAAACTTTGATACTCATAGGAGTAGCTGCAGCTGCAGGACGCAGAGGCGGAGGTGGAACCAATAGCCCAGGTGGCAGAGACAAGCCCATACGTTGCCCAAGCCCTTGTAGGAAATCCGTAATGTCCATCAGCCTCTACGCCTGGGCCTGCCGCTCGGCCCGCTTGGCCTCCAACTGGGCCCCCAGCTCCTGACGTTCCTTCATTTCTTGTTCCAGCCGGGCCTACAATATTTCACTCCAATGTTTCAGTAATGCAAAGCTAATTAAGGTGTGTAAAGATCAATGTATGACGAGTAAAACAGGAATAACCTCGAGTGCGTCGACCCGGTGCTGTGCAG
Source organism: Miscanthus floridulus (assembly GCF_019320115.1). NCBI lineage: Eukaryota > Viridiplantae > Streptophyta > Magnoliopsida > Poales > Poaceae > Miscanthus > Miscanthus floridulus. The sequence goes on from NC_089595.1 coordinate 105,258,041, forward strand.
CAGTCGGCCGTGTGCGAATGGCCGGGCTCTCGCTCGTGCTCCGTGCTCGGATCTGGGAGAGAGAGGGAGTAGAGGTCGTGTCGATGATGCCATCGCCAAGCCAGAACCGCCCATGCTTCTTGCCTTGCCCCGCCCTCATGACGGCCTCTCCATCGAAGTCTGCCCCATGGAGCGACCTCGCCACCTCAGTGTACTCACTGATGCGGGAGTGGACGCTCAGGTTCGTGTATGCCTCGGGTGGGTCCTCCAGGTTGAAGGAGACGTCGGACGTCGCCTTACCCTTGTGGGCCATACACCATGCCTGGAAGTCCGAGCAAGCCTGGCCACTATGTGACGCCGACTGCGAGAAAGACAGCACGATGATTAGAAATCAGACAGAACTGAGCATGACAATAGATAAATCAATTAGCGTACCCATGCTTGTTTGTATCCGGCGAGGTTGCGGCTGCCTTGATGGTGTGCTGGACCTTGCATCAGTAAATGATGGTCCCAGGCATCCCTGTGCATCTTGAGGTACTCCTCCGTGAACCACCTGTCCACCATCATCGCCCAGCACTCGGGATACGCTTGGCACCACCAGGGAATCACCTACACGTCATCAAGTATTGGACATATAAGAAGATCTAATTAAACCAACTTAATCTCAAATCAAATCAATATTGATGTTCTTCATTTACCTCAAGGTACTGCTCCTGGGTCAGCTACATCTCTCTTGCGTCTTTCTTGGTTTTCCTCTCTCCAAGCTTCAACCCATAGTAGGTTACGATGGCCTAGATGCGCGCCTCGTGATGCATGTCGGTGACGAGTTTTTTTATAGGCTTTGGTAGTCGCCTGCTCCGCCCTAGCCTCAAATCCCTCCTCGCATCTGTAATAAGTCTACATACAAAAGCGATGTATCAATTCATTATTTCAAGAAAAGTCTAATGAATGCGGCGTATTAAGCAATGTTGTGCAAGGGAGACTTATCCAAAACTCTGCCTTCACCCGCGCCGCCTTGTTGGGGTACTCTGCGTCAGAGGCGATGACATAGTGGTCAAACGAGTAGGCTGGCTCCGTCTTTGATGCGTACGTGACAATGCCGGGGAAGTGCTGCCTGTAAGAAGACCCAGGATGCCGTTGACTAGCCGTGCGCTACCACCCGACACAACCACCCAGTTCCTGCACAAGTAATTAAGAAAAATTATTAGTTTTTTCATCATATCATATGAAGTAGTGGTGATAACATATACAGTTACTTACTTTTGTCCTTCGGGGCGAATCACTGGGCGTTGGTGAGGAAGCAGAACCTGTGGGAGGCTTGCGGGACCTCGCAAGTAGACACTCGAAGAGGAGTTGGAGGAAGCGAAACCCGTGCCTGTCGCCTCCCCCCCTCCTCCTCCTCCACCTCCTCCTCCTCCTCCTCCTCCTCTGTCTGTCGAACCAACTCCTCGTCTGACTCGTCCACGGGCGCCACCTCCTCCTGCGACTGGTGGTCCTCCTCACGTGGCGTGGGAGGAGACGGCCCCCTCCTATGGCTAGCGGTCCTCCTCCTGTTCGATCCCTCTACCGCCCCCTCCGCCCCCTCCTGCGACCGGCATGGTCTTTGGTAAATCGAGTTCACAGACCTATGACGGTCGCCCGCCATCTTTGTTCAATCACCTGCAATAAAAAAGAAAAACAAGACGTAATTAGAAATAGGTGCAAAAATAAACAAAACATAATTACAAAAAACATAGTATTACATGTATTAGAAATATATGCAAAAATGAACAAAACATAATTACAAAAAACATAATATTACATGTATTAGAAATAATCTTCATGATTGAAATTAGCTGGATCATAGGTCTCGTCATCACTATCAACATTGTCCAACTCATCAACACTATCCGAAGGAGGAATGTTGTCTTCATTGTCATTGCTGAAATGTAATCGCTCAAGCATTTGTATGTCCTTCAGATTTCACACCTCGTCTCCAGTGTCCTCGTCATCATCCCTTTCATTATCTACTTCCATTCCTATCTCTTCGGTTAAGTCTATGTCAAACCTCCCTTGTAGCCCCTCTTCTTGATAGAACTCTCCATCATATGTGTTTGGGTTGAAGTTGTAATCTTCATTGTTTGGGACAGGTAGTTTACCGTGTGGCGATTCCTTGTGCACAATAGACCAACCCTTAAGATGCTCGGCATCTTTGCATGCGTATGACGTATAATAAACCTAGACGGCCTATTGAGCCACAATGTAGACATCTTTTCCTGGATAGACGGAATCCTGTCGAATCTCGACTAGCCCAAGCTTAGGGGTCCGTCTCGTTACACCAGGATGAAACCAGTGGCATTTGAATATGACAAGAGTAAGAGGTTTGGAACCATAAAATGATAGTTCGTAGATTTCTTCAATTATTCCATAATAGTCGAGTCCATCAGTGCCGGGTGTAACAACTCCGCTATTTGTGGTTTGTCGATTGGGCCGACTCTGCTCGTAGCTTGCTGTGTGAAAACGATATCCATTCACATCATAACCGGTAAATGACTTGACCCTAACGGCACAGCCATTTGCAACATGTCTTAACTCATCACTTATAGGCGCATCAGTTTGGGCTTTCTGTTTGAACCAACAAATGAAATTGGGGCTCCCTGGTCCCGCACCCCGTGAAAGAAGGGTATCATTTTCTTGCGGGGTAGGTTGCCTTGATCCATGCTAGGATTGACGAAGAAATTCCCTGTACCAACGAGAAACAAGGGGGTTGGACGATGAAACAAGGACATACTACGAAATGAAACAAGTTCGTTTAGAACTTACCGAATGAACGGTTGCACCTCGACAAGGTTGGTCAACACATATAGCATGATACTGCGCCACTCTTCATTTTTCAATTGCTTAGTGGTCGATGCACTTGCGCTTCCAAGTTGCCCTTGGAAAAGGCTGAGGTTCGATTCAATTTCGCCAGCATTGTAACGAGGGGGTGGATTATGAACGTTAGGAAGTTTCTCAGTGTAGTATTTCTCTGTGAAGTTCGACACCTCCTCTAGAATGTATGCCTCTGCAATGGAAGCCTCAATTCTGGCTTTATTTCTATATTTTTTGTGAAGAGTCTTCAGACATCTCTCGATTGGATAGCACTAACGGTTCTGCACGGGCCCTCCCATCCGTGCCTCATATGGGAGGTGCACAATCAAATGCTGCATCAACAAGAAGCAGGCGGGTGGAAAGATCTTCTCTAACTTACAGAGCAACACGGGTGCCGCTTTTTCCAAGTCATCAATGACGGTCCGAGAGAGCTCCTTGGCACAAAGCTGGCGGAATAAGTAGCTCAACTCTGTCAGCACTTGCCAGACATGCTCCGGGACATAGCCTCGAACCATCGCCGGAAGAAGCCACTCAATCCATATGTGGTAGTCATGACTCTTCATCCCGTTGACTCGCAGAGTGCCTAAGTTAACTCCCCTCTTTAGATTCGCTGCATACCCATCAGGGAACATTAGCTTCTTGATCCATTCAAGTACTTCTCTCCTTTGGTCCTTTTTCAAGACGAAATCAGCCTTAGGCCTTCTCCAGGTCTTGCCACGACTAGGAGGTTGCATCTCTTGATTTGGTCTATCGCACAACGTTGCTAGGTCTACTCTAGCCTTTGGGTTGTCCTTAGACTTTTCAGTGTCCATGAGTGTTGCCCAAAGTGCCTCGACGACATTCTTTTCAGTGTGCATTACATCAATGTTATGTGGTAGAAGATGGTCATCGAAATAGGGGAGCCTTGTCATGCCCGAGATATGAGTCCACATATGCTGCTCACCATATCCCACAAAACCACCTTCTTCATTGGGCATGAGAGCACCTATCTGAGCATGAACCTTGGCACCATTCATCATCCGTGGTGCAGGGTTTGTCACTTTGACGCCTTTCATAAAGTTCTTGATGTCTTGTCTGAATGGATGGTCAAGAGGTAGGAATTGACGATGTCTATCAAACGACGAATACTTGCCACCCTTCTGCAACCAAATAAACCTCACACCTTCCTTGCATATTGGACATGGGAACTTCCCGTGAACACACCAGGCGCAGAATATCCCATACGCCAGAAAGTCATGCAGGGAGTAGTGGTACCAAACGTGCATTTTGAAGGTTGTCTTTGTAGCTCGATCGTATGTCCATACCCCTTCGTCCCAAGTATGGACCAATTCATCAAACACGGGCTCCATGAACACACCCATATTACTCCCTGGGTGTCCAGGAATTATCAACGACAAGAATATGTTATGTCATTGAAAAGAGACACGGGGGGGAGATTAAGGGGGATAACAAAGACGGGCCAATATGTGTATGGGGCAGCCATCATTCCATAAGGATTGAACCCATCTGTTGCCAACGCGACACGTACATTACGAGCCTCATCTGCTTTGTCATGATGTTTATCATTAAAGCGGATCCAAGCTTCACCATCGGATGGATGTACCATCTTGTCAGAATTGTACCGTTTACCATTTTTATGCCATGTCATTTGTTTCATGGATTTCTCGGTCATGTATAGCCGTTGGATCCTCGGTAGGAACAGAAGGTACCGTAGGATTTTCATGGGGATCGTAAGTTGCCTCTTCTGGCCATCATCAGAGTCTACCTCCAGGTACCTGGAGGATTTACACTTTGGATAAAACTTTGCATGCTTGTGTTCTTTCCTAAATAGGAGGCACCCTTTCAAACAAGCATGTATCTGCTCATATGGCATCTTAAGTGCTCGAAGAAGTTTCTGTGACTCGTACATGCTCTTCGGCAGAATGTGACCCTCTAGAAGTAAGGTGCCAATCACGGCCAACATCTTATCGAAGCCAGGTCGACTTAAGTTTAACTCGGACTTCAACCCCATTAAGCGTCCAATGGCATCCAGTTGAGACACCGTTGACCGATCGTGAAGGGGTTTCTGTGCCGAGTCCATCATATCATAGAACGCCTGTGCGGCTGCTTCCATCTCCTCCTTCTCACGTCCCTCATCGAACTATCCTTGGTGAAAGTCATCTAACATGTCTGCTACCCCGGCATCAGCATCAAAAGCCTCCACCCGTGGTCTCACCACCTCCTCTCTCATACGATGGGCTTCACCATGGTGGACCCACCGGGTGTAGTCCAGCGTAAATCCATTCTTCACAAGATGTTTACCTATTTCCACCTTGTTTACCCTTCTCCTGTTTCCACATTTGCTATAGGGACACAAAACTAGGCAATGTCCTTTAGCAACGTTGCCAAATGCACTGTTCAAGAAAGCATCGGTCTTGTTCATCCATTCCGTGGTGTAATCACTCTGACTTCTCCAGCCCGTGTATATCCACTTACAGTCATCCATCCTCTAACATATGTATCGGCGAGTAATGTAACCATCAATTGCATCTACATGGTGTTCCTACTGTCTAATAGGTGAGGATAGGTCCAAATCCCACCCGCAGATGCGTAGATGAGGTTAGTTTCTATGCTCTACTCCTATCCGAGATAGAATTTCGGCAGCACCTCCCCACTGTTCTCCAGATACACGTCCTGCCAAAGAAGAGTGTGTATCCAGAGAACAACAGGGAGGTGATGCCAAAACTCTGTCTCGGACTAGAGCAGAACATGAAAAACTAACCCATCTACACATCCGTGGGCTGTCCAAAAAGCGTAGACAATCCGAAATAGATACGGTCATAGATATGCAAAGATCTGCATACCTCCAACTGTATCTCTTTCGAACGGGAGACGCCTAACTGGGTTACGCGATCTACGACAATGATACGAAAAGAGGGGTTATACCTAGGGTGGTGACGGAGTCAGGCTAGCGGGGCCATGGCGGGTCGGTGCAGTGGCGAGACGACGCGGTGTAGGCAGACCGACACGGTGGCGAGAACTCCGACTCAACTCTGACGGGCTCTTCTCTACAAAAATGGAACAAAATACTGTCATTTACAAAAAAAAATCGGCAGAACCTCCCCTGCACGGTGAGGTTTCCAAAACCTGCAAAAAACAACAGCAAAAAAATCAGATATCACATGTGGAGATGTCCTGGTTTGTAAGCATCGTACGTGACAACGTACACGAAATGTTCTGAAATTTTTATCATAGCCTCCACATATGATATCACGACATCTCAACAAGTTTCATGATTTTCGGACTTCGTTTGCTTTTTATAGAATTTATAAACACTTCACACGCAATTTCGCGGACATGTTTCGTGAACAAGATGTCCGAAATTTCGGGTCCGTTCCTGGATACGGCCTCTCACAACACTCACTAACATGACTATCAATTTTCGAATCATTAAACTCCATTATTCGTACCACGTGCAGTTCAAATTTCTAATTTTCGGAAAAATTCAAGTAAACGAAATAAAGTAACTAAATATAACAAAAAGCCACAAAAAATCCCCAAATTGTAACTAGGAGTTTCTGGTGCTTTAAAAAAGCTGCACAAAAAAATTAGAGGCCAAAAACAAAAAAAAACAAAAAAACTTTGCCGAGTGCCGGGGCATGGCACTCGGCAAAGGGTGTCTTTGCCGAGTGCCAACCATCAGGCACTCGGCAAAGAATGTTTTAAATTTTTTTTTTAAATTTCCTCTTTGCCGAGTGCATCCACAGGAGCACTCGGCAAAGAAATAATAAAAAAAATAAATCTTTGCCGAGTGTCGTCTAGGGGGCACTCGGCAAAGTATTTTAAAAATAAAAAAAATTCTTTGCCGAGCGCCAAATCTGAGACGCTCGGCAAAGAATTTAAAAAAAATTTAAATCTTTGCCGAGTGCCAGATCTGGGACACTCGGCAAAGAAATTAAAAACAAAAAAAAACAAATCTTTGCCGAGTGCCTAATCGCAGGCGCTCGGCAAAGAAGGCGGTGACAGGACGCCGTTTCACGGGCAGCCTATGCCGAGTGTAGAGATTTTGCCGAGAGTCTAGCACTCGGCAAAGGAGTCCTTTGCCGAGTGCCCGTGTTTGCCGAGTTGCCGGCACTCGGCAAAGAAGATCTTTGCCGAGTGCCCGATTTTTGACACTCGGCAAAGAATTTTGCACTCGGCAAAGTCTTTGTTTCCAGTAGTGATACTTGTATTTGGGTCGATGAACCCTCTAGCTTCATACTTAAGCCCTAGTGAACGATGTAACACTATTTTTGAATCAATAAAGTGCTCCAGGTGGCTTCCTAAAAAAAGAAATAAACATGAAAAATTGAAATATAAAAATAATAATAAATAAAAATAATTAATTACAGTAAAAACATCAGTACAGCTGTACAGGTTACGCTCCGCGTCTTTCTTTCTTTCTTTTTTTTTTTTGAGAAATCGCTCCTCGACGGTTGTTACCGGACACCGACACCTCATCACCTACCGTGCAATGTATTTTTTTTTTTTTAGAAATGTACTCCCTCCGTCTCAGGATACTCGATCAGAAATATCGCAAAGACCAAGTAGCGTATGAATTAGCGCGTGCTCCTAGAAATTTCCCTTGGGTTCCATCTCCGATTAATTGCATGAAACGTTACTCCGCGGCGCCATTAGCCAAATCGCCAAGCTCCGAGCGCATGCATACATGCAGATGCAAATTTGATGGAGCCCATCTAACGGATGGGAGTTGAACGAGGAGGTCCAACAACCTGCAGTAAATTCTGCATGCAAAATAGTCTACCGTGTTTTGCTGTTGCATGCATCCGAAGAGTCCTGCGCCTCGTATCCTGGGACTCACTGAAAAAGCAGTTACGCCTAGTATCATGAGAATGTATTTTTTATTGGGACCATATCATCGAAGCCGAAGGGATCGTCGCTGTGATGATTCTATTCTATTCTATCCGAGCGCTCGCACCAAAAGAATCCCGAAAAATTTATAGGCCGAATAAAACCCAACCAAGTGCCGCCGCCGTCAAAGCCTGCATGCAAGGGTTAGCTCTTCCGTAGCCCCTACGCAACCAACCGTATATATTGTACAGCAAACCCTCACCTGTTTCGTCACCTAAAATCAACCAAAAGCCGCCGCCGCCACCACCACCCGATCGCCATGGGCCGTGTCATCCGGGCGCAGCGCAAGGGCGCGTCGGGGTCGGTGTTCAAGTCCCACACCCACCACCGCAAGGGCCCCGCCCGCTTCCGCACGCTCGACGTCGGCGAGCGCAGCGGGTACCTCAAGGGCGTGGTCACCGACATCGTGCACGACCCTGGGCGCGGCGCCCCACTCGCCCGCGTCACCTTCCGCCACCCCTTCCGCTACAGGCAGCAGAAGGAGCTGTTCCTCGCCGCTGAGGGCATGTACACCGGCCAGCCCATCTACTGCGGCCGCGGCGCCAACCTCTCCATCGGCAACGTCCTCCCCGTCGGCACCCTCCCCGAGGGAACCGTCATCTGCAACGTCGAGAGCCGCGTCGGCGACCGTGGTGCCCTCGCGCGTTGCTCCGGCGACTACGCCATCGTTATCGGCCACAACACGGACAACGGGACGACCAGGTATATTCAGATTGATATGGGTGAATAGTAGTAGATGTAGATCATTATTCTCTGTTGCCGTTCATGCATGCATGCTCGTACAATTAACGAACGAACAACCATACGATCCTTGACACATGCCATGCAGGGTGAAGCTCCCGTCGGGCGCCAAGAAGTTGCTGCAGAGCAACTGCCGCGCGATGGTCGGGCAGGTCGCCGGCGGCGGCAGGACGGAGAAGCCGTTGCTTAAGGCCGGCAACGCCTACCACAAGTTCCGCGTCAAGAGGAACTGCTGGCCCAGGGTGCGCGGCGTGGCCATGAACCCCGTGGACCATCCGCACGGAGGAGGTAACCACCAGCACATAGGCCACGCATCCACCGTCCGTCGGGACGCTCCTCCTGGAGCAAAGTCAGGCCAGATCGCCGCACGGAGGACCGGCAGGCGCAGAGGGCAAGCCGCTGTGACAGCCGGCAAATCAATGCTATGAGACCTTTTATCTGTGGCAATCTGCCAGATATCTATCAGCTATGTTCGTTAGCCAGTCGTTATTTCGTTCGAGATAGAGTTACTTAGGGCTAGGTTAGGGTTTTGTTGGATCGATCGAATTGTCGGGGTCGCATTGTCCGGTATGTTGGTCAGACCCATAATAAAAGAAAAGAAGACTCACGTTTGAGCTTTTCTGGTCATATAAGTTTTGCTACGCATTATCTCTCCATGCATAATAGAAATAGTGTATCTAGAAAAGTTGGAAAGTCAAAAGGTTTTATAAATTGAAACAGATGGAGTTGTTGTTGTTGCTGCTGTTGTTTTTTTAGAAAGCTTTGCCCTCTCCTCCCCTGGTACCCTATTATCACTTCACCGGACACCGCCAATAACCTATTATAACTTCCATCGACCGGACATCGCCAATCATCGCTAATCTCACGTATATATGGTCCAATACCTCCGTAAATGCTTATGCAAGCCCTTAAATACCAAAAACCATCATTCCAATTCCAACAGTCCTTATAAAATATATAAGCCCTAGAATACCAAAAACCATCGGCTTGGTTCATTCCAATTCAACAGTCCTTAACAATGTTGACAATGATGTCCTTATACTAATGGATAGGTAGAGCCAAAGAATGTGAACTATACAAGTTAACAATACTACTAGCGGGTCGATATATGCCAGGTCAAGTCATGACTCGACATTGATACGGTACCCGATAGTGATAGAGGGCTTCATAGTCGGGTCACTTAGATCCCAGCCACTTATCCGCAGCCTCGGATCTTGGTAGTGAAGCTATATCATTAACGGCTCATGCACACCTGACATTAACGTGCCGGCCTGCACGTATTTTGTAGCAATGGATGCACGTATTTTGTAGCAATAATGGATCCATTACCAGGCCGTATATGACTTGCTTGTTTGTGCATGACACATACCGAGATCTTTATACCCTACTTATTTGAGATTGTAAGTAACTTGTGTATCCCTCAAGTATCATTTGAGAAAGTGTTTGGGACGAAACCAAAATAAACCACGCCATGCTTTGGTGAATGAAATCGGCGCTTTTGGCGTGTAGTGACATGGCACACCACTAGTCAGCAGTCATAGCATGAAACGAACGCTGCCTAATTTAGGCACCAGGAATCGTGTCGAGCTGCGCCATGTTAGGGTAACGTACCCAAACAAATGCATGTACTACTTTTTTGTTGTTTTCACATAACCTGATGATTGACCAAATAGTATAAATTCCTTCTTCCTATTAGGGTCAAAACGTGTACCATCATGAATTTATAAGAGGGACGTCGCACAAGATTAATATGATTCCTTTATAGGTGTAGCTACGCAGTACTCGTCAGAGTATTTTGGCCGGAATGCATGCACAGTCCAGTCGACTCACGTTATAACCAGATGAATGAACAGACCCAAAAATATAATGTAAACTAAAGTGAGTCATAACTGAAAATTAATTTCTAAAGTACTAGCAATGTTTGGCATAGTTCGGCTACTTGCTATAATCTCATCATTCCAGAGTCAAGCTGTTTTTCTCTCATCTTAAGGGCTCATTCGGTTAGACCTCATTCCTCTGATAGGAATCGTTCCGGGTGAAGACTAGCTATATATATAAATTACACAAGCATTTCTGATAGGAATGGAACATGAATCCCCTATAACCGAACGATGCGTAGAAAGAACTAAGAGCCAAATGAATCCAGTATTTTTAGCTTCGAGGGCTCTATATATAAACCAATGGAATCCATAGCCGTTTGCTGGAGAGGCCTGTATCTACTGCATGGGAGCAACGGACGAGAACATGCAAGGTGTTTGTTATTACTGAAGCCATCATATCAAGGAAGGCTACATGCCGAATTCTATCAGGTATTTGCCCAGCCTTTCCACCAATATGTTGCGCTGCCTGGGAGTCATCGGTTGGTCGTAGATGCCAGCAATGATGAGTGCCAGCCCTGTCTTCATCACGGTGATGCCTCCTGATCCCTGGAAAACAAAAACAAAAAAAAAAGTGTTTTGTTTAGGGAACCAAAGGCAGATGTGGAGTGCCTTTACATGTTAGTTAGTTATAATTAGATCTAAAAGCATGTACATGGCCTCCTCAAATACAAGAGAAGTGGATCAAATAATATTTGACCATATTTCGCTTGGAAAGTAACAAAGATATGTGTAACAATTCAGTAACTTCGAATCATGAGGATATTGGAGAAAAGAGTAGATTTCAAAGAGCATTACCGCTAGAATTGCTATTGTTTCTCTAACGAGAATCCTGCTCCAGAAATAAAATCCATGGCACAGCGGCATGTAACGGCCACATAGGTTGAACGGAAGAAAGCAATTTATGAGAAACCACAACCGATGATCAAAGTCCGGGACCTGAAAGTTTAGACTAAATGAGTTTGTATGAAATCTGTTGTAAACGCTATGGTTTATATTGATCTAGTATATATGTAATAAAAAATAGTATGTTATTTGTCTATAACAAATGTATTGCGTTTTGCTTCATCTTACACAAATGGCATAATTGAATAAATAAAGAATACATTGTATATATAGGGATTATGGAAACCGGTCCAACTAAAGGGATTTGTGAAGGGAAAATTTTTCATTACTATGTTATCTACTTTTCTTTGCTATATTCTCGTTGGCAAATCCAATTTTGCAGTTAATAGCTAAGTACCGAGCGATTCAAAATATTTAGCAGCCAAAGGCTCATGAAACAATGTACTGTGTGTCCACCTTATCTCTGTCCCGTTCACACATCTCTCTCCCTGTTATCTCTTCCCCTCACTCTCAGCCTGTTCGGGAGGCCGTATCGTATCGTGGATTATTTACTGCTGGCTGGTTTGGTGTGAGAGAAAAACACTGTTCCCGGCTGGAAATTTACGATCGTTTACGAGCAAGCGAACAGGCTGTCTATCTCTCTTATCTACCACTAGTAGAGAACAGACATTTCATCCTAGACCAAAATGGGCTCTAGTCCCGGTATTTTTTGCGTCCGGGACTAGAGAGACCTTTAATCCCGGTTGGTGTCTCCAACCGGGACTAAAGGTCCCTGCCCAACGGCTATTGCACTCGGCACAGTGGCAGGGGACCTTTAGTCCCGGTTGGAGACACCAAACGGGACTAAAGGTGGACCTTTACTCCCGGTTGGAGCCACCGACCGGGACTAAAAGTCCTCCAACCTTTAGTCCCGGTTGGTAACACCAACCGAGATTAAAGGTTCCCCGGTGGGTTAGTTCAAAAGGGAATCATCTTATCCATTGTTAGATGTGTTGCGTCTCTGTATTACACAGACCTCTCTCCATCACGCTCTCTTATTTACATAGACCTCCAACCCTCCCCCCTTCCCCCTCTCCTTGACGCTCTGAGCCGAGTAGGGTGAGAGCACCGACGACCAAGCTAAGAGTATGCCCCCTGCATTCCATGGAATACCCATGTTCTTTCAACAAAAAATAAATATATGTATATAAGTATATATGTACAATTATATAGCATGTTGTAAATTGACCTATAAGCCTAATCGACCTACTACTAGCCCATGAAGTCATTAGAAACTGCATCCATCTCCCGTCTCCGTTGTCCCGTTCAGCAAATTGGCGTCCTCCGTCCATGACATAGCGCCTCGGGCGAGTTTTGCGGCGCATTGACTCGGAAGTCGAAAGCAGCGGTTGATGGTCACGGCGCGGCCATCACCCCTCCCCGGCTCCCCCTCGGCCCCCGGCCCTCCCGGCTCCGTTGTCCACTCAACTCGCCCCCTCACTCTCTTGTTATTGTCTTAAGGTAGAAGAAGGCTAGAGGTAGAAGAACGATGGAGGCTGTTGGTATAAAAAAATTCATGTGTTGAAATTATATAAAATACATAGTTGTGCAGTAGATGGACTCAACTAGTAAAGCCCAGGCGAGCAGATCAGCGGACGGTGCGCATGCCTGAGAGTGGGATGGGAGCGCCCATGGCCGGGCAACGTGCCATGCTGGGCGAGCGTGTGCCCACGGCCGGACGGCTGCCACAATGAAGGAGGCCGGCCATGGCCGGACAGTGTATGCAGGCTTTTGGGGACGTTTTCTCAATGATTTTTAAGGGCATTAAATTTTTAGCCACAACCAGAAATTAATTCTAGATTCGGTTGGTTGGTCGTCCGTGCGAATCACTTATTTATAGAAATTTTTAGAACTATCTAAGTGACATTCACTTGTTTTAGCCCCTCCCAATAACTAAATTTAGGCCATATATTTATACCGTTTTAGTAGTATTTACACTGTCTTGTTATTATATTTATAGTTATTTCATTGGTGTAATTTATTGGACAGAGTAATGTAATTTTGGGATAACGCAAATATATGCTAAATTTTTCAAAAAAAAAAATACAAATTATTTATATGGATTCTAAATATTAGAGAAATATTTGTTAAAGTATTCACAAATGTCATCAAATTAGAAAAAAAATGCAGATCTCAGAGGAAGAGAAGAATTGAGCACAAGGGCGAGCGCGGAGCTCCATCCTTGTGAGCGGCGGCGCGAGGGGCCGCGCACCGGCGGCGGAGGGAGCCGGCCTGGGGGCGGTGACGGTGCAGGGAGCAGCCTTGGAGCAGTGGCGGCCGGCCTGGGGTCAAGTCGACGACGTAGCCACGGCTTGGGGCCGACGACGTAGCCACTGGACGTAGGAGGACACGCGGCTCTAGCCTATATCCCTCACTGCTCGTGGCTAAACAATCAATCCAATGCCAGAGCACGTGCCACGAAACAAATCGGACTGCGACAAATTCGGTTGCCGGCACAAGATAAAACATGCGGTTGCTCTAAAGCAATTCTGAAATTTTTCCATAGAGGTGACTGTGAACACTGGTTCTGAAAGTCAATTTTAACCATCCCCTGAAAATGTTCTTTGTAGTATTGTACTCCCTCCGTATCGTAATTAGAAGTCGTTTAGGACATGATTACGCTTACCAAGGAGTGCCAAAGAGTGATTAATTAGGGAGGAGTTTTCCTTCTTTGCCCTTATTAAATAGGACTGCGGGTGTCTCCTATACAACAATTCCTCATAGTCCGAGTGGTAAGCGATCTGCGGACCGAGGCTGGAGGTCCAGCGTTCAAATTCCTTGGCCGCACTATTTTTTGGACGCTCGCGGGAATTTGCATGGCGCTGTGCACGCACGCTGGTTGCGCGCTATGCCGCGTGAATTTTTTCAGTTGCCGCGTGTGTAGACTTTTTCGTTCACTCTTTGTTTCGCATGTGCGCGTTTTTTTGTTCGTTTGGCGCTCAGCGCTCAGCAGGTCAATCGGGCTCTTAACGCGCGGCGCGGGATGCGAAGCGCGAGCTCTTAACGCGCGGTGAGGGATACGAAGCGCAAGGGGCAGCATCGTCCAAACTTTGTGTTGGAGGTCAGAACGACTTCTAATCGCTCAGATCCGTCCGTGGCCAGAACGACCGCTATTTGCGATACGGAGGGAGTACGGCACTATTCGGAATCGTTAGTTAGTTTTTATTTGACAGAGACAAGGCACAGAAAGAAAGGTCAGCGGCAATTGGGCAGTCACCTTCTTGCCGCGACGAATGACAGCGCCAGGTTGTCCTTGCATGATTCTCAAAAAAGGTTCTCCTCGTTATTTCATGGGGAACAGGCCTGTCGGGGAGTGCCCCGGTTCATAGAAATCTTTCATGATGTTGGCAATCTCCACGCTCCTGAACTAGACACACCACACACACAAAAATCCCCTCGAGAGATGAGATGGCAGCGGGATCACGCAAACAACATCGATCATAGCAGTAGCAAGCTGCTGAATGATGGTGACCTGGGGGAACGCGTCGCTCTGAGCCCAGACGGTGCCGTCGTGGCCGAAGACTAGGACTGACAAAATACTCGGGCTCGCCAACTCATTTGGACTCGTGGCCGGATCAGCTCGGCTCGAGTCGGCTCGTTTTAGCTTTTTTATGAGTTGAGCTGGAAGTCTAGGTCGCTATTTTAACGAGACAACTCGAGCCAGCTCGTGAGCTGGTCATGAGCTGAAATGAGTTGAGGCCTATCAGCCCACGACCATAAATCCAGAAGATAATAATGCTAATCTAGAAGTGTACATCTATTTTATTGGTATGTAATCCTTATTTTCAGCTGTTTCGTATGAATTTTAATTTTATAATTGTTGTGGTACTTAAATATTGATTTTATGGATTGTTTTCGGAAAGAATATGATGATGCTGACATTAAATTTGTGGACTTTCCTAAGTTTGTGGTGGCAAGCAACTAGTTAGTATACTGAAACTGCATAATCATGGATAGACCAGCTATGTTGCATGGTTGATACTTTTGATGAACATGATATGTATTAATCATGTATGGTTGCATAATGATGGACATCACCTTTAGAAATTAATGTAGCATAAACATTATAAACATATGTGTCCTATTTTTTTATAGCTCGTGAGCTAAACGAGACAGTTTGAACTCGGTAACGAGCCGAGCCGAGCTACCCCTCTAGCTCGTAATATTAACAAACCGAGCCGAGCTGGCTCGATGTCCAGCACTACCGACGATGGCTGCGGCGGTGAGATGGTGGCCCTCTACCTCGCACATCAGGAGCTCGTCCATGAATGGCTGCCAGAACTAATTTTCAGCCGAGTCAGCCTATTTTATTTTATTCTCTCATAGAATATTATTGAATCAGCCGAATTCAACCGGTTTTAATGCCGGCCGAACATGCCAACGTCGTCGACATCCTTGTCGTCCTCCGGATCCGTCCTCTGATCTCGCACTGCTCGCCAAGGACGGAGAGAACGATAGGGTTCGTGCTCCCCAACACAAATCTACTGAAAGTGACGAAGAGTTTCTGGTAGCATGCACGAAACGGATGGCGTAAAGAGGGGAACAACGAAATACCGGATCGCCGCCTCGCTCCGGCCACACGTTTGTCTCCTTCCTCCTCCTTGCTCTTCGCGCACGATTGTTATGATCGACACGATCTAAAAATTTTTAGTTAAAAAATATTTTTATTCAAAATCATTTTAAGTTTTTAATATTTGTTTTTATATTATCAGATTTTAAGATTCATATTTGTTAATATTTTAAAATTATCTTAATTGGAGACATGCTCTAAATTATAGCTCTCGACAATATCTAAAACTTTATAGTTAAAAATTTTTAAATTAAAGATTGTTTAGGGAGGAGGGGGTGTGAAATATTCAGTATAGGATTCCATCAAATTAATATACAAAATTTAATATACTATCGCTAGTCATAAGTGAGTGTGCACGTGTGCATATTTTGTGCTAAAAAACATGTGGAGTGTAACTTGTGGCGCATGACCGCAATGCTTAGCTTGGGGAGCTTATCTGGGACCTAAAAAATATTTTACTTTTTCAATCTTTTTGATTTTCTAAAAGTTATTAACAATATCTTTTATTAATCGATTTACATAGATGGCTATAAGTTTAAAATCATAAAATATTGTACAGGGTAAATGAATGGCCAAAGTATATATAATTTTGATATCATACCATATCAGACTATGCCTTATAAAATAGACTGTAGGGTCTAGTTTGTTCTATTAGTATTCTTTTGTTTGACATTGTAAGTTTGTTGTGCCCCTCAAGTATGAATTTAAATTGAGTTATTAAGAGTTCATTTTATGTTGCCCTTCAAGTATGTATTGAAAATTGAGTTATCAATAAGTGGATATTTAAACTGCAGAAGGAAGATGGTATTTGGCAAGATGTTTTAGAAAAAATATCTGAAAAATTAGTCTTTCCCGAGTAGTTAGAAGGTCAGGCGATTCGCATTTTTCAGTGTTATTGAATTTAGTGAGACGGAAGAATGCAACAGTGGCTAATGTACTAAGTACCTCTCCTGTCTCCTCTTAACGTTTCTTTTAGAAGAGCGATAGTAGGGAAAAACCTACAGGATTGGCTGAGTCTGATTTCTTTAATTTTACCTGTCAACCTAAATGATAATAAGGACGAGTTCATTTGGCAATTAAGGAAAAATGACATTTGCAATGTATTCCATGTATAGAGATATTATGAAAAAAGAGCGAATCTCGGGGAAGACGGTGTTCTGGAACGCTAAATTACCCCTAAAGATTAAGACCCTTCTATGGTATTTAAAGAGAGGTGTAATACTTATAAAGGATAACCTGTTAAAAAGAGGTTAGAAAGGGGACACGAAATGTGTCTTTTGTGGTATTGAAGAATCGATTCAACATCTTTTTTTGACTGCTATATAGCCAGATTGTTGTGGAATGTGTTGTGCATCACTTTCAAGTTTTGACAACCTAGAGATATGATCCATTTGTTTGGTTCTTGGCTATTGAGTTTTGATGCATCGATTAGGAACGAAGTAATAGTGGTTTAGCGGTGATGTGTTGGGATCTATGGTTACATAGAAATGACGTAGTTTTTAACAAAATAGACTAACTCTTTCTTGCAGGTCATTTTTTAGAGGGACATGTTTCTTGCTGGTCATTTTTATAGGGATATGTTGGATCTGACACTAGTCTCAGTTGTCTAAAGGGGAAGAGAGAATGACTTTGAAGGAGGGATGCAGACGAGTTGATGTGGTGGTGCTCAATTTTTTGGGGGGGGAGATGGAATGGAGACATAGGAGAAGAATTGAGAACTAGGTTCTGGCGAGGCATTGTGAGAGCATTGTGTTTTACTTGTTTGTTTGATATTGGGTTGTTTTGAGCCTTGTTTAATGAATTTGGGTCTAAGTATCGTTGGAATTGTATTGTGTGGCTGTACTCGTTCATTTGTGAATAGGGTAGGCCAGAAACATTTTTGTTCCCTAGCTAATTAAAAAAAGATCATGCCATATCAGTAGGTCTTATAAAATAGACTGAAGGGTATAGTTTGTTTCACATGGTAAGTTTGGTGTGTCCCTCAAGTATGAATTGAAATTGAATTATTAAGAGTTCATTTTTGCTATCACTCAAGTATTTATTGCAAATTGAGCTATATATTTCATTTCTTGTTTCTATACTCTTCTCTATTAATAAAATAGGCCCATAGGCACACACTCCCGTACCCGTTGGTTCAAAAATATTGGGGGGGGGGGGGGGGGGGGGGGGCGAATCTGCAGAAAATATAGGAGTACTTGCTTAGTGATTAGAGCGTTCCGTTCATGCGATACACGCTACAGCCAAATGATCCAAGCAAACCCAAGAATGTAAACTACAGCGAGCGAAGCCAGAACTGAAAAAATTCCAGCGGAGCAGCTATCATCTTGTAGCGGTGGACAAGAAGAGCCAAGCAAACAGGGGAACATGCAAGGCCTTGTTGGCTTTGTTATCGAGGCCTCGTTCACTTTGCAAAAAAAAGTGAACCCGATGAATAGTACCACTTTCGTCTTATTTGGTAAATATTGTCCAATCGTGGACCAACTAGGCTCAAAAGATTCATCTCGTGATTTCCAACTAAACTGTGTAATTAGTTATTTTTTTACCTACATTTAATACTCCATGCAAGCGGCTAAAAATTGATATGATGAAGAGAAAGTGAAAAAACTTAAATTTGGATGGCATCTAAACAAGGCCTGAAAGAAAGCTGAAGCCATCACCACCGAGGAAGGCTACATTCCCTGCTCAACCAGGTAGTCGCCCAGCCTTTCCACCACCATGTTGCACTGCCCGGGAGTCATCGGCTCGTCGTAGATGCCAATGATGAGTGCCTGCCCTGTCTTCTTCACAGTGATGCCTCCTGATCCCTGGGGGAAAACAAAACAAGAAACAATTCTAAAGATTTGTGTAACACCACAGAAACGGAGAGGAGCGGCAGCGATGGCCGATGGGCAATCACCTTCTTGCCACGAATGACGGCGCCGGGTTCGCCTTGGATGACCATGTACTTGGTGGGTCCAAGGAAGAGGCCGGTCGGGGCGAGGTGCCCTGGCTCATCGAAATCCTTCATGATGTTGGTCATGTCCTCGGGCTTGAACTGCAGGACGCCACAACAACAAAAATTCACCTGACATGTCAGCGGGATCTATCACGCAAACAATAGCATAACATAATACTAACAGAACAGGGGAATGTGATGGCGGTGACCTCGGGGAACGCGGCGCTCTGAGCCCACACGGCGCCGTCGTGGCCGGCGATGGCCGCCGACGTGAGGTGGTGGCCCTCGATCTCGCACATCAGGTGCTCGTCCACGTACGTCTGCCAAGACATCTTCTTCGCCCGCTGGTCTCGCGCGCACTGGTCGGTCGGTCGCTAAAGGACCGAGAGGGGAGATCGCCGGAGGGCTCTCGTGCTCCTCCTCCCAACTGTTTGTGAGGTGACTGACGGAGAGCGAGCTTTTAGCAGCATGTACGGAACGGGTGGCTAAAATAGAGAAGGGGACGGAGGACCGGATCCCGGCCTCGCTGCGGCGGGCCACACGTTCGTCTCCTCGCTCCCCCATGGACTTCGCCATGTTTCGGGGGCTGCTTGCTGACTGCTCTGGCGATGGCGGGATAACTGAGCGCCCGACGATGGATATGGCCGGAGCGTCGGAGTCCTGCATGCCACTGCAACTAGAGCAAATCCGAGAGTGTGCTTTTCTCAGACTGTCTCCAACGAGGAGACCCAGACCTATTTTTGCGTCCGGCACACTTCTTTGCCTTCCGAAAACATCCTCCAACGACGGACCCATACACCCGACGCATTTTGCCTGCTGCCCTGAGTGCCCGGCAAAAAAGCGTCCCCTCTCTCTCGCTACGCAAATCGCCGTGGCCGAGGCGGAGCTTGCCCGAGCTCGCCCGCGTCGTGGCCGAGGCGGAGCAGGCGGAGCTTGCCCGCGCCGTGGCCGAGGCGGAGAGGCGGAGCTCGCCAGAGGTCGCCCGCGCGTAGAGGCGGAGCTCGCCCGCGCCGTGGCCGAGGTGGAGCTCGCCCGCGTCGTGGCCGAGGCGGAGCTCGCCCGCGCCCGCCACCGGTGTTGGAGGAGGAGCGCGCGGCGAGGCGGGGAGCGGGGCGCGGCCGTCGGGGAGCGGGGATCCGAGGTCCTCCGTGCCGGGGCGGAGCTCGCCCGCGCCCGCCGCCGGTGTTGGAGGAGGAGCACGCGTGGAGGCATGGAGGCCGGAGACGACGAGGATCCTTGGCGTGGTCCTCGACGGATGAGGCGGCGACCTCCGGCGGATTTGGGGCTCGTGCGTTTGCGGTCGGTTGGAGAGGCTCACTTTTGCGTGGCGACTTTTTTTCACTGTGCCGAACCCAAACCGAGATATAGGTGTTGTATTTGGGTCTCATGGTTGGAGTCAGTCTCATGACTGCATAAAATTTTACTACTATAATATAAGGATATAAATATGATGAAAATTAGTCTCTCTTTTTTTTTGCGTGGTGTGCCCACCTTCACTATTCTTTATGTAGATCCGCGCCCCCTGCAACACACCGACTGATGCAACGGTGAACCAACAGAGTTATTTATTTAATTATTAAACTTGAATTGATTGCAACAGTACGTACAACTTGTTACGCGCCCTTATGCCTATCGAACTAAAAATATAAGAGGATAACATGGGTGTATAAGAATCTAAAAAAATATTACAAAAGTCAATAGGAAAAAGACAACCGCGAGACGCCAATAAAACAGTATTTGATTTGAGACAAACAAAAAACAAGAGCTGTAAGAAAAAGAATGTGATTTTTGGACGCCAAAATAAAAGGAAGGAAATCACGTACGTACACGAGTAAACATGAGGACCTGAGTGATGGACCTCCATTTATCGACAAGGGGGATACAATATATGGTTTTTCCGGTCAACAAGAGCTTGTACGCGATTAATACAATTCTGAAATTTTACTTTTTTTAGCGTCTTAATGATTTTAAATGCAAAAACTCAAAAATATAAATTTGTAGATTTCATCGAGAGCTATAATTTTTTATATAGAAAGTATCTCCATTTGACACCATATAAAAAAGATACGACTCTTCTAAAGCGACAAGCGCTTGTACGCGATTAATACGATGCTGAAACTTTATATTATTATTTTTTAAATCTTAATGACTTCAAATGAAAATTTTTAAAAACTAGAGGGTTGTAGATCTCATCGAGAGCTACAATTTTTATATAAAAATCATCTTCATCCGAGATCGTATGAAAAAAGATACAATTTTTCTAGACTAACTGCCACGTGGCAGTCTTGCCGCGCAGCTATGAGCACAGTAGACAAGGCCAATAGGATTAGTTTTTAAAAAAAGTTAAGCCGTGTTAGATTTAAAAATAGTGTTAAAAAATTGTTCATTTATCGACACAATACCGGGCCTTCTCTGAAATTTCAGTCCTGACATCGAAATGATGGGCCCTACTGGGCCTTCTCAGAAACTTCAGTACTCCCGCAAGGCCCAAGGAAGCCCAGCAAATTGCCCGACAAAATAACGCGAAGCAAGTTTGTGCAGTTGCGCAGAAGCACCAAAGGATTAACCTGTGAAGTCACGCGTCGAAGTTCGAACAAAGCAAGCACGCCCCCCACCACGGCCACGCCACCACGAAGAGCGTTCAGCATCCGACGTCACGATCATGGACCAACCTGGCCGCGCCCCAACCTAACACGCGGGTGGCCCGGGGTCGCCCTGGTCGACCTCACACCACACTTGACATTCTGCACTCCATCTAATCTAATCCATCCTGGGAAGGAACGGACTAGATACCGAGGAGCATGCTCCGTCGGTGATATGCATGCATGGAAACCGCATGGTTTGGTGGTGGAAAACGCCGAACCTGCCTGCATTTCTAACCGCTGGCGTAGCTCGGCGGCCTCCTCCTCCACGCATGTCGTGTCGAACGAAAAAGGATGGCGTGACCCAAGCACAAGCACGCATCTGATCTGGACTCTGAAACCTCCTCCTCTCCTCTTTCGCTCCTGACGTTTTCCTTCCTCGTTCGTTCTCATCCTCCGCGCTAAAGTCATGGAGACACAAGGCATTATCGCAGGGATTGAACTGAATCCCATCCCATCCCATCCCATCCCGCGATGGGGACGTGCGCCGGGATAGGCCGCACGGGGCTTTTCGAACCATTTGTTCGATGGCTACAGCACCTGTCACGTTGCACCAGCTGTACAGTACTTGGTTGGTAAAAGGCCCGTAGCAGTGTGCTAATGGCTTGCCAAAAGCGGTATATGCCGGCTCCTTTTTCCCATTCTTCGCTCGGTGCACCGCGCGCTTATTGGATCGGATCAGATGGTCCAACGCCACGTGCCGCTCACTATCGCTTCGTCGTATCTTCGCTAACGTGCTATGACGAGTCGTTGCAGAATCGAGAGGCCTAGAGTGCGTCACGTAGGTGGAAGAAACCCTACGAATCTGTCACGGCTCTGAATCATAATGAAAATACTACTTTATTCATATACACACGCCACCCCGTTTTTCGGGATATAGCCGGATTACGGGATAAGGAGACATCCAGATCCGCGGGCACCTAAGAAAGAGATCGCCGCGAGAGCCAAATCGATCCACGCGCGACACGCCGGTGCTCCGTACGCCACATGGGTTCCGTTCGGCCCGGTGAATCTAGGCTGAAACTGACCGAAAATACTGCTATGGTCGAATTGTTGTGAGAGAAAAAAAAATTTCTGACTGAATAAACAAATTGAATAAATTGGATATGAGTAAGCCGAACAGGGCCACGGTGATGCATCCTGCCGTCAGCCACCACCACCCACCCATGCCGCCGCGTCGCGCGCTCGGCCGCTGGCGAGTCTTGGCACCGGAGCGAGATCGGAAACCTGAGCCGAGGCCAGCCACCCAGAGCCAGCAGGCCGCCGGCGCCGGACGCGGGGAACCTGTGGCGTGGCCGCTGTGTCCGCAGCGCGCGATTAGTTTGGTCGTTTTCCAGCGCAGCGAAGGTTTCATGGAACCTGACCCGGCGTAACCACGCGGTCAGCAGCTGGCGACCGTGTGGTCGCCGGTCTTTAACTATGGCTCACTCGCCAGTGGACGCAAACCGGTCGTAGTCGCAGGTCGTCCGGACCCGTGCGTCCCCATGGACCGGTCGCTTCCTCTGCCCCGGCTTGCGCGACGCGTCTGCCGCAGTTAAGAACCGGCCGGGCGGCCGGCTGTACGGGCGCAGGTCCAAATCCTACACGTCCATCACTGCTTTGAATTTGAAACCCCGCGGTCACGTCACGCCGGCCGCAAAAGTGGATGAAACGACGCCTGGCACTGGTACATTGGTACTAGTACATGGCTTTCGGGCCGATCCACAACGCTCGGTGGCTGTTTAGTTCCTTTCATTTTACAAAATTTTTCAAGATTTTTCGTCACATTGAATCTTTGACGCATGCATGAAGTATTAAATATAAATAATAAATAAAACTAATTATACAGTTTAGACGAAATTCACGAGACGAATCTTTTAAGTCTAATTAGACTATAATTGAACATTAATTGCTAAATAACAACGAAAATGTTACAGTACCATTTCGCCAAAAAAAAAAAATTCGCCCACTAGGCAAGGCCTTGGCTCGGAACACCCGCGACGTGGATAGGCTCACACACAGGGATTAGACGCTCTAACGCCTGACATGACATCGATTCGGTACGCCAAGCGTCGCAGGGACTAATGCTGAGTGAGGATCAGGACGGACACTGGATCGATCGGCTCGAGGAGGCCAATGCAAAAAAAAAAAGGCGAGAAAAGGGCCAGCAAGGCAGCAAGCGATCATCATCAGCCAGTTGACAGGCGCGTTTGGGCACAGCGCGGACGACACGCATCGTGCTCGGCGTCGGCGACGACCCTCATGCGGGCAGGCACGAGAAAAGCCTGTCCCTGGTTGGTCTCGCTGGCCGGACCCCGTGGCCGTGTCCCCGGAAACGCCGCCGGCGCGGGAGCGCGCGCGGCCGGGGTGTTGAAAAGATTATTCGTCCACCCCCTGCCGGGCCCTGCTGGCTGGCCTACGTGTCGTCTCGCCCCGCGGCGTGTCAGGCTCGCTGGGCTCCGCGCGGGACACGCTCTTGGCGCGTAGCTGCGGCCCGGCGACGCGTGTCCGCTCTTCCAGAACTCGGCACGTCGCCGCCATGCCTGTAGTCCGTTCTCCGCTAGGGACGATGGTGTCGCACAACACGTGAGGGGCACTGTTGTTCGAGTAAGACTGGTACTGTTTCTCACGGAAAGGAAACCGATGAATTCATGCCGTCCTTGCTTCGAGACCCACAGCAAATGATGCGTTTCGAGGCGCGTTTTGTCACTTGATTGATGTGGTTAGGAGAAAGAAACATGTTTGTTGTTGGCCTTTAGTATTACTTCCGGGTGCACGTTTCTGTTAACCTGATATGATGACGGAGCTGAATTCGTCCGTGAACTGTGTGATGCTTATTTCCTCCACTCAAAAAGCTCTAGGTGCTTTTCAGAAAAAAGGGTCTTTAGCACTAGATAGATTACGTGAAAATGACGCCGTGCCTAAAACGCTCATGAACTCTCGTCGATAGATCATGGGAAAATGACGTCGTGCCTAAACATCGAACAACTCTCATGAATCCCGACTCGACCCGTCCCGTCAACCTACTATTTCCTACCGTTGCCAATCTCTTTCTCTGGACGCCTGCTTCTCGGTGACGTGTAAATCTGCCACACCGTAGGAGCACAATCACCGCAGAACGGAAAATGTATCTTACCGGATCCAGCTATCTACAGCCCGATTGACCGGTGCTGATATAATTATATATGATTGTAAATTATTATCGACTAATTTAGTGTAAAAAAAATACTATTCTAACTAGAAATTTATAATCGATTATGACCGAGCCAACGGGCTGCTAATCGCAACAACCCAGATCAGACACCACGTGGTACCCGTAAAGCACACATTCCCTGCGACGGGACGTGGGCCACCACGCCGTCACCGCATCGGCCCCATGCGTGACAGCGTGAGGGCTCAGAACCCAAGTGAGTACGCAACCCACCCTGTTTCTCACTCCCCACGTCTTCACCTGCACTGCACCACAGCACGGTAGCGGTCCAGCGGCATCCCCCCACTCCCCAGGGTGCGAACCAAACCGGGGCCCATGCGCGCGACGCGAACGGAGATGATGAGGATAAGATCAGAGCCGTGGAGCGGAACAGATTCCGGGGCGAGAACCCAGGTGTGGCAGCGCCGCAGTGGCCAGCCCGACCCAACCCGCCTTTATTAACGCAGACAAACATGGTCCGGCGGCCCACCACCCACTCGTGTCAGCGTGGGGTCGCAGCCTCGCAGGACGACGCGATTCGTGCCACGTATGTACTCGCCGCGACGCGACGGCACCGGCGCGGATGCGAGGGCACGAAAACACGAAGCGCTGCAAGAAAACGCGCGCGTTACCGACCGTGCGTTTCTTTTGGTTTCCGCACCGAATCGCGCACGTTACTCGCAAAGCTGGTAGCGTTGGTCAAACGACGGACGGACGACGTACCGCGTCTGAATCCTGAAAGCCGAGCGTGCGCGTTATCCCGCCGGGGCGGGGCGGGGCGCGGCGCGGCTCAGGGGCGTTGCCGTCCGCGCCGGGGCCTCTGTATATAAACGTGCACCGCACCAGCGCCGCGGAGGCCGACGCGCAGGCACTCCGCAACGAAGCGGAACGAAACGCAAGAGAGCAGCGTTTCTCCTTGGGACGGGTGAGCTGCTAGCGAGAGCGAGACGGGGTGAGGCAGTGAGGCTTGCCGTTGCAGAGCGACATGAGCTACCGGCTCGGGGACGCGGCGGGCCGCGAGGAGGGGGACGAGGAGCTGTTCGAGACGGCGTCGTCCGTCTCCGGCGGCGAGTCCGACGACGACGACGAGCGGGACCAATTCCCCGGCGCGGCCGGGGCCGAGGGCTCGTGCGACCACCAGGACCGCCGCGCGTTCGTGCCGCAGCCGCTGCGGAGGATGAACTCGGACAGCATCTACGACATGACGTCCATGATGTCGCAGCTCCCAGCCAAGTAAGTGCACGCGCGCGCCTACACCTCCCGCCTCCCGGGACCCGGCCGGCCGGCGAAATCACAGCAGGCTCTGAAGCTTTCATCAACCCATGGTCGTTTTACAGTAGAGTAATTTGCTCACGAATCGAGGACTGGTTTTGTAGAAAAGGGCTGTCGCGGTACTACGAGGGCAAGTCGCAGTCGTTCGCGTGCATGTCGGAGGTGCGCTGCCTGGAGGACCTGCGCAAGAAGGACAACCCCTACAAGCAGAAGATCAAGTCGTGCAAGAGCTACGTCGCGCTGGGAGGGATGATGGCCAAGAAGCAGCCCGCCTCCAGCTCCTGCGCCAACCTCGACCTCGTCGCCGCCAACGGGTTCAGGACGCCGCCCATTCGGAACGGGTACCACCAGTAGAGGCAGCAGGGGCTGGCCGCTGGCGAGAGAGCGCTGCAACTGCAGGAACACGTATTTGTTCCTCGAGGGTCGCTGAACTGTTTTTTTTTTCTTTATTTTCTTTTTCTCTTTCTTTCTACCTGTTCTGCGGGTGATTTTCTTCACGGGCGCATTAGTCTGTGAGAATTTTACGAGGTGGTGTCAACTGTTACTTGTTCTCCTATCGGTAGAGTACTAGAGGAACTTACCGTTGACCGTTCTGCACTGTTGCTGCTCGGCAAAAGAAACTGTTCTTTGGGTACTACTGTAAATACGAAGCACGGTCCTACCCATGGCTGGTGTTCTGATTTGGTTACAGACAAATATCGTTGGTTAGCTAAAAAAAAAAAATACGGTTTATAAGCCAAACGAACATGACGTTAAGCTCTGCTGCGCTCAAGCATGGCTTGATCTACTTATCAGCTATGGTCTCATAACAAAACAGCATCAGGCTGATAAATTACAAAAACCATTAGTCAAATAGTACGACGTACTCTGTTATTCCAAACACATTCAATACTTCCAGATTCATACTTTCATACTGAGGATTCATAATTGGAATTGTATTTTTTTTCCAGACAGAATGGAGCACCCTCTCCGCCCTAACTAAAAACAAACCGTAAAAAAGCTAGAGAAGTCATATTTTTCTCAAATTTAATTATATTTATAAAAAATAGTATCAATATCCATATCTCTAAATTAATTCAATATAAAATACTACTTTCATTCAAAATTGCAAGTCATTTCTAGCTAGTACATAGCTTGATAGATATACGTTATATCTACATACATCGTAAATATGTATCTTAAAAAGCTAGAACGACTTATAATTTAGAATAGAGAGACTATATTATCTAATTTAATAACACATATGCAGTATTATAAATGGTAGTATTATTTGTTTAAATTGAAAGTTGTTTAGCTTTTTAAAAAGGGACTGCACTTTCTTTAATGGTGAGAGTACATCTTTTTATTACAAGGAAAACATTGACATCAGATATGCACACAGATGACAGATCTCTCGCGCTCTCTACAGCAATACACAGATCTCCCTATAGCCAAATCTCTCTGGACACCCACAGGCCACAACATACAGTTCTGTCCCTAGGGATTTCCGCAGGCTGTGCAAACTCATGCCGGTAATTACACTCTGCCGATGTACAAAGAGCAAAAAACAGATGCGGAAACCATAGCAGATCCACCTAGCAGGCTCGAACCTCAGTCAAACGGCCAGGTGGTGGCTCGCAGTTGCCAGTAAGCTTCAAGGACCCAAGGAAGCAGGAGAGTTTCCTCATGATGGGCTTGTGGCGAACTACTACTTGCACTTCGACAACGTCCTTCCCGTCATCGGCATAGTTCTCATAGCCCTCTAGATCTTCTTCGGTTATGAAGACTGCATCACTACACCCAGCGGGGCTTATTGGTCTGGACAGCATACTTCGACAGCAAGGTAAAACAAAATGCTCGCTGTCAAACTCGGTGGTGACGTAGCCATCAACTTCAGGGTCTCCAAAGGATGATTCACTGGATTCTTCATCAGATGTTACTGAGTCTTCATTTGAGCTCTGAATTGAAAGACATCTGTTGCTCCACGTGCTCGATAGTTCACTGCATTCCTCATAAGATACTGCTGAGCAGGTTGGGTTTGAGCTCTGTATGGAAAGGCATCTCCCATTTAGCTCGCTGAACATTTTAACAGCCTGCAGCAAGAAGTACCATATTTCAGCAACTGGATCATAAAATTGGAGACCAAGTGTCTGAGCGATAACTAGGATAGAATAGATGTGATCATCTCTAATACAAAACTGCCAAGGAAGTCAAGTAGCGTGCCTGCCACTGAGCTGGCGCTAAAAGCACTCTGGGCCTCACAGACCTTGCATGATCCAAAGCTAATTCAGGAGTCATATTTCTGTACTTGATCTGCATTAAATAAGTACGTTAAGTTTATATTAAAATGCACAGTTACGAGACAGCTAAACCAGAAGCAAATCATTTTTTCTTACCAAAAAACACAAAACTATAGTAGTGCTTCGTCCCCTTCCAGCCTTACAGTGGACATAGGTGCTACCACCTTGCATTTCATTACCTGGAAAAAGAGCATTTGTTGCCTTGCTGCCTGACTTACACACAAACCACACAGAAGCAGGCCATATGACACTTTTACTACATACTACTACTATATTGTTACTAAAGCCATGGAGCATTGGTCTTCTGGTACAATGTTTCTAACTATCTACTATTTATAAACCCTATCATACAAAACGAGGCAACGGCCAAAAATAAAAAATAAAAACTGAAGGTCCGTTACTATTTCATACTGTGAACAAGCACTGTCTTTTAACATCTTGTTATTTGATCCAACCAAGGGCATTTGCTTCTAAGGATTATCACCAGATAACATCACTGGGATAGCATTAATTCAAATAGAAATGCATAGTACAATTGTTATAAAATAATGCCAATGACAACAGTGGTTAGCACAATTTATAAGCTATCTTTCCTGCCCCTTAACTGATTAAAGAACTACATCTTCTAATCACACCATACGGACATAATGACACCTGTTTTACTACATACTACTACTATATTTTTACTAGATAACATCAATGGGATAGCATTAATGTCAAATAGAAATGCATAGTACAAATCTTATAAACTAATACCAATGACAATTGACAACAATGGTTAGCACAGCTTATAAGCTATCTTTCCTGCTCCTTGACTAATTAAAGAACTACCACTTTTAATCACACCATACGGATTAGTTCACAGCATTGTCACAACTGACATGCATCATGATAACTGAAAAAAGACTCCCTCTGTTCCAAATTATAGATTATAGATCACTTTAGCTTTGTCCTAATTCAAATTTCTCTAACTTCGACCAGGTTATAGAAAAATACATTGATGTATGCAGCACAAAATAAGAAAACTATCAAGAAATATTTCATGGTGGATTTAATGAAATGATGTTGGTGCATTTTCCTACAATGCTGAAGTGACCTATAATTTGGAAGGGAGTACAACTTTATAATAGCAATCATAATTCAATTGAAGAATAAGCCTTTACATTCAAGCTGACAAAATGTCCAACAACAGCCAAAGATAATATCAAAGTAACACAGATGACGCATTGCATAAACCGTAGCTGACCACTACAACTACTTGCCTGATCTGAACTGGCACCACTAAATTAGCAACCTAAAACTGAGATGACATCATCAAGACAAGTTGCCTGATGATGGATTAATGGAGCACATATAAAATTCCAAAAACCCTAAGAAGCAAAAAGAAAATGAAAACATGGTTCAAAACATACTTACAATGGATAAAATCCACTGCCCGACAAATATGCTCCAGGGAGGGGGCAAACAGGTAGTCCCTTGTGGGAATTTCGAGATGATTGATTCCATGAGCCTGAAAAATAGAATTATATGATTATTCAGACATAAGTTGTAAAACCTGCCAGATATGGTATGGTACCATAACACTATCTTGCTTGCTACCTGCCTACCTCCCTATCTCATGTGCACCAGTGCCAACCTAACCAAGTGATTTTGTTGATTGCACAATTCATAAGGAGGCAATGAAATGATGTACATCATCAGAATGCAAAGACGACGATTTTTTTTTTTTTTTTGCCTACTTCTACAATGGCTTAAAAAATAAGTGCCTCCTGAAGCTGGATCTACAGCTTCCCAACTTAAGTGTCAGTAAGTTCACGATGTACATACTTATTAGGTTAGAATATAACCTGTAGTTCTCTTGGTCAAGTAATAACATTATAAGTTCAGAGACAAATAAAGTTACTCCTGCAGCTACGAGAGGTAAAGGAACATCTACCTGGTATAGGGATGTTGGAACCAGAGTTTCATAGGCTTCATTCAGTGTAACAACACCTCTTACACCAAGTTGCTTTAGGCGCGGAACGTCGCTAGAGAACGGAACAGCACCTAGCAAAACATACTGAAGGTAGAGGGGGTTAAGGATATATCAGGCTAAAATGTCTATTGTATATTAAGAAGGAATGACTATTATTAGTCCATCACCAATTTAACTGATCAGCTCTTACACCTCAATAATAATAAGACTGCACGTATATTTGATGAAATTTAACCGGGCACACAACGCTAGGCCGCTAGCTGTCCCCAAAAACATGTCTCAAAATCGCACCCCCTAAACACTAATAACGAAACCAGAACATAAACTTGGAGACAGGCAAAAGATCAGCACCTTGTCGACGCGATCCCACCAGCGGAACTCGCCATCGAAACGGTTGCGGAGCACGTTGTAGAGAAGCGTCGGATAGAACAGGACCCTGGCGCCGGCGCCGACGAGCGCGCGCTTCGCCCGCAGCCGCACAACCGCGACCACCTCCCAGTCGCCGCCGCCACCCCACGATCCCTCCTCCTCCCACTCATCGTCCTCCACCTCCAGCCCATCCCGGAGCTCCCGAATCCTCATGCCCGCACGCCCGGATCGGAGCCCCAATCCGACCGGCAAACCCTAGGAGCCAACGCGCTCTGCTGGCGTCCTCCCGCGCTCCTCGATTTCAGGGAGCGAGATGGAGAGAGGGGCAGGGATTTGTGGATCGAGAGAGGATTAATCTACTGGCTTCGAGACGCCAAAATGGGAAGGAAGGGGGGCGGCCGCGGCTCAGCGAACAACCCAGGTGGACGACGGCGACGGGAATAGGTCATACGTGGCGCGTATTAGGCTGCGTGTTTGCGACAAATCTGCTTTCCCATCTGTTTAGCTCTGATCAGCGGATGAGACGATGAGTAATGGCTGAGTGTGCTTTTTGTGAATTGGTCCTTGGATGGTTGGATAATTATCTAGATCAGAGAATTTTTGAATTGGTCCTTCTATCAATCTATCTATAGGTTCGCACTTTTGTATGTGCACGTTGCAAACAAAACATCAAAACAATCTTCTTACTCTTTTTTAATTCTTATCATGAAAATTGTGGCGTATATTGAAATCAAGAGCACCACTATGTAAATTAGATTATGGCCACGCTGTATAATAAACTCAAATGCTCACAAACGTGAAGCGCCAAAAAAAAATAATAGATGTGCATGTAGTAATATTTTTTGACATCGTCCTAAAATAACCATCCAAAACTCTAGACGTCGTGAGTTGAGTTTCAAAAAAAATAGCAATGTTGCTCCTTTTTATTAGAGGAATTTCAAATTAAAAGAATTGAAGAAAGTTTAGCACAACTGTAATTTTGAGATCAAAGTTATAATTGCATTTTATAGGATAAATCAAAATAGTTTTATAAATATATATGTATTTAATATAAATTATAAACAAACTTATTCATGTAAATATTCTCATCGTGCCTTCAGCTCCAAATCCTGCATTTTTAAAAGCTACAAATACCCAACTACGAAAAATCCATATATTTTTTTGGCTAGAACTATTGAAAGGTCCTAATAGCTAGAGGGGATGAATAGCCTATAAAAATTTGTACAACAACACTAAACAAAATGATTAGACAATTATAAGACGAAACAAATGTTGCGCTAGCCTACTAAAATACAAACCACCTACCACAATTCTAGTCTCTATGATCTCTAGGCATACAAAGGCTATGTCACTACACTAAGTTAGTGAGCTCTCAATGACTAACTAAAGAGACTCACTAACCACTAGATATGACACAAGCTAGCTCTCAAAACTAATTACACTAAAGAGCTTAGCTACACTATGAATGTAAATACACAAGTGATTGAGATATTTATACTGCCATGTAGAGAGGTGTGTCAATCACAAGATGAAGCCAATCAATTTCGATAGAGTCCCGGTGACAAGATGTGACACAATAATTTTTAATCGAGGTTCATATGCTTATCGGCAGGCTACTCACAGTTGTGGCTGATACACTCACTTGGAGGTTCACGCGTTAATTGGCATCACACGCTAAACCCTCGATAGGGTGCCGCACAACCAACACAAGATGAGAATCACACAAGCCACGAGCAGTCCACTAGAGTACCTTTTGACTCTCCACCGGGGAAAGATCAAGAACCCCTCACAATCACCACGATTCGAGCTGGAGACAAGCACCTTCCTCCGCTCGATGATCCTCGCTGCATCAAGCCGTCTAGGTGGCGGCAATCACCAAGAGTAACAAAGCGAAATCCACAGCGAAACACGAATACCAAGTACCTCTAGATGCAATCACTCAAGCAATGCACTTGGATTCACTCCCAATCTCACAAAGATGATCAATCTATAATGGAGATGAGTGGGAGGACTTTGGCTAAGCTCACAAGGTTGCTATATCAATACAAATGGCCAAGAGAGTGAGTTTGAGCCGGCCATGGGGCTTAAATAGAAGCCTCCCACGAAATAGAGTCGTTGGGCTCTCACTGCAGCCCAACTTGGAGCGACCAAACGCACCGATCAGATGTGATCGGACGCATGCCTCAGCGTTCGGTCATCCGATGTCATCCACGTGTCACACTCGTTTCCAATGCTAGCCACGCGATGCCAACGGCTAGTAGCTGTTCTCGCGCGCTTTAAGTCATGACCGGTCACGCCGTCGTGCAAACCGGTCATGCCGGTGCCAAGTCAGCCATGTGCGCGCACCACTACTACGCCGTGACCGGACACTCTGCTGAGATGACCGGACGCATCTACGCTTGGAGTCCGGTCACTTCCAGAGAGGTTCCAGAGCGGCCAAATCGTAATCGGACGCGTCTGGTGCATCTCTACCGGACGTTTCACAGCGTCCGGTGCAATACCCTAGGTTACACTGCCTCGGCCTCTACTGACCGGACTCACAAGCCTGCGTCCGGTCACTGCGAGAGCAACGTCTTGTCACGAAAATCAGTGACAATCACCTCCTTTACTTCACTAACTTCTCCACCCTTCCTCAAATGTGCCAACCATCAAGTGTATCACCTTATGCACGTGTATTAGCATATTTTCACAAATATTTTTAAGGGTGTTAGAACTCCACTAGATCTAAATGCATATGCAATGAGTTAGAACATCTAGTGGCACTTTGATAACCATATTTCGATACGAGTTTCACCCATCTTAATAGTATGGCTATCGATCCTAAATGTGATCACACTCACTAAGTGTCTTACCAAACCAAAAAGCTCATATCAAATTTCACATTTGCCTTGAGCTTTTTGTTTTTCTCTTTCTTCTTTTTCAAGTCCAAGCGCTTGATCATCATCATGGTCACACCATCATCATGATCTTCATTATTGCTCCACCACTTGTAATAGTGCTACCTATCTCATGATCACTTTGATAAACTAGGTTAACACTTAGGGTTTTATTATTTTACCAAAACCAAACTAGAGCTTTCAACTATGTCAAACAAGATCCTATACTCATTTAGAATAGAGGGTACATCTATTACTTTCTTATGATGAATATTGATTATTAATATTTAATTTATTTTATTCTTTCTTTGCAGATGATGCAGGAGGAGCATTAAAAAGAGGGAAAACATGGCGATAAGTAGAAGAGGAACTTAGATGCTCCTACTCCTAAGTTATAAACATGTCTAAACTATAGTTAGCTTGTTGCAAAAAAAAGCTATCGTACCTTGGTCAAAGGAAACACTACCTTATACCTTACAATATATTAAGAATTAAGATCATGACAGCTTCCAACGTGTTTATACTCTACAATATATAGATCTTAATCGTTTATATACATTTGTTAATTCAGGCCTAGAACTAGCCCTACATTGCCGACATGATTCCACAGATATCATGCTCCTTTACATAGTATCATTTCCTAAAGTATTTTTATGGATATCCATGGATCCACCACTTCATCACATATGGATTGAGTGGATACATGTACAACCGAACAAGACCTAAGAAATAAAAAAGGTCATGTTCACTTCTTTTGTAATCCGTACTTTTTCAGCTTGCTTTTTTTTGTCAGCCGGAACAATATTTTTCTCTCACAACAAATCAGCCGGACCAGTGTTTCGACTTGTTTTTTCAGTGAAGCGAACGGAGCCAAAATATGCTTCTCTTCTACCTTCCCTTCTCTCTCCACATATGGAGTTGGCTCCCACTTCTATACATTGTTGGTAATATATAATAGGTGGATCTAAGATCAATTCCATACAACAGAGTTGTCATACCCCTAGCTTATTACGCTATATGGCGGCCTGGAAAATGAGGCACAGAGAACACCGCTAACCTCATGGAGGTGGCTGGAAATGTAAAAAATCGCGTAACGACCAGGCCAACAATGGCCCGTTTGTTTCCGCTTATAAGCGGCTTGTTGGTGGAAATAAGCGAGAATCTCGCCAAACGCTTTGCTTATTTCCACCGATTCTCGCTTATGTGGTAAGCCGCTTCAGAGATTCAAACTACGAGAAGCGAAAAGCGAGAAGCGAGAAAATCTTCACTTAGATTATAATCCAAACGTGGCTAAGAGAAGCGGAAACAAACGGGGCCGATGCATCGACATCTGATTTTGTTTTTTTCCCTTTTATTAGCGGACGTCACCTCGTGACCTC
Organism: Miscanthus floridulus; assembly: GCF_019320115.1. Taxonomy (NCBI): domain Eukaryota; kingdom Viridiplantae; phylum Streptophyta; class Magnoliopsida; order Poales; family Poaceae; genus Miscanthus; species Miscanthus floridulus. The sequence goes on from NC_089595.1 coordinate 105,292,729, forward strand.
AATGGCAACCGGCCTAATCACCGAACACGCGTCGCTTTCCGCCTGCAGCTTCCATAGACGGCAGATCTCAGTAGATCACACCCAGACTCCAACCCCCGCCGCATAGGGTACAGCCACACTCGGGAGGGGGCCCACGGCTACGCTCCAGACCAGACCCTGTCGTCCGATCCCGACCGCACCCACGCGTCGAGACTGCTTGTGGCTTTCAGAAACCCCGGCTCTGGGACCGCGGCGTACTGGCGTAGGCTCACCCACGGCCCGCTCCCCTCCGGCCTCCGTCTTGGTCTCTCGCCGCGAGTTCGTGTAGGCCGCTCGACGCGTACCGTGGGCCGGACCAAAGGTTCGTTTAGCCCGTTTGTATGGGCCAAAGGGAAGCCAACCCTGAAATCACTCCAAAAAAAAAAGAGCAACACGAGACGCGGCCTTTTCTCAAAAAGTGGCACCCGACACCTGGCGTGGTCCCCGAGTTAGTGAAGCAGTTACGCCGATTAGTGTTCAAAAAGGGTATGGAAAATCCTTGCTAGAGGAGTTTTTTTAGCTTCTCATGCAGCAGCATCATGTGTACAAAATTGTGCCCGGCATCTCTTTTGAAGTTTTACCATTTCTCCTTCTCCGCATGCACGTGCTTGTCACGTTTCTCCTATCCAACTGCGCATGCAAATGCAAAAGGGATCTATGGCCCAGTGGTAGGAGCGTCCAGCCAACCTTTGTGTCGTAAATTTTTCTAGATTTTTTTTCTAAAAAAGCAGGGTATACACGTGTACACATCGGGAGGTCAGAGTCTCCCAATCTATTTCTTTGCATGTGTACGGTTATGTACTGACGCGTACGCGTGTATGCGTGTAGTGCGAGTGTGGAGTCTATGAGTCATGTGCGTCCAAGTTATACCCGATCAAAGAAAAATGTTCATGCAAACCGGTGCTACACTTCTCCTTTCCAATTGCATGTGCATGCAAACCGGCTTTGTTAAACAAGTCGCTATGATCATAGCATCACTAAAAACCAAGTGTGTAATTTCACACAGTTGAAAACTACAATGACTTGTAGAGAAAAATTATATATATATATATATATATATATATATATATATATATATATATATATATATATATATATATATATATATATAGTACTACCTCTGTCCATAAAAGAAGGCAATTTTTATATTTCGAGGAGTCAATCAGTTTAAACTTTAACTAAAATTATATAAAAAAGTGTTAACACTCATGAGACAAATAAGTACCATTAGATTAGTTATTATAGAATATATTTTTATAATAAATCTATGTGGAGACATAAATACTAATATTATTTATTGTAAACTTCGTGAAACTTAATCTAGTTTAACCGGCACGATTCCCGTAATTGTAATCTTTCATGGACGGAAGGAGTTAGCAACCTCGGTCAACGTACATTTTCTTTTAAGAATGATGTTGGATTAAACCCCTCCCCCTTTTAAAACATTAGGCTGTCTCCAACAGGAGACACGTTGTGGAATCTAAATTTAAAATGGATCTCTAACACAATACCTATAGCCTCCAATAGAGTACCTATATAGAAGACCCATTTTAGGTGCCAGGAGAGGCATAACTACAATCTGAGTATCATCTCTCCTATAGACCCATTTGCATAAAAGAGTTGTCTTTTATATCTTGTTGTTGGATAAGACCAAAAATATGTATTGAACCATTTGTCTATAGCGCTTCTCAAAGGATGAATGTGTCTTATATTTTGGATCGCGATACTAGAATTTCTGCTATGCAATTTGCAGAACAGAGAAGAAGTCGGAAGTCAACTATCTGTGGGCCATCTGTCATCCAATCAGCTAATTGCTAATATGAAGCCACTAACGTCATGCTGGTCCCATCAAGAATTAGCCAAAGATGGCTTTGGCCCCACTTGCGAAATTCTTCTGTGTTAGCCGGGGGCATAGACGACCTTCGCTATGGCAACAATGGGCAAGCTCCCCTAAAAAAACACACAATGGGGCTTTGAATGTGGATAGGACTACCGATGACAGTGGTTATTTTATTTTGGCATTGCTGATGCAAATCAATGTTTTCAGCAACAATTTTTTATAATACCAAAAGTCCTGTGGGAACTGGTCGTCCAGACGTTGGCTTTTGCTCGTGCAATGAACCATTTCGATCTTTTTTTAAAAAAAGAGTTCTTCAATCTATATACTCTTATACTCTTATAAAGCTAATCCTCACCAGATGATTTTTCTCTTCATAAAAGATGTCCACATCATTCATCACTAATATATCTCTATCTCTATAACTAAAACATACGGATTGTCAACATCTACCCGGCAGGACCAAAACACTCATACGATTCATATCCGGTAGGCAAATAATCACCGCATCTCATGCGATCCATATCCGGCAGGCAAATAATCACCGCATGGAGACCCTGGAAGGCAAGTAAATAAAATGGAATAAAACGGAAAGAGAATTATGGGAAGAGAAAGGAATTTATTGGAATATCACCACGCAATGATCATGATCGTGATCCAAATCTCGTTCGTCGTCCTTCGCGTTGCGTGTTGACAACAAATACTTTTTTCCTAAAAATGAATTATTGCCATGCCTCATGCGGGCTATGATACTGTAAGTCCGAGTATACATGTTTTTGCAAGGCAAAGCATGGATAAATTCAATTCGATACCTAACAATAAATTTTCAGCCTTCGAGGCAACTGATGTTTATCATAATTTTCAGACAACAAGCTCCAAGCTTAACTTTTATTTCAGATCCATTACGATAATGAATGTGTTTCTAGACATTATCATGGTATAATACACGTGAAAAATTGAATTGATATATTCTTGGTTTGAACTTGGCTAACAAACATCTTATTCAATTTATGTTGCACCCGTTGCAACGCACGGGCACTCATCTAGTGTGTGTGTGTATATATATATATAGGAAAAAAGTCTACTTAACCCCCACCTTTCATACTTGGTCTACTTCACCCCCCAACTATGAAACCGTCTGTTTTACCCCCCGAACTTTCTAAAACCGTCTATTTTACCCCTGTAGCAACCCGCTGTTACTGTAGCAAAACCGCCGCTGAAAAAACCACCCAGGGGGTAAAATAGACGGTTTTGGAAAGTTGAGGGGGTAAAACAGACGGTTTTATAGTTGGGGGGTGAAGTAGACCAAGTATGAAAGGTGGGGGGTTAAGTAGACTTTTTCATATATATATATATATATATATATATATATATATATATATATATATATATATATATATATATATATACCTCTGTCCACAAAAGAAGGCAATTCCCCTATTTCGAGGAGTCAAACGGTTTAAACTTTGACTAAAATTATATAAAAAAGTGTTAACACTCATGAGATAAATAAGTACCATTAGATTAGTTATTATAGAATATATTTTTATAATAAATCTATGTGGAGATATAAATACTAATATTATTTACTGTAAACTTCGTAAAACTTAATCTAGTTTGACTGGCATGGTTCCCGTAAATGTAATCTTCCGTGGACGGAAGGAGTTAGCAACCTTGGTCAATGTACATTTTCTTTTAAGAATGATGTTGGATTAAACCCCTCTCGCTTTTTAAACATTAGGCTGTCTCCAACAGGAGATCCATCGCGGAATCTAAACTTAAAATAGATCTCTAACATAATACATATAGCCTTCAACAGAATACCTATATGGAAGATCCATTTTAGGTGCTAGAAGAGGAATAACCCAAATCTGAGTATCCTCTCTCTTGTAGACCCATTTACAGAAATAGTTGTATTTTATATCTTGTTGGATAAAACAAAAAATAAGTATTGAACCCTTTGTCTATAGCACTAACCAAAGAACGAATGAATCTTATATTTTGAGTCACGATTCTTGGAGATGATCTTACTAGAGAATTTCTGCTATGCAATTTGCAGAACAGAGAAGAAGTCGGAAGTCAACTATCATCTGTCATCCAATCAGCTAATTGCTAATACGAAGCCACTAACGTCATGCTGGTCCCATCAAGAATTAGCCAAAGATGGCTTTGGCCCCACTTGCGAAATTGTTCTGTGTTAGCCGGGGGCATCGCCGACCTTCTCTATGGCAACAATGGGCAAGCTCCCCTCAAAAAAAAAAAAAAAATGGGGCTTTGAATGTGGATAGGACTACCGATGACAGTGGTTATTTTTTTTGGCATTGCTGATGCAAATCAATGTTTTCAGCAACAATTTTTTATAATAACAGAAGTCCTGTGGGAGCTGGTCGTCCAGACGTTGGCTTTTGCTCGTGCAATGAACCATTTCGATCTTTTTTTTAAAAAAAAAGAGTTCTTCAATCTATATACTCTTATAGAGCTAATCCTCATTAGATGATTTTTTTCTTCATAAAAGATGTCCACATCATTCCTCACTAAAAGTCTATATCATCCCTTATTAATTGCCAAACCCCACTAGATGGTTTTTCTCTTCATGTAAGGTGTCCACATCATTCCCCACTAATAGACCCCATTAGATGTTTTATCTTTTCATGCAAGGTGTCCACGTCATTCCTCACTAAATCCATGTCATCCCTTATTACTTACAAAAAAATGTCCACATCATCTATATCATGTGCAATATTTAAAATCTTTAATCTATTAACATACGAGTCATCTACATAAGCTATTTGTTTCATCACCTATTCTTTTATAATCTAATAAATATTCTATTCATTTTTTCTATTAGCTTACCGATTTTTGCCAAATCTGATACAATAACATGCAAGTCAAATTCATATATATATATAGTATACAGAATATCATATAGTATACAGAATACCATATAGTACTGCTATGTATACAACACATTTATTTAAAAAATCCCGCAGCAACGCGGGTTATGATTCTAGCTAATTAAAGAGGAATTACAATCAGCGCTGCCAGCAGCTGAGTTACAATAGATGGAGCATTTTCTCTCTGGACTGCACAGTTTTTTTTTTTTTTTGCTAATTGAGCTAACTCATGGGTAACTTTGTTGCACTCTCTTCTAATCTTCACCTCAGGAAGTAGGAGGATGCATGGAGGCTTGAATATCTCTTAAAATAGCTATCTCAAGTGATCTTTCTTCCTGTGGTGAAGTTAAAGAAGAAACTAAACACCACAAGATGAAGCATTCGATCATTTAGATGCAAGAACCATAGGCTGCAATGCCATCGTCGTTGCTGCTTTTTCTTAACACTAGCAAATGCCCGTGCGTTGCTTTGGGAGCCTTAAAATTTTCAACACAGTAAGGTATGCAAAAATAATAATGGATCATGAGACTTAAAATTTCCAGCACAATTGGAGTAAGAGAAAAATAGTGGGTTCAAATCAATAGACAAATAAATAAGTTCAATCTCGTCTCTTTTGGTTGGTTGCCATGTATATACAGACAATAACACTTGCAGAAAAATGGCCAGCCAATTCATAACTACAATCATGTGTAAGGGATTATATCTATTCCGGTGACTATCAAAGAATCAACTCGACCATTTAGCACCAGTCCATGATTTAGAAGACTAATAAGTAACTCGGTCCAATATTTGGTCTTAAATCAACATCTAGGATGAAGCACAAAAAAATATCTATTTTGAATTAGAAAAAAAATTGGTAGACAAAAATAGAAACCGATGTATGTGAATGATAGCGAGTAGAGCAATCTGCTATTTGCTTCTCTTAAACAGCTCACAGAATCGGTATCCTCTGCCTCTTGGATAATGAGCTTCCTCTTGCTGGTCCAGAGCCTGAAGGTAGAACCCATAATACAAAAACGCTATTAAATCACTTACCATTAGACTTTTTGCACAATCTGAAAATACCGAGTACTCTAAAATTGTGAATGACAACCTACCTTCTAGACCAAACAAATTGACTGATCATGCAATCAAAATATGTATGAAGCAAAATTCAGATAGAACTTACAAATACAGAAATCTTTATTTTGCAAAGCTAAGACTCCTCTCACAAAGAGTCATTTTCCCACAATTTTTCATGCCATGTTTTTTCCACCCACTACACTGATATGCAATGTTGTCAGCCTGTGCTCCTGCAATCAGGCCCTTCTAATCCCTTTAATTTTTCAGAAGTGCCAAGACAGCGAACAACCTCACACACATGCTAGCAGCCAGTCAATGGTCCTAAAATACTTTCTTAATTCTTGGTACCAAAGGATTGATAATGAATAGCCCCACATTATAATACACATACTAAGAAATCATATTTTCTTATGAGAAATGAATAAACACATTGCTAGGAGAATTTACTGTCACCTGTGCTATATTAGTTGCTAAATGTGTCATACGATGGCTTGGCCTGTAGGACACCTTATCCAAAAACCTCTGCGCCAAAGTTGCTACATGTGTTTAGACGAAATTTTGTTTCAGAAAGCAAATTCAGTATATGTTCATAGATAAAATTAACTTCACTGTCTCGGGCCTGGTGCAAGCGGTAGAGTCTTACCGCCTGTGACCGAAAGGTCTCGGGTTCGAGTCGCAGTCTCCTCGCATTGCACAGGCGAGGGTAAGGCTTGCCACTGACACTCTTTCCCAGACCCCGCACAGAGCGGGTGCTCTCTGCACTGGGTACGCCCTTTATCAATAAAATATAGTCTCAATAATCCACCACAACACATGCCACATAATCATAAAGGATGAATTGTAGCAGTTCAGTTTAACAAGCACATTGCAGGGATGGTGCTATTCTTGATGGAACTAAATAAACAGACATGTCAGGGAGGCAGCCTTCATATTTTCAAGCAGCTGGATCACAAAGTCATTTCGCATAATAGGGTTATCTGGTCATCTGATCTTATATTGTAATACTGAAAATACAAAGTAGCTGAAGGATAACCACGTAATCGAACAAGTTACAATAAGACAAACAAGTTTTTCTATAGCACTGTCCTTGAGTCACATGAATGAATCAAGATTTATGCTAGTAATTAGGAACATTGATACCTGCATTCACTACAAAATTCATCAAAGTTACAATAGTATTAGAAATTTTGGTTTCACACTATCACACACCAATGAAGACGATGGGCACTGTGAATGAACAGGTGCACGTGAAGGACATATAAATCAACCAAAGTAATGGAAGTGTCGGTGTTTCGAGTTGCCACCGACTAGTAAATTTCTAATAATGCGCGTCTGGCTCGGATGGTGTGCTAAGAGGACACGATATTTATACTGATTCGGGTAGAATGTCTCTACGTCCAGTTCGTTGCTGTTGCTCGTGTTACTATCACCAAAAGTTCGTAGTAGGGGTTACAAACGATCGAGAGAGGGACATGTCCCAAATCCCTGGTGAGAGGAGCGAACGGGTGACGAGAGCTCGGTCGCTTCCTAGCTATGTGCTTGTGTGTTCTGATCGGTTCGGGGTTCGATGGGTTCGAGTTCCCTTCATGGGACGCCCTGCTTTCCCTTTTATAGGCCAAGGGAAAGCATGGGTTACAGTGGAAGAAAAAGAGGAGAATGAGAAGGGGAAGAAGTCCTCCAGGATCGTTGAGTCCTTCTTTTCCTTCACGCGGGTCCCGCCGACCCTGTAGACATCAACAGGGATAGCTCCACGTCGTGGCCCTGTCTGTCACAGGTGCCATGCGCAGGCGTTGTCTCCCGGTCGTGGCGCTCCACTCTGTCTTGGTGGACATCGTGGTGAACTGACACGCCTGTCAGTGCTCGTACGAGGGTTAGGCAGAACAGCATCGGTACGCCCAACGCTGTTCCTGATGTGAATCTCCAGGTATGGCCCGTCACGGCCACAGATTATATCGAGGTGTGCCGGTCATCTCCTTGGTGTCAGAGCTTTGACACAGGCCCATTCGCTTGGACCTGGAGTGGTTGGCGGTGGTATGGGTCTTCACATGGCGAGACGGATCCCTCGGCCTCAGGGTCAGTCGAGGCAGAGTCCCCCCCAGAGGCCAAGCGAGGCGGAGCGCAAACCCAAGGGTCGAGCAAGGCGGAGCCCACCCTCAGAGGCTGGGCGAGGCGGAGCTATCCCTTAGAGGTCGGGTGAGGCGGAGCCCATAATCAGAGGTCGGGTGAGGAGGAGCCAGCCCTTAGAGGTCGGGCGAGGTAGAGCCCATAGCCTCGGTGTCGAGCGAGGCAGAGCCCGCCCTCAGAGGTCGGGCGAGGCGGAGCCCACCCCCGGAGACCGAGCGAGGTGGAGTCTGTGGCCTCGGTGTCGGGCGAAACGGAGCCCACCCTCAGAGGTTGGGCGAGGCGGAGCACAAACCCAAGGGTCGGGCGAGGCGGAGCCCACCCCTAGAGGTCGAGCGAAGCGAAGCCCACCCTCAGAGGCTGGGTGAGGCGGAGCCCATCCCTAGAGGTCGGGCGAGGCGTAGCCCACCCTCAGAGGCTGGGCGAGGCATATCCAGTCCTCAGAGGCCGGGCGAGGCTGAGCCCACAGCCTTGGTGTCAGGCATGGCGGAGCCTGCCCCTAGAGGTCAGACGAGGCAGAGCTTGCGTACCTGGGGGTCGGTTGGAGCTGTAGTCGCGCTCTTGACTGCTCGGATGAATCAATGTTGACGATTATTAGCTCCTACTCTTTGGGTACCCTAGTATTGGTCCCCGACAGTAGCCCCTAAGCCTGCGGAGGAGTAGAATACTCCTTCGGAGGCTTTTCCAAACGAGAGGACTCTGAAGGCCTCGGCCTTCTTTTGTTGCCCACAGCGTGACCTAGGGGCGGTGATTCCCTTTCCTCGAGCCCCCCCCGTAGCAGGGGCCCGATCGAGGATCAGTTTATCTTTGCAATTGTCTTCCCTCAAGTGTTTTTCCAATAAAAATGGAGGGGCCGAGCCGTGCCACAATTTTCCTCTAAGGACGAATCATGGCACCCGGTGAGCTGTTAATGGGCTAGTCTGAGTGGGGCCCCCGTCATCCTATTCATGGGGATCTATCTTGGGTTAGCTTGGTGACTAACCCTAGATTCTCAGTGGTCAATCCATATAGTTCTTGGGTCCATTCGATCGGTCCTGAGGGCTAAGTACCTTTCTTCAAAAAAAACCATGGATCGTAACCGGCCGAGACTTGAACATAGGCCAGGATGCCCGCAGCGCTCGTGCGCCTAGGTACTGGCTGCTAGCGGGCCCATCTCTTTCCACCTCTCACCCTAAAGGTGCCTGGAGCGGTTGTCAAACCCATCGATGGGCCAACTGTTTACACCAAGATTTGGAAGAAGAATCGTAGGGACTTAAAAGCTCCCAAGATCATGTCATCAAGGAATCAATCGCGTGCAGGTCGGTATCAGCTGATTTGAATGCAACACTATAATTGGCTTTCTTCAGATAGCGCCAGCAGATAACGACAAAGGCTATGATCGGCGTCGAGACAAAGCATGCTGGACTCTACAAAAAGGGAAAGATTAGAGTTCAAGTTATCTTAGATTAGGAATATTTTCTCTAGGGCCAAAGATTGTGATGAGTCATGCTTAGATAGGAGTCATGCGTAGGTCCCGGGTATAAATATCAAACCCCGGCTATTGTAAAAACACACACAATTAATCCAATACAAGTTACTTACTTTTTTTTTGGCTTCGGCCACCCCTTAGGAGTAGGAGTAGAGTAGATCTCGGCGAGTTCTTCAGTGAGGACAGCTGCATAGATCTGGTCAACCTCCACTGCTTGTCTGTAAGTACCGACATGACTTATACTTCTGTTCGTACGGCTGCATCGATCCGGTCGACCTCCACTACGACTCTGGTATAAGTTAGTTATCGATTCTTGTCTAGTTCAAGTAAGGCTGCATCAATCCGGTCGACCTCCATTGCTCGAACTAGATTAAGGTCAAGTTATCAGCTCTATCTAAGGGTGGCGTTCCTTCGGATAGATTCATTAAGTTACCGATATTACTTATTGCTTCCATTATTTATTTAATTACAACAATATCACTTCGCCCGATTGAGATTGATCTAGATTGGCCTTACATCTTGTTTAACCCTTCGTTTGTTAATCTAAACTGATCTAATCTGTACTTTAAACGATGCGTTATGTTTTATCGGCAGTTTTATATCAATCTTGATCGTGCATAGCGTGCGGTTAAGGCATGTCTGATCTCGGGTAGATCTATTGGCTAGCGAAAACCGTTCCATGGCCCGTTATCATGGCCTATGTGATTCTGCCTCACACCCCACTATTAGCACCGTGGAGTGGGGATCATTATTTGGTAGATTTATTCCTGATAGGGCATGACCTTAACTGTGCGCTATGCCTGAATCGGCTATTTTAGCCGATATCGAGTGCTTTCATGAATAGTTCACATCACAAGACCGTTGAAGTAAAGATAGGTTGAAAGATGTTTTAGCCCCATGATCTTATTATTGTATTACGGCCTACATGATTGTATTCATGCCCCACTGGTATTAGTAATGAGTTAGGGTCGTCGATTCTATTGTTGTTTCTACGGCCTGCATGATTCTGCCTCATGCCCCACTGGTCATAGCGATAGATGAGATCTAATATGTTCATTAGATTTATCTTTATTAAATGGTTGAATGATGATGAGCTGTTTCTTTTTATATAAAAAAGGAGTTCGGTTACTTGCAGTCATTGGCTTAGCATAAATTAATCAGTGTTGACATCCTTTTGCCATTGACCAATATTTGTCTAAATAATGATATTCATCCTAAATGATAATCGATTCTTCTTACACAACTCCACGAGCTTTAACTAATTTATTCTTATGAATATGCTAGAATCGACTATTTAGTCGATCTCATTTCATATCGGCTCTCAGAGCTGCACATTCAGAACTGTCTGGCAACACCGATACGTTCCGCCCTAAATTACTGATAAACTTTCTCTCCTTGTTAATTGTAGGGTTAAATTGACTGGCATATCTCGGGAGAAGTGCGCAAGATCGACCATCCCTGTGCTGAAGCTAGGCGGATCTCTAGCTCCATCGAGAGGACCCTTTCGGCTTGCTCGTGTGCCCTCAGCACGGGACAAAATTTCATGCCGACACACATTTCTAGCACACTCGGTGGGACACCACAATCATCATGGCGGTTCACAACAATAATGACATCCTTATGGTACATTATGAAGATCTACCTGATGGAGATAAAGATGTCATCGGCAAAGCTACAGAAGAATTTTAGAACAAATGTTTGTTGTCCTACACCAAAACATGTGACGACACAATTGTTTAGAAATTTTCACTACTAAGAGTTCTATTACACAGACAGACAAATATAGTTGAAGCTGAAGATAGATGTTTCTTTATAGAAATTATGGATAAATCTGTTCGTGATGCCATATCAAGCCATAATGAAGCTTTCTTGGACACATTCCACAACGCCATGAAAGAGGCGATTCATGGGTTCCCAGTTAGTCAAGTTGGGCCGGCTTATTACAATATTCCACATCCGACAACCCAAGGGACTACTCAAGTCGGTACCAGCCATCAAGAAGCAGCACTAGCTGGTAATGATGATGTCCAGGCAGTTCAGGGTTCATCTAAACAAGCTCAAGGAACTACTATAAATCAGATATAGTATAATCTTGGACCGTCAGTATAGCATGTGCAACAGCTGGCGAGGCAAGGCTAGAACCAGGTGATCAATTTTGGCACATCAGGCCACATATCATCGTCGGCTCAAAAAATAGCACCATCAATTCAAAGGATCCATAGAGATATAGATCCTCATGTCTACAATCAGAGACTTCAAGCAGCAAACCAGCAAAGTACCCAACAGATAGAGATTCCACAAGGGTATCATTATGGCATGGATTATGACACCCTTCACATGATTCTGAATCTAGGGTATCAAGGCACATGAGATTTTAATCCATAGATGGGTCAGCAGGTGTAGAGAAATCCAAATTCACATGCTGATGAGTTGTTGCTAAAGGTAACCGAGATGATGAAGAATCAGTTTGGTCTGAAGCCAAAAGAGCTGACCTTTTCATACTAACGCCCATATCTAGAATGGTATGATTTGATCGCTCTTCCTGCAAATTATAGGCTTCCAGAGTTTGCTAAGTTCACTAGCCAAGACAGTACAAGCATGATAGAACATGTCAGTCGGTATCTCACATAATTGGGCGAGGCATCAGTTGAGGAGGCCCATCGAGTTCATTTCTTATCCTTGTCCCTATCAGGGCCAGCCTTCACTTGGTTTTCATCACTGCCGGTCAACTCCATTGCTAATTGGGTTGATCTAGAAAAGAAATTTCATACATATTTTTTCACTAGGACTGGAGAAAAGAAGATTACTGATCTAACAACTATAAGGTAGAAGACTAATGAATTGGGCACTGAGTTTCTTCAGAGGTTCTAAGAGACTAGGAACATGTGCTTCTCATTAAACTTGGCTGATGATCAGCTAGCTGCTTTAGCTGTTCAAGGAATGCTTCCAATGTGGAAAGAAAAGCTGCTGGGATAAGAATTTGACAACTTGGGTCAATTGGCTCAACGAGTGGCAGCACTCAATAGCCAATTTCAGAGCATGCGCAGGGACACTCGATTCTAGAAGAGTACCACAGTGGCCAAAGCTTATAATCCATACTCAGCCGATGACGGCTATGAAGATGAAGAAGAAGAGGTTGCTACGATTGAATGGAATTGGGGCAAAAAGACAGTAATAGTACCAAATCCTTGGGGAAGAAGAGTCGAGGAGAGCTATGACTTTGATATCACAAAATCAGACAAGCTCTTCGATTTCTTGCTTGAGAAGGGACAGATCAAGTTGCCCAATAATCATGTTATGTTGCCCCCTGATCAGTTGAAAAATAAGAAGTTCTGCAAGTTCCATAACGCTACTTCTCATTCCACAAATGAATGCAGAATTTTCCGGCAGCATATATAGAGGGCTATTCAGCAAGGAAGGCTCAAATTTGATACGCCTCGGAAAATAAAAGTTGACGATAATCCTTTCCTAGGAGATCAAAACATGGTTGATGCTAGGCTGCTCAAAGGAAAGACTAAGGTCCTAACATCTACCAAATCAAGAGAAGCTAGAACAGTCGATCCCAAGATGCAAATATCGGCCGACAAATATAGGGAAATTAAAAGACGTCGTGATAAGCAAAAGAGCCGGTATGAGTAGGGGAGGCGTCAAAACATGGGGCGACAAAGCCGTGAGTTACATCTCGCGTCCTATTGAATAAATGGTAGCGGCAAAAGGAAAATGATTATCAACATTGGTTAAAGGATCAAGAATACCAGCGTCTACTGAAAAAAGAAAGGTATGAAAGGAAACAAGCCGAATCACATTGGAATTGTCCTTTCTTTAGACATTGCTGGAATGAAGGTTTGAAGTTGCCTACCAGACTTGATTGTCTAGAATGCAGCGATCAATATTGGGAGTTTAAGCAATCTCAAACCAATCGCCGGTCTATCCATGCTCAAGATGCATATCATCATAATAACATGGATCGGCGCTTAAAAAATGGAAGTTTCATAATCGGCTGGGAAAAAGGGTTGTTGATCAAGACTAGGCTGATTATGAAGAAGAGGGCAACGAGAGAAAATATGTTTGGCAGGAAGGCCAATGGTGTCTAGGAGGTTTGACAAGAAGCCATAAGAGAAGGGTGCAACGCCTAAGGAATAAAGAGTTGGAATAGGCTCAAGCATCCAGTAAACCTCAAGTATGGCGTACTAAGCAAATGGCCGATAGAAAGCAACCATTGGCTAATATCCAAATGGCTTTTCTATTGCCATCAAAATTCAGAGCTCCGGTAGATCAAGAAGTGTGTTCGGATTTTGATGAATCGGAGTATGAGAAGATAGTTGCCAAGTTGACGGTTATACAGCAAGCAATATTTGATAAACCAGTCAAGCATCGACACTTAAAAGCTTTATATGTGAAAGGTTTGGTTGATGGGAAGCTGATGAACAAGATGTTGGTGGACGGAGGTGCTTCTGTCAATCTTATACCTTACACCACTTTTCATAAACTTGGCAAAGGACCAGGAGATCTGATGGAGACTGACATGATGCTTAAGGATTTTGGAGGTAATGCGTCTAAGACCCAGGGGACAATAAACGTCGAACTAACAATCGGGAGTAAGACTCTGCTCGCCACATTCTTTGTCATCAATAAAAAAGGGTCATACAGTTTGCTCCTTGGTCGTGATTGGATTCATATGAACTGTTGTGTACCATCAACCATGCATCAGTGTTTGATTCAATGGCATGGAGATGATGTTGAACTGGTTTGCGCTGATGAATCTGTGAGCATCGCAACAGCCGATCCAGTCTTCTGGGAACTAGGAGACTTTGAATGCTTTTCTAGCAAGTTATGGGAAGAAGGCTTCATTAAGATTAGCAATGAAAGCCAATAGCCGATGCAAGCAATCGGCTCTAAGAGTTTGTTTTAGTTAGAAGTCATGGCTTCGTGTCGGCCGTTGGAATAAAGAAAAATAAGTATTAGTTTTGAATATGGGTTTGGGCCGACGTATGAATGCTAAATGGAATCCTAAGTACGGGTCAAAATTGATGGATTTCTTAAACAAAGTTCTATTTTGCTTAATGGGATGCTTGACCTGGGTTCATCAATCGTTTAACCTTTGGCATGAAAAGTTCTACGGCAAAATATTTAAAGGGATGTTATCCTAGCATTTGATCAACACTTGATAGCCGATTCGTTTAGTCATCGGCTCTAATAGCCGGTATCAGAAAGGCATCGCCTCTAGTTCAAAAAATAAAAAATCTTCAAAGACATAAAAGCCAATATGATATGTATCGCCTCTAGAGCAAGAAATAAAAAACAAAGACAGTAATACACAAGGGCATTGCACTGAGACACATTCATAGAAGAACAGGAGTCTTTGTTCATTGGTTTACCCTAAGTACAAACTAATCAAAGACCTTATTCACTACATCCTGAGCAGATGTAATGTCCACAATAGCCTCCATGGCAATGATGAATTCTTCGAGCAGGTCCTCATGTTCCTTAGGACCATCACCCATTGGGAAGCTAGTCTCCATGGCATGGAGCTTGTACCCTGTCTGAACTTGCACCGCGGTCAGAGCCACCGATGTGCCATGACGAACATCGTGGAGGGCGATGTCCTAAACATGGGTTGGGATGTCTTGGAGATGAGCATTAATGAGGGAACCTTGAGCATTGATGGCATCCGCGGCCACGTTTGCTGCCAGTTGGAAAGACTCCAACTGCATCGTCTGGGTTGGCGATCACAAAAAACTATCAAGACAAAGATAGTGGAAACCAGAATGGAAGCATTCATGGAACTCATCTTACCTGCCACCGCGGCGTCAGACTCATCCAACCACGCTCGAACGGCACTGGCCTCCTCCTCAGCCGCATTAAGGGCCGCTTGGAAGACCCCTAGATGAATCTCAAGCTGGCCATTTTTCTGAATTGCCTCGGAATAGCGGTCCTCGGCCGCCCTCCATTCTTGGAAGAAGCTCCGAGCATCGTCGCTGTTATATGAGTTAGAAGAATTCAACAACGAGGCCAGCGTGGAAGATGTAGTGTTAGAGGGCTTGCCGGCCCTGGGGAGGGGACAAAGACTGTCATTTAAGACAAACCTATAGGCGAGTCAGAATAGATCATCATCATCAATAGAGGATGTCAACCTTACCTCATGCATCAAAGGCGCTGGTTCATCGGCATATTCTGCTCCAGGACCTCCTCCGCCGCGCGTTTGCCGTGGTTCTCCTTGCCGGCCATGAAGTTGATCGAATCTATAGGAAGAGAGAAAGGCTGCTATAGAGTTCTATGAGGGCGGAGAAAAGCAAAGAAACAGGAACGGTTGCAGGTGCGGATGTGATCAAGGCCGGAGCCCTCGGCCAGTATTTGAAGCCACGGAACGAAGGGGTGGACGCCTCGGGTCATGTAAAAGGCAACCGCAATTAATAGGAGGCGAAGCGTCACCTCGCTAATACCGAAGAGAATACTATGTCGGGTGACTAAGGATAGAAGATCAAAGGACTCTCTTAATAAAGGTCATGTTTTTAGACCTAAATAGGATTAAGACCAGGAGTCTAGAATCAACTATTTTCAAGATCGGCTCTTTAGCCAAAACAAAGGAAAACACAGTGAGACAACGGAAAGTGTAGTTGTCATTGATTCTATACAAGACATATGTTGATATACGAATTACAAGTCTAGAACCTCCTAAATCGCTTTCAACACTTCTGGCCGAATAGCATTAGCTTCTGTGATCTGTTGTTTGTCTTCTTCGGCTGATCCAGGAATGCTCTCGAGGCAACTTTAGATGGCTCTACCTTCTCTGACTTTGGCCAGCAGTTCCTATTTCTTTTGTTGAATGGAATCAGGTATGCGAGCCAGGATGGACTTATGACAATCAATGGCAGCTTTCACATCTCCCAGCTCCTTCTCAAGTTCTGCACGCCTAGCTTCCAGTCGAGACAATTCTAGGAAACACTAAGGGGAGAAGAATTCGACAGAGCAATCAAATGGGAAATATTTAAAGAAATATTACCCTAGCGCTTATTTTAATACTTGACGACCAATTTGCTCAGTCGTTGGCTCTAATAGCCGATACCAGAAGGGTATCGCCTCTAGTGCAAAAATAAACCCGAAGGAGTAAACGCTGGTACGATGTGTATCGCCTATAGGAGCAAAGCAAACATGGACAAAGTGATGCATATAGTATGAAGTACGGAACAAAAGAAAAATCACTCAAGACAGAGAAATTGTTTGCTAATATCGCCTATTACAAACTACGGGCTGGAAAACACTTTGGCTACTATATCATCGGCCAGGGAAATAAAGGCTACCGAGTTAGCAGCGCTAAAGAATTCCTCAACCAGGTGCTCATAATCCCTAGGGTGCGCCGCGGCTAGAAAACCATGGGGAAGGAACCGAAGTTCGTGGGCAGAATGGGCTTGTGCAGAAGCCAATGCCATGGTGGCACCATGGTGAAAGCCATACAAAGCGACCTCCCTGACATGGTTCGGGATGTCATACAAGCGAACCACCAGGACGGCACCCCTAGCGTTGACGAATCCTGCCGTGTACTCCGCAGCCAATCGGAGGCTTTCTAGTTGGGTAGACAAGTCTAAAAAGATTCAACGGGGAGATGATTAGAATCTTGAAGATGAAATTGAAAGGAAGCAAAGGTTATGACAGATATCTCACCCGCGATTCTGGCCTCGGCCTTGGCCAACCTATCCTCCACTGAATCAGCCTTAGGAGGCGATTGGCATCGAACCATGGCTAGAGCTGATTCTGCGAGGGAGAGACATTCAGCGAGACTCTAGCCATGCCGATCAATGGAAGCAAGCAGATCATCATTGTCAATCCACCTCCTCTGATAGTAGGGGAGCTGGCGATGAGCTGTTGACGAAGAGAACCCCAAAGGCCGAATGGAGTTGGCCCTATGCCCCGAGGCACTAGGGGCATCATGAGTTGCACCCTCTTGGCGATGAAGGCACTGACGCGATGATGTAGATCCATTGAGACACTCTTTAGCAGACCTCTTGCTGTTCTCCATGATCTCAAACCTACAGGAAAGCAGGAACTACACTAAAGACGCAAAGGGTTTGAGACAAAGTGGGTTGTTCTTTGATCCACAGCTGTGGCCCGTATATATAGCACAGAAAGGCAAGAAGTTAATTTTCGCTAGGAGTGTGAAATTGAAGTCAGATGTAGAAATGGATTGACACTTTGAAAATTCAGGGGACAAATAAGGAAGAAATAACAGACTCAAACTTATTACTACCCATAATCACAAAGTATCATGGGACGGATACGAACGGATTACATTGACCAGAGATCAACCCACCAAGGTTTCTTTGGATTGAAGGGAGTCCGGGTCCCCACAAGGCCGAAGGTCATGTGAACCGAGTCACATCGGCCCGTTGATAAAATTGTGCTAGGAGAAGGGTAAAGGCTGCCTGCCTAACAGATGCCCAGCTGATTTCTCGGTTTCCCAATGGGCGTTTGATGGAATGAACAAAGAGAAGGTGTCCACACATTTTAGCCCTTGTAAACACTAGAACAGCTCTACGAGCATGGAGAGAAGACCCAGGTGATATCACAAGAATTCTTCTAGCCACAGTAGCAGATCCTCTTGCTCAACAAGGCGCTAGAATGAGCGACACAATCACCCTATGCATAAGGATTCTTCTAACTGCTCAAGATCTTCATAGCAAAAGGATAGACCATGGAGGGTCCGGTAGAGTTAGAAGCACTTGAGGGGGCAGATGGAAAAGAAACGTAGCTAAATTGTTGAGTTGCTCTCGTCAGGATCGGAAAGACATTTTATAGCCGGCCTAGAAAGATGAATCCAAGTGCCCACGAACCAATGATACTCTCGTAAAAGTTTTGAAGCATGGGCTTATGAGCTAACATAGATGGCGACAAACAGTAGATCCTAGATCAAGATTCTCTACCCGTGACTATGGACCAATCGGGGATACAGACATGATAATTTTGGAATAAAATTACTTTTATCCCAAAATTAGGGGGCATGTGTTTACACCAAGATTTGGAAGAAGAATCGTAGGGACTTAAAAGCTCCCAAGATCATGTCATTAAGGCATCAATCGCGTATAGGTCAATATCAGCTGATTCGAATGCAACACTAGAATCGGCTTTCTTCAGATAGCGCCAGTAGATAATGACAAAGGCTATGATCAGCATCGGGACAAAGCATGCTGGACTCTACAAAAAGGGAAAGATTAGAGTCCAAGTTATCTTAGATTACGAATATTTTCTCTAGGGCCAAAGATTGTGATGAGTCATGCTTAGATAGGAGTCATGCGTAGGTCCCGGGTATAAATATCAAACCCCGGCTATTGTAAAAAAACACATAATCAATCCAATACAAGTTACTTACTTTTTTTGGCTCCGGCCACCCCTTAGGAGTAGGAGTAGAGTAGATCTCGGTGAGTTCTTCAGCGAGTATGGCTGCATCGATCCAGTCGACCTCCACTGCTTGTCTGTAAGTACCGTCATGGCTTATACTTCTGTTCGTACGGCTGCATCGAACAGGTCGACCTCCACTACGACTCTGGTATAAGTTAGTTATCGATTCTTGTCTAGTTCAAGTAAGGCTACATCGATCCAATTGACCTCCACTGCTCGAACTAGATTAAGGTCAAATTATCGACTCTATCTAAGGGTGGTGTTCCTTTAGATAGATTCATTAAGTTACCGATATTGCTTATTACTTCCATTATTTATTTAATTATAGCAATATCACTTCGCTCGATTGGGATTGATCTAGATCGGCCTTACATCTTATTTAACCCATCGTTTGTTAATCTAAACTGATCTAATCTGCACTTTAAACGATGAGTTATGTTTTATCGGCCGTTTTATATCAATCTTGATCATGCATAGCGTGCGGTTAAGGCATGTCTGATCTCAGGTAGATCTATTGGCTAGTGAAAACCATTCCATGGCCCGTTATCATGGCCTGTGTGATTCTGCCTCACACCCCACTGTTAGCACCATGGAGTGGGGATCGTTATTCGGTAGATTTATTCCTAATAGAGCATGACCTTAATTGTGCGCTATGCCTGAATCGACTGTTTTAGCCGATATCGAGTGCTTTCACGAATAGTTCATGTCACAAGACCATTGAAGTAAAGATAGGTTGAAAGATGTGTTAGCCCCATGATCTTATGAATATGCTAGAATCGACTATTTAGTCGATCTCCTTTCATATCGGCTCTCAGAGCCGCACATTCGGGACTGTCTGACAACACCGGCATGTTCCGCCCTAAATTACTGATAAACTTTCTTGCCTTGTCAATTGCAGGGTCAAATTAACTGGCATGTCTCAGGAGGAGTGCACAGGATCGACCATTCCTGCGCTGAAGCTAGGAGGATCTCCAGCTCCATCGAGCGGACCCTTTCGGCTTGCTCATGTGCCCTCGGCATAGGACAAAATTTCATGCTGACACCGACCTATGAACTCCTGAGCCTAGTCGGGCCGTAGAGGCACTTTTAGATCCATATTCCGCTTACTCGTGATGAGTCATGGCCCGTCCAGAGAGGCAAAATGTCCATTGAGGTTTCTTAGGGAATGGACAGAGATTGTGTACGCACGTCCCACGGTGGGATGTTGCGGCAGATCATGGTAGGCGCGGAGATCTAGGCGGGTGGTTGGTTTCCTCGCATCCGTCGCCCCTATAAAACCAAAGGGTTCACCTCCCGGATTCTATACCTTGCATCCTTGCCTCCGCGGCCACGACCGCTGCCGCCAATCGCTCAGGTTTCCTATCTACACATCCCCACCGCCGTCGAGCTCGCATCCACCCGCCCCCATCTTCAATGGATCCATGGTGACGCTCTGACATCACCTTCCAGCGCATGGAGGGCCTCGTCCGTCATGGTCTTCTTCACGCGCGGACCATGGCTGAGGAGTGGCTGCTGCCCGGCGAGGAGGATGTGCCGTCACCGGCCGATGGCTATGTGGTGTCGTTTGCCCACTTCCATGAGTGTGGGTTTGCGACCCCCGCCCATAGATTTCTTTAGGGGCTGCTGCACTACTACAAGATCAACGTGCATCATCTCAATCCCAACGAGATCCAACACATGGCGACGTTCGTTGACCTGTGTGAGGGGTTCCTGGGGATCAGCCCCCACTTCGATTTGTGGAGGTACTTCTTCACCGTCACCCTCCAGAAGAAGAGGGAGAAGAGCGACAGGCAGGAGCTGCACATGCCGATGGGGTGAGCCGGCATCTAGCTCTAGAACAATCAGGTCAGCGAGTACCTATTGATGTGTCTATCAATGTCCAACAAGGGGTGGCACTCATAGTGGTTCTACCTCAAGAATGATGCCGCCGCCTCTCTACCAGAGTTCAACAGGCGCCTGATCGAAGAGGCCCCAGAGTCATGGAGGAGGTGGGGCATCCTAGAGAAGGACAAGAAGAAGATTTAGGGCCATATCGCCGCCATCCACATCCTCAAGGAGAACGACTTGAAGGGGTTGGGCATCATTAGGGCCTACCATGCAAGGAGGGTGGCGCCATTGATGACGCACGCGCTCCCGTTGTACACGATGGCGCTCAAGGTGTCATTCGATGGAACAACGCTCGCTAAGGGGGCGCTCTCCAACTCTGAGATCACGCAACGCATCAAAGAGGCAATAGAGCTCTCATGGGATGACACAGGTGCCCCCCTCGATTTCATCTACTCGGTGTCGGGACATCCTCCGATGCGGCCAGAACCAGGCCATGTCATCTTTGTAAGTTTATCCTTCTCATGCCTTCTCTTTAATAGATTTCTTGACCTCTTGATACTAACTTTGAGAGGGGCGGGACCAGCCAAGGGACCTCATCTTCACGGATCACCTGGCGCCATTGCCGAGGGATTCATCAGCGAGGGTGGCAAAACATGCCGAGGGCGAGCAGTTGAGGAAGGCGAAGGAGGACAAGAAGAGGAAGATGCAGTAGAAGCTATAGGCGCGGGAATGGGGGGAGGACACTGACAATGATGATGATGATGACGATGGCGATGATGATGAGGTAGCTAATGATGTCGAGTAGGACATCCTAGAGAATGAGAATGCACTGACAGGTATTGGTTCGCCCTGGTAGGAGTCAGGACCCTCCCTGTTCCATAGAGGGGAGGGTACTTTCGGGGAGCCAGTGGAGGCGGGACATACCATCAACCTCTCTCTGGAGTCAACGAGGGCGGGCAGCTCTACTGCCACACCTAAGATGTTGGCGGAGGTGGGCAGCTCTGCCATCGTGCCCCAAGAGTCAAAGGGAGCAAGCCCCTCTGCCTAGGAGCAGGGGGCGGGCTCAAAACGGCCTCGCCCCGATGAGACGGAGCAGAGGTCGGGGAGTTCACCCCCAAACATACCTGCCACCCGACGACGCTGAGGTGAATTATCAGTTCCTCTGTTTTTCCTATTTTTGTCAGATTTCATCATGACTTATGCTTTTCATCCCTTGTAGCGTCGGCATACAACGTAATCCTTTGGCACTGGCACCGAAGAAGAGCGTTGCCCTCCAATTGAGGCGGCAACCATCGGCTAGTGTCACGCCCGTTTGAGGTGGGAGTGGTACTAGTGTGACCGCATCGTCGGCCGGTCGGACGCTTCCCACGGTGGTGCTCGTGCCCTCGGCAGGATGGGCGGATGCGGGGGATCAAAGGGCGCCTTTAGAGGTCGTGGATCTATCGACCATGGCCATGATACCACTGCCGATGATGTGGCGCCGACCATGGTGGGCACAATGCAGCCCATCATGACCCCCAACATAGGTGGAGGCGGCGGTGGTCGTGACAGACAGGTCACGACCGGGCACAACCGCAGCGATGCCTGAGGCGCCGGCCCGACCCATGCCATCGGTGGCCTAGGCGATGGTGCCTGGCATGGGCTAGATAGAGGGGGACATGGCCGAAGGGTCCCCGAGAGTCATGGTGGTGGAAGAGAGGACCGGCGGGGAGTCATCCCTAGCGTTGACGTCGGTAGGCAATGACTCACCCACGTGGGGTGAGCCCCTGCTTCGGTGGGCAAATCCATAGGATCCGGCGTCGACGGTCTTCACCCTCACCATCGCCACCGAGAGCATGGAGTAGGAGAGCCTCGATGTGGGGATCGTGTTTGTGCTGGAAGCCCTAAAACATTCTAGGGGTGCCTTGCGCGACGTTGTCGCTCCCTCCAGTCGGGTATTTGCTTGATCCTACCTCTCGCCCTTTTCTTTCTCTATATATTTTTTGTATCTTGACCATCATCTCCCTTTAGTCCCTCATTGCTCGCAGTCAGGGGAAGTCTTGGTTCCTTCATGAACAAAAGGAAACCTAGGACCGCCTCATCGAGGAGGCATGGCTACACAGGGAGGTGAACGCTCAGCATGTTGCCACCTAGCAGAGGGTGGCCGAGCTGACTCCCCACGCTGAGGAGGCGGATGGTCTTTGGTCATAGGTGGCCAATGCCCGTCGGTCAGCTGTTAAGGCCGAGAAGGCGTTCGAGGCCTTGTCGATGAGGTCATGGAGGGACGATGAGGAAGCCACTAAGGTCAGGAAGGAGCGGGATGAGCTACTCTAGAAGGATGTCGAGACCCACCAGCGGATGCTTGACCTTCTAGCCGAGGTTGAGAAGGAAAGGGAGCTTAAACTAGGGACTGAGGAGAAGCTCGTGGCCCTAGAGAAGAAGGCAAGCCTGGATGCCATGGTGGTCGCTCGGCGGCGCAAGGAGCGAGATGAGCTGCTCCAAACCACGGAGAGGCTCCGCTCGAACACGTCGTGGCTCACGAGGAGCGTGACTAGGCCTTCTGAGAGCATGACCAGGCCTGCCTGGAGCATGATGACGCATAGCAGAAGGTCAGCTCCCTCTAGGCCAAGCTTGGAAACATGACTACCCAGAAGCTAGAGGCCAAAAGTGTTTCTGCCGGGCTAGCCATGGACCTCGTCGAGGCATGGAGGAATCGTCTAGCAAAGAGCGACGAGCTCGGTATCCTAAGCACCGCCCTCAGAGTGGTCTGCGACAACCTTGAGGTGGTGCGGTCAGAGGGGACCAGTTCGCTTGCTGCCCGTGCCATCGAGATCACGGCGTGGGTGCGCTAGCTCGAGAGGAATGCCCTTTGTGCCAGGGTCAATCAATCCTTCATGATTGCTCATTCTCACTATAGGGATAGCATCGATTTGGAGATGATGAGCCACAGCTTTGCGCCTGGCTATGAAGTCCACGAGCTAGAGGAGATGGAAGTGGCGGTGGCTCCCCTTTCGTAGGACCTGACAGACAGGATCAAAGGCATAGTTCTCCCTCAGAGGGGTTAGTTAGTTCAATAGGCTGGTCAATCATTCTTGTAATCAGCGGACAAGTGCCGACCCTTGTGTATCATTTAAACAAACTTGTTATTTTGTTTTGTTTGACCAAGTCTGTTCTTTTGTTTTGGTGCGAACGGATTTGTTTTTCCTCCCTTTTTATGTGTGAAAAGGGGTTCATGCATTCTGACCCTTCCATTTGTTAAGACCGTAGAGCTCAAGGTGTAGGTGGAAAACTCTAATCACGCTGGTAAGCAAGAGTGCCATAGCCGCTAGGGCATAGGTTTCTCATAGTCCGACCAGCCTTGCTCAGTCGTTTGTTTCCACAGACCTTGCTTCTAGGTTTAACGTGAGGAAGGGTGTCGGGCGCGGTGACTATTTTAGAAAGGGTGTATGTATACCCTTATCAGCCCTCGAGTGAGACCTGACCCCTTGCCGTTGTTGGGGTCGGGTGTCACTAAAGATCGAGGAGAGGATAGCGAAACTAGTAGGAGAAAGCATCTCTTGATTTTGTGCATACCCCCTCCCTAGGATCTGAGCCATCGTTCTGCGACCACGTGTTTGGTATCCTTGCGAGTCCAACTTTCCTCGAGCCCCTACGCGTAGCAGGGGTCCGATCGAGGGTTGGCTCATCTTTGTGATCGTCACCCTATCCTCGGTTTATGCAATTGGAGGGGTTGCACAGGGGTCCGATCAAGGGTTGGCTCATCTTTGTGATCGTCGCCCCATCCTCAGTTTTTGCAATCGGAGGGGTTAAGCTAACATCACTTGCCTCGATGGCTCGAGTGACGCGCTCGGTGAGCTCGCTATCAGGTACGTTCTAGTGGAATCCGGGTTCGTCATTCATGATAGGGTCGGCATAGCCCTCATGTGGCATTCCACTGCTCCTTAACTCGCCTCCTAGTAGATGCCCATGTTGCTCCGAAGAGCGACTCAGGTGGCCCGCTGACCTCTCCTCGATGGAGATTCTGTGGGCTCGGCTCGAGGTTAGGATCGAACGAGAAGGTCGAGATGACCCTGTCTGCTTCTGAGCGGGTCAGGCAAAGGCTGCTGGGGCTCATCTACATTTTCTCCCCTAGCTCTATTCGACACGAGGTGGCCTCGAGCCCTTTGCGAGCCAGCCTTCAAACCTCGGTCAGGTGGATTCCCGAGTTTGGGTCAGGCGGCTCGAGCCCCCAAGCCCCGTGGGGCTCGGTAGGGGTCGGCCATGTTTCATGCATCACCCATCCATGATTTTTGCAACCGAAGGGGCTGAGCTAATGACACTTGCCTTAATGGCTCGAGTGTCACGCTTGGTGAGCTCGCTAACAGGCATGTCCGAGTGGAATCTAGGTCCGTCATTCACTGACAGGGTCGGCATAGCCCTTATGTGGCATTTCACTGCTCCTTAACCAGCCTCCCAACAGATGCCTATGTTACTCTAGAGAGCGACTCAGGTGGCTAGCTGGCCTCTCCTCGATGGAGATTCTATGGGCTTGGCTCGAGGTTAGGATTGAATGAGAAAGGTCTAGATGTCCCTGTTTGCTTCTGAGCGGGGTCGGGCAAGGCTACTAGGGCTCATCTATGTTTTTCTCCCCTAGCTCTGGTTGACACGAGGTGGCCTCGAGCCCTTCGTGGGCTGACCTTCGAACCTCAGTCGGTCACTGCTCATGTCAAATGAGACGACTACCGCTTCATGACGCGACGCGAAGCATTGTGATGCAGCAATTGCATATGCAATGCTCGGATGTATGGGATGAATGTATGGATGAATGTGTGGACACATGCATGAGTGAAAGCATCTAGGCCCCTAGTTGGATTTCGGTGATTAATGTCAATACAAAGATTACTATGACTAACGTGTGTTTTGTAGAGACAAGTAAGTTAGGTCATGGTAATGGAGATCGATTGGGCAATCGAGGCTGTCATGCCCCTACGATGGAAATCGTTTCGGTTTTCAAAGGATGGACGACAAGGTTAAGGATGACTAGTTCTAAGTGTCGATTGGAGTTGGAGAGACACTTAGAGTAGTTTAGGACTTTGTTTTTCCTTTGGCCGTACTATGAAGGGGGGTATGAACGGGTAGCTTGACCTAGTTGAGTCTAGTGAGTTAGGTGTGGTGCACACTTGTTAAAACTAGCTCTAGGTAGCTCCTATGAATGCCTAAGATCCTTTGGAGCAAACTTCATTCACATATGTTCGGAAGTTGGAAGTGAATGGAGGGTCAAATACTGACCGGACGCTGGCTCCGGTGCGACCGGACACTGGCCACAGGGTCCGGTCAGTTCATTTGACCGAGAAGATCAAGTCTGGTGTGACCGGACACTGGGAGGTCATGTGACCGGACACTGAGGGCCAGCGTCCGGTCAACTCCAGTAAGGGTCCAGACTTGGAAAAGTGTGACCGGACGCGTCCGGTCAGTGTGACCGGACCCTGAGTATCCAGCATCCGGTCGTTTACAGTAAGCATCCAAGAGCGACCGGACGTGTCTGGTCGGTACTGACCGGACCCTGACAGCGTCCGGTCATCACTTAAATGCTGGTTCGCGGGTTGAACTGACCGGAGCGTCCGGTCATCACGACCGGAGCGTCCGGTCATCCCGCAGAAGCTCATAACGGTTAGTTTTTCAGGCTGGCTTATAAATAGAAGCTCCACTCGTGAGTGGAGTATCTTTTGCTCATTCTAACAGCTGAGAAACATGTTTGTGAGTGCCAAGAAGAGCAAGATCCTAGTGAGGTGTTTGTGATTTGAGAATCCAAGAGAGTAGCCTCACTAGCAAATCAAGAGTAGCAAAGTGTGCATCCATCTTCTTATTAGGCTTCGCGTGGTCAAGTGAGAGTTCGTGCTTGTTACTCTTGGTGATCGCCATCACCTAGACGGCTTGGTGGTGATTGGGAGTTTGGTGTTCACCCGGCGGAGCTTGTGGGTGACCCAACTCAAGTTGTGAGCGGCTTTGGGTGATTCGCCGCGACGGAGTGTCGAAGAATCAACCCGTAGAGAGCACTTGATCCTTGCGCGGATCAAGGGGGAGCTACACCCTTGCGTGGGTGCTCCAATGAGGACTAGTGGGGAGTGGCGACTCTCCGATACCTCGGCAAAACATCGCCGCGTTCCTTTCTCTCTCTACTTACTTTGAGCACTTACTTTGAGTATTTACTTTGAGCAATTCAATACTTGTTTTACATCCATAGAATTGCTTGCTAGAGTAAGTTTGGAACATAGGTTGAGAGGTTGTTGTGCATTAGTTTGATATAAACACTTTCCTAGGCACAAGGGGTTAATTGGGCTATCCGTAGGATTTGATTATTGCAAGAGAATTTAGAATTAGCCCAATTCACCCCCCCTCTTGGGCATCTTGATCCTTTCAATTGGTATCAAAGCCTCGTGCTCACGTTTTTAAGCTTAATCGCTTAGAGCAAGATGTCTCACGGGGATGGACCTCCTCCTATCTTTGAGGGAGATGATTTTCCATATTGGAAAATCCGCATGGAGGCATACTTAGAAGCTCTAGATGTTGGAATTCTTAGAGCCGCCTCTCAAGGGTTCCCCACACCTAGGAATGCCGCACAACTTCAAGGCGATGAAGTGAATTATGAGAAATGGAATGCAAAGGCTCGCAACACCATTTTTAGAGGCCTTTGCAAAGAGGTGTTCAATCGTGTAAGGAACCACAAAGACGCCCATGCTCTATGGTCGGACGTTTGTGCGCTCCATGAGGGAACCAAGAGTGAGCGTGAGGAACGCTATCATCTTGTGATTAAAAAGCTAAATTCTTTTGAGATGTTTCCCAAAGAAAGTGCTAATGAGATGTATTCTCGATTAAATGTTCTTGTAGAGGAAGTCAATGGGCTTGGACTTACTCAAATGTCACCATCCGATGTTGTGAGAAAAATCTTGAGTGTCCTCCCCATTGATAAATATGGGCACATTGTGACCGTGCTACATCAAGGTGATCTTTCCACCGCTACACTGACACAAATCTTGGGAAAGATCAATGCTCATGAGATGTACATGCACATCACACCACAAGATGGCTCATCCTCTACAAAGAAGAAAGAGAAGGACCTAGCATTCAAAGCTAGCCAAGACAAGGGCAAAGCAAGACTTGAGTATGAGAGCTCAAGTAATGAAGATGATGAAGAAAGCCTTGCCCTCATGGTGAAGAAGACCACCAAGATGCTAAAAAGGCTAAACAAGAGTGGCATCAAGTTTGATGGCAAGAAGAAGAAGTTCTTCACTAGCTCAAGAAGAAAGCCAATCTCCGAGATGGATTGCTACAATTATGGCGAACTTGGTCATCTAGCTCATCAAAGCACAAAGCCCAAGAAAGACAAGTTCAAGAACAAGGGCAAGAAAGATGATTCAAGTGATGAAGATGAAAAGAAGAAGAACAAGCCATACAAGAAGAGAGATGACAAAAAGAGGGAGTTCTACAAGAAGAAGAAGAGTGGCAAGGCCTATATTGTCGGTGATTGGCTCACGGACATTGATTCATCAAGTGGATCATCCGATGATGATAGTGACGATGAAAAGGTGGCCGCCATTGCTATTGATCTTGCATCTTCACCACCACCATCGCCATCATCCTCTACACACCTATGTCTTATGGCCAAAGGTGAACGCAAGGTAACTAAGAGTGATGATAGTAGTGATGATGAACATGCTAGTGATGATGATAGTGATAGCGATGATGATGACTCACCTACCTATGATGATCTTGTCAAAATACTAAGAAAATATACTAAGATCATTAGAAAGAGTAGAGCTACAAATGAAAAACTTGATGCTAAAAATGACTCACTCTTAGCTAAATGTGACACATTAGAAAAGGCTAATGATGAGCTCAAAGAAACAAATGATTCTATATCATCCAAACTCAAGGAGCTCAAATCTTCTAAGAAAGAGCTTAAAGATAAAAATGATAAACTTGAGTGGGTGCACAATGAGCTTATCACTAGTCACAATAAGCTAAAAGATGAATATGCAACTCTAAAGATCAATTATGATACCCTTATTATTGCACAAGAATTCTTACCAAATGAGCCACATGATGCTACTAACCATGTTGTTAAGATTGATATAGCTACCTCATGTGATGATTTAATTGATGAAAGCATTGAGCATGGATCTAGTAGCAAGGGCAAGCAAGTGGTTGAGTGCAATGACTATGATGAGTATGTCAAGCTCAAGAGTAACAATGAGAAGCTCATGAAAGATCTTGAAGAAATGAAAAGTCACAACACCATTGTGCTAGAAACTCTTGATCATGACAAAGAGGTGATCCTTGAAAATGAGAAGTTAAAAGAAGAAGTCAAGAAACTCAAGGAGGAGAAGAACAATGATCTTCTCAAGGAAGAGAACAAGAAGCTCAAGATGGAGAAAGAGCATCTCAAGGTGGGATTGAGTAAGTTTGCTAGGGGCAAGCATCTCCAAAGTGAGCTACTCATGAGTACCGTCATGAAGATGGATAGAAGTGGCATTGGATATATGGCAAGTGTAGAGAAGAAGAAGGCTCAAGCTCAACACCAACAATCAAAGCCAAAGCCAAAGCCAAAGAGATGTTTTGAATGTGGACAAGAAGGCCACTTTGCTCATGAGTGTCAAACTCCACCGCCACAACCCTTGCCCAAGCATGCTAGACCCTTTGCTTTCAATGCTCACTACATGCTTAGAAAAGATTCGAGTGGAAAGATGAAAGTCATGTTCTTGGGTCCCCCCAACAAGAGTAGGCCTAAGAAAATTTGAGTGGCTAAGTCACTTGTTGAGAAGGTGAAGGGCCCTCAACAAGCTTGGATCCCTAAAGCTTGAATCTCTTGTGTGTAGGTGAACTACAAGACCGGTGGAAGTCATTGGGTTATTGATAGTGGTTGCACTCAACATATGACCGGTGATCCTCGTATGTTCACCTCACTAGATAAAGAGGTAGATGGACAAGAGAAAATAACATTTGGAGATAATTCAAAGGGCAAGGTTAAAGAATTGGGCAAAGTGGCAATATCAAATGATCACTCCATCTCCAATGTGCTCTATGTTGCTTCATTGAGCTTCAATTTGCTATCCGTTGGGCAATTGTGTGATCTTGGCTTTCAATGCTTATTCACCAAGAAGGAGGTGGTTGTGTCCAAGGTAGATGACAATCAAGTGATATTCAATGGATTTAGATACAACAACTTATATCTAGTTGACTTCACCTCCGAGGATGCAAACTTGAAGACTTGCCTATTCACCAAAACAACACTTGGGTGGCTATGGCATAGAAGACTTGCTCATGTTGGGATGAGCTCACTCAAGAAGCTTATGAAGAATGATTTGGTGAGAGGGTTGAAGGATGTGAAGTTTGAAAAGGACAAGCTTTGTAGTGCATGTCAAGCCGGCAAGCAAGTTGCAAACACTCATCCAACCAAAGCTTTCATGTCAACCACAAGAGTGCTAGAACTCCTACACATGGATTTATTTGGACCAACAACATACAAGAGTTTGGGAGGAAATCTCTATTGTCTTGTGATTGTGGATGACTATTCAAGATATACATGGGTGTTCTTCCTTCATGACAAATCCGAAGTTGCATCTTGTTTCAAGAAGTTTGCCAAGAGAGCTCAAAATGAATTTGAAGTGAAGCTCAAGAAGATAAGAAGTGACAATGGCAAAGAGTTTGACAACACAAATATAGAAGCTTATTGTGATGAAGTTGGAATCAAACATGAAGTCTCCGCAACCTATACTCCTCAACAAAATGGTGTAGTTGAGAGGAAGAACCGGACTTTGATCACTCTTGCAAGGACAATGCTAGATGAGTACAACACCCCCGAAGCTCTATGGGCGGAAGCAATCAACACCGCATGTTATGCATCCAATCGCCTATTTCTTCAAAAGTTCCTTGTCAAGACTCCATATGAGTTGCTCAATGGGAAGAAGCCGGACGTCTCCTTCTTTAGGGTGTTTGGTTGCAAGTGCTACATCTACAAGAAGCGGCAACACCTAGGGAAGTTTCAAAGGCGTTGTGATATAGGTTTTCTTGTTGGTTACTCATTGAAGTCCAAAGCATATAGAGTATTCAATCATGCCACCGGCTTGGTTGAAGAAACATATGATGTGGAATTTGATGAATCTAACGGCTCCCAAGGAGCACATGAGAATCTTGATGATGTAGGTGATGAACCATTGAGGGAGGCTATGAAGAATATTCTGGTGGGAGACATCAAGCCAAAAGATGATGAAGATGATGTACAAGTCATTAATCAACCCTCTTCATCAAATGTACCACAAGATGGTGAAAAAGTTGGGAGAGTAGAAAATGAAGATACTCATATCTCCCATGAGCAAATGGTGGTACAAGCACAAGATGTTGATGCTCCACAACCTCCTCCTCAAGTGGTCAATAGAAGAAATACACCTCTCCTATAAGATCATCCACAAGATCTTATCATAGGGAGTCCAACAAAGGGGGTGATGACTCGATCTCAAAAGCTTACTTCATTTATTGCTCATCACTCTTTTGTCTCTTGCTATGAGCCTACCAAGGTAGAAGATGCTCTTAAAGATCCGGATTGGATAAATGCCATGCATGAAGAGTTGAACAACTTCACTCGCAATGAAGTTTGGAATCTTGAAGAGCGACCAAAAGATGCAAGAGTCATTGGAACAAAGTGGGTGTTCCGCAACAAACAAGATGATCAAGGTGTTGTTGTGAGGAACAAGGCAAGACTAGTGGCAAAGGGGTTCTCTCAAGTTGAAGGTCTAGATTTTGGAGAAACCTTTGCACCGGTTGCAAGATTAGAAGCCATCCGTATCCTTCTTGCATATGCATCACATCATGAAATGAAACTATATCAAATGGATGTGAAAAGTGCATTCTTAAATGGCTTTATTAATGAACTAGTCTATGTTGATCAACCTCCCGGGTTTGAAGACCCTAGATATCCTAATCATGTTTATAGGTTGTCCAAGGCACTATATGGGCTTAAGCAAGCCCCAAGAGCTTAGTATGAGCGCCTTCGGGACTTCCTTATTGAGAAGGGCTTCACCATTGGGAAGGTCGACACCACACTATTCACCAAGAAGCTTGATGGGCATATCTTCATTTGTCAAGTGTATGTTGATGATATCATCTTTGGATCATCAAATGAAGACTCATGCAAAGAATTTGGTGAATTGATGTCTAAGGAGTTCGAGATGTCAATGATTGGTGAGCTTACATTCTTTCTTGGTTTTCAAGTCAAGCAAATGAAAGAAGGCATCTTCATCTCTCAAGAGAAATACACAAAAGATCTTCTCAAGAGATTCAAGATGGATGAATGTAAGCCAATCAAGACCCCAATGCCTACCAATGGACATCTCGACCTAGATGAGGGAGGTAACTCGGTTGATCAAACTCTCTACCGTTCCATGATTGGTAGTTTGTTATATTTAACCGCATCTAGGCCCGACATCATGTTTAGTGTGTGTATGTGTGCTAGATTTCAAGCTAGTCCTAAGGAAACTCATTTAATTGCTGTAAAAAGAATCCTTAGGTATCTTAAGCACACACCAAGCATTGGCCTTTGGTATCCCAAAGGAGCTTTATTTGAATTAATTGGCTATTCCGATTCGGATTACGCCGGATGCAAAGTTGATAGAAAGAGCACATCTGGAGGGTGCCATTTGCTTGGTAGATCACTTGTGTCTTGGTCCTCCAAGAAACAAAATAGTGTGGCTTTGTCCACCGCCGAAGCGGAATACATTGCCGCGGGTGCTTGTTGTGCACAAATATTATACATGAAACAAACTTTACTAGACTATGGAGTAGCTCTAGAGAAAGTACCTCTTTTGTGCAACAATGAAAGTGCGGTAAAACTTGCAAATAATCCGGTTCAACACTCTCGCACCAAGCATATAGATATCCGCCATCACTTTCTAAGAGATCATGTAGCTAAAAATGATATATCACTAGAAGGTGTAAGATCCAAAGATCAATTAGCGGATATCTTCACTAAACCGCTAGATGAAGCTACATTTTGTAGATTGCGGAACAAGCTCAATGTACTTGATTTTAGTAACTTCACTAAAAATTGAGCTTGTGTTGTCCCTTGCATTCATTGTAATATACAACATGTTTAATTTGTGGCAATGCATATAGGGCTTGTCTAACATGGTTAAGATAACCGCCGAAAAGCGTGTGAAGAAGCTTAACCTTGGATCAAACTTGACAAGCAACTAGATTTACTTACAAGTATTACATATGCATGAATGTTGTTTTTTCGTTTTGTTCCATTTGCCCTCTTGTTGCCTATTTTCTTAAAAAGAATTATAGCCTAAGGCAAAATATTTTGAAAAATATGAGGGTTTGAGAGAGGTCACTCACATCAGTCCCAATTGGTGTTTATTTGGATCTTATTCAAGTTGGGACTTGATTGGGAACAGGTAGCACGAAGGAATGTTGAAGGATTGCTGTAAAAGGTGCACCGGACGCTGCACCAGACGCTGCTGTCCAGCGTCTGGTCAGTTCACAGGAGGTGAACTGCTGTTGAAGGAGTGACCGGACGCTGCGTATGTGCGTCCGGTTAGAAAGGGCTCAACGTCCGGTCGATCGGAGGATGACAAAGTTAAACTGACCGGACCCTGCCTGCGTCCGGTCATGGACCACCGGACGCGTCCGGTCGCGATTTCAGAGGATTCGGACCTCTCTGGAATCGACCGGACGCTGGGTGGTAGCGTCCGGCCGCTACCACCGGAGCGTCCGGTCAGTGGATCTCGCGCGTCAAGGACTCCTTTCCCCGTTTCCTTTTCTGTCACGTTCTTGGGGGTTACTTAACCGCGTCCTCTATCACCCGCCATGACCTAGCCCAAGCCGCCGCTGTGCCCTAGCCCGAGCAGCCGCGCCGCCGCAGCATCGCCGAGTCGCCGTCGTCCCTCGTGCCACCGCGCTCGGTCCCCTCGCCAAGCTGCGCCGCCGTCCCACGGGCCTCCGCGCCTGCTCAGTGCCGCACCTCTACAGCGCCCTAGGGCCCGCTGCCGAGCTGCGCGCCCCAGCCTCGCGTGTCACCGAGCCCCACGCCTGCTCGCCTCCACGCCGTGCTCCAGGTCTCTCGCGCCCTAGCTCATCGCTCCATCGTTGCCTCTTGCGCCGATCTGTTGATCATCAATTTGTGAGCCCTAGCCCTACTATCTCCTTTGTTTAGTACAAAATCTTTTTCTCAATCTTGATCTATACAATGGTGACCTAGATCAAATTCTAAATACATTGATTCACCATTGCATTCAGGGCGTTTGACCTAACCCTAACCGGTTCCGAGATCCCCCACGTGACCTCTTATCTATTCTCGGATCGCTGATCGTCAGGTAGAAAGCCACTCGATTCAAGTTCGCATCTAAAATTGCTTTCTCTATTAGGATTTCGCATCTATTAGATATATGGTATTTATTTGTATATCCATCTATTCTATCGTGCAGCGAGTCGGTTCCGTTGTGTTTCGTCTGGCAGTCGGCAGTCAACTCGGAGCCAAGCTCGCGAGTAAGGATCGAGGCCAAGCCTCGAAAGCGACAATTTGACAGTTGATCTTCATCAGCGACAGTTCACCATCTTGTCAGTTCAGATGGCTCGCACCAAGAATGTTGGTGGTGGTCCAGGTGATGATGATCGGAGGCCCCCGCCTCGTCAGCCAGCCGGATCCAAGGGCAAATCAACCAAGCAAGTAACATCCAAGAAGCGAAAGTACCCCGACACAGAGACAGCCAGAGCAGCAGCTGTTGTAGAGGCCGCAGAGCGTGCTGAGAGAGGTGGCACCCGCAGGGGAATTGTCATTGCAGATCAGCCAGTTTCACCCGCAGTCAGAGCTGTGATTGAGGAGGTTGAGCGTCATCATGGTAGTCCAGCTGGGACTGCCACGTTTGCAGGACGACGGGTTGCCATTGAGGAGGGTCCGTCAGCACAGCAGCAGCCTCCACCAGCAGAGCCTCAGCCAGCCCAGGAGACTCAGGAGAGTCAGGAGACCGAGCCGGCACCTCAGCTACGCCGCTCGAGTCGTACCAGTGCTGCAGTTCCACCGAGGCCAGCTACACGGCGCAGGGGTTCACGCCCTCCACCCAGACCACAGGGTCCGCCTCCAGTGGTTCACCTCGACTTGAGGGCCGCTATAGCCAGGCAGGTTCAGCAGCTGCGGTTTGTTGAGTTTGAGGTTTGGTTCCCTCCGAGGAGGGATGAGAGAGCAGCTGAGGGGTTCTACACGCCACTGCAGGAGGATTTCTACAATGCATATCTAAACAGTGGGGCAGTGTTCAGATCACAGAGGGTCTGTCCGATAGAGTCCATTGTGGCAGTAGCCGGTGAGGGCATTCGGCAATACTTGTCATATTTGCCAGGACTGTCAGATCTGATTGGATGGACAGGGATATATGTACCTTCTTGGGTTCGTCAGTTTTATGCCTCGCTCTACATCGATCCTCATCACAGATTCATTCACTTTGCCTTCAACGGCAAAGACTATAGAGTGACGAGTAGCAGGGCCAGAGAGATACTAAGACTACAGGAGCAGCCTGTAAGGATGCATGAGGTTTGCTATGGACATCAGGAGCCTCCCAGGCGTCCTCATGGAGGGTTGGTGCCCCCTACAGACTTAGTGCGCCATTGTTTCAAGGAGCCGTTTGGTGAGGGGTCGAGCAGGAACCCCAGTGACTTGACTCCTATAGCGAGGATACTAGAGGCCATCATCAGGAGGATATTGCTTCCCAGGTTGGGATACAGGGAGGGCCTGACTCGCTTATAGCTCTGGCTTCTCAATGCCATCATGCAGATGACAGTGTTTGACATCTGGGACCTCCTTCTTTCAGAGATGGAGGATACTATAGCTGAGGGATTCAAGGGTCACAGGCAGCTTCCCTATGCTCACTGGATCACGTTCCTCATCCGCAGAGTTGTGATTGATAAGCCCCCTGGCATGATGGATGAGTATACAGGTGCCACTACAGAGTTCCCAGCTTACAACCTATCACAGAGGATCAGACACGCCACTCCTCAGGCACCCAGTCAGCCTAGCCGTCGCCCCGATGTGCCAGAGTCTGCAGCTCAGCAGGACGAGATCATCAGAGGGATTGCAGCCACTGAGGAGGCGGAGCTAGAGGCACAGCAGGAGGTGAGTGAGTACAGTGACAGCTCCGACGACGACTACCAGCCTATACCTCAGATGCCTCCACGCAGACATGATGCAGAGGCCGGTAGCTCTAGTTCTGCTCCACCTGCTCCACAGACAGACCCTGCTCTTATTGCTATTCTTGAGCGGATGCAGCAGGATCAGACACGACAGGCACAGGAGACAGCTACAAACTTCGCACAGTTTTAGGCTCGTTAGGACGAGTTTCAGCGGCAGCAGCAGCTCCTTCAGCACCAGCAGTTACTTATGCAGCAGCAGCTCATGGGATTCATGCAGCATGTAGTGACAGCCATTGGGATCCCACTGCCACAGACTTCGCCTCAGCTTGCACAGCCTCCTACCACTTCAACGACTCTAGCAGTACAGCCTATCGGGCTTCAGAGTCAGGGACAGCCTCCAGCTCAGTTTACTTCACCTCCTGTACATGTGTCCCAGTGGTTAGCTTCACCTAGTGTAGCCCCGCAGTTCACTCCTTATCACACGGGTTTCTCACCAGAGCAGACTTCCTCGCTATTCGTGCCTGAGTCATCAGTCTCCAGGAGTCTTGGAGCATCATTCAGCGAGTTGACCGGCATGCCTACTCCGCCTCACATGCATACTGCCGGTCCGTCTACAGCAGCTCCAGCTATCATGACCACTCAGAGGCTCCCCTCGTCTGTCGCGTCGTCAGATCCTACGACAGACATACTTGCAGCTTCACAGGCAGCACCAGCCCCAGCTCAGACCCAGACCGCTTCAGCGACACTTCCTGCTTCAGAGGGTCAGTCAGTTCAGAGCTCAGGGTCAGATGATGATGGCGCCCAGTTCCACCTTGCTCCACGTACTTCAGCGCCCGACTCGTCCGCTGCAGCCCCACCGACCGACCCTTAGGTTTTGGTGTTTGACGCCAAAGGGGGAGAGGGTTTGAGTATGTAGACTTAGGGGGAGCGAGTTTTAGGGGGAGCTAGTTATCTAGTATTAGCTTATTATATACATTTGGAGTTTTATTTGTGTGATACACTATTTCTTATGCATTCGTGTGTTTTCTTTCATGCATACTATTATATATTCATGTGATAGTGCTATCTACATGATTGTGATATTTGACATGTGTGATTTCTACTTTGCTTTATCTATATGTCATATCACTTGTGGAATGCTCATTTGCTTTTGCTTCCGCGTTCTTACTTCGAAGCAAATGAGCTTTGTTATTTGTACTCATGCCTAATTCATATCCTTTGAGTACATTGTGTTGGCTTGGGTCATATAAGCTTGACTAACTCTTTTGTTCTTATTGACAAAAGCTTATATGAACCAAGCCCGTCAAAAACCTCACTCCATAACATACTCGAGGTGGTATTGTCATCAATCACCAAAAAGGGGGAGATTGAAAGCATCTAGGCCCCTAGTTGGATTTCGGTGATTAATGTCAATACAAAGATTACTATGACTAACGTGTGTTTTGCAGAGACAAGTAAGTTAGGTCATGGTAATGGAGATCGATTGGGCAATCGAGGCTGTCATGCCCCTACGATGGAAATCGTTTCGGTTTTCAAAGGATGGACGACAAGGTTAAGGATGACTAGTTCTAAGTGTCGATTGGAGTTGGAGAGACACTTAGAGTAGTTTAGGACTTTGTTTTTCCTTTGGCCGTACTATGAAGGGGGGTATGAACGGGTAGCTTGACCTAGTTGAGTCTAGTGAGTTAGGTGTGGTGCACACTTGTTAAAACTAGCTCTAGGTAGCTCCTATGAATGCCTAAGATCCTTTGGAGCAAACTTCATTCACATATGTTCGGAAGTTGGAAGTGAATGGAGGGTCAAATACTGACCGGACGCTGGCTCCGGTGCGACCGGACGCTGGCCGCAGGGTCCGGTCAGTTCATTTGACCGAGAAGATCAAGTCTGGTGTGACCGGACGCTGGGAGGTCATGTGACCGGACGCTGAGGGCCAGCGTCCGGTCAACTCCAGTAAGGGTCCAGACTTGGAAAAGTGTGACCGGACGCGTCCGGTCAGTGTGACCGGACCCTGAGTATCCAGCGTCCGGTCGTTTACAGTAAGCATCCAAGAGCGACCGGACGCGTCCGGTCGGTACTGACCGGACCCTGACAGCGTCCGGTCATCACTTAAATGCTGGTTCGCGGGTTGAACTGACCGGAGCGTCCGGTCATCACGACCGGAGCGTCCGGTCATCCCGCAGAAGCTCATAACGGTTAGTTTTTCAGGCTGGCTTATAAATAGAAGCTCCACTCGTGAGTGGAGTATCTTTTGCTCATTCCAACAGCTGAGAAACACGTTTGTGAGTGCCAAGAAGAGCAAGATCCTAGTGAGGTGTTTGTGATTTGAGAATCCAAGAGAGTAGCCTCACTAGCAAATCAAGAGTAGCAAAGTGTGCATCCATCTTCTCATTAGGCTTCGTGTGGTCAAGTGAG
This sequence comes from Miscanthus floridulus, assembly GCF_019320115.1. Lineage (NCBI taxonomy): Eukaryota > Viridiplantae > Streptophyta > Magnoliopsida > Poales > Poaceae > Miscanthus > Miscanthus floridulus. The sequence goes on from NC_089595.1 coordinate 105,330,896, forward strand.
AGTTCGTGCTTGTTACTCTTGGTGATCGCCATCACCTAGACGGCTTGGTGGTGATTGGGAGTTTGGTGTTCACCCGGCGGAGCTTGTGGGTGACCCAACTCAAGTTGTGAGCGGCTTTGGGTGATTCGCCGCGACGGAGTGTCGAAGAATCAACCCGTAGAGAGCACTTGATCCTTGCGCGGATCAAGGGGGAGCTACACCCTTGCGCGGGTGCTCCAACGAGGACTAGTGGGGAGTGGCGACTCTCCGATACCTCGGCAAAACATCACCACGTTCCTTTCTCTCTCTACTTACTTTGAGCACTTACTTTGAGTATTTACTTTGAGCAATTCAATACTTGTTTTACATCCATAGAATTGCTTGCTAGAGTAAGTTTGGAACATAGGTTGAGAGGTTGTTGTGCATTAGTTTGATATAAACACTTTCCTAGGCACAAGGGGTTAATTGGGCTATCCGTAGGATTTGATTCTTGCAAGAGAATTTAGAATTAGCCCAATTCACCCCCCCTCTTGGGCATCTTGATCCTTTCAATGAGCATGGATGAATGAATGATCATGCACTGGACAAGAAAGGTGGGGGTTGGTAAAGTTATCTCGATGGCTTGAGTGATGGGTTCGAGGAGCTCTTACCGGATATGTCCATGTGTGGTCTGGATCCATCGTTCGCGATGGAGTTGGCATAACCTGCATGGGGTACCTCACTGCTCCTTACCCGTCTCTCGGCCATGACCCAAGCCATCTGGTCGACTTTGGGTGATCTGCTGGCCTCTCCTCGATGGAGATTCCGTAGGTGGGCCCCTCCAAATCCTTCCTGGGAAGGCAGAGGCTAAAGCTTGAAGTGCGGGCAACAAACTCCAATCATGCTGGTGAGCAAAAAATGCCATAGCCGCCGAGGCATAGGTTTCTTGCAGTCCAACCAATTTGACCTAGTGTTTGTTTCCACACACCTTGCCTTTAGGTTTTAGCACGAGAAAGGGGTCAGGCATCGAGAATGTCTACCGAATAGACACTCCTGTCAGCCCCCAAGAGAGACCCGACCCCTTGCCGTTGCTGGGGTCAGGGGCTCAATAGCGAAATTAATGCGTGTAAAGTAAGGGTGACCTGTCTCTCGGTAGCGGCCTAAATCGTTCGATCGACTTGGGTGACCTATAGGCATAGGACTTACCTTGATGGCACGAGTGACGGTTTCAGGGAGCTCTTATCAGATATTTTCAAGGGGAATCCAGGTCCATCGTTCATAACAGGGTTGACATAACCTGCGTGGGGCATCCTGCTGCTCCCTACCTGTCCCTTGGTAGCGGCTAAGCCATCCGGTCAACTTGTATTACCCCACTGATATAGGACTTACCCACGGAGATAGAGGATGAGAACATCCCGCTTAAGAATTTAGTTAGGCAGATAAGCCAGGTGGCAAACTTGTAATAAATGGACAAGCTCTTAAATTTTGTTATAGCCAAATAGTTTTTTAGCCCTTCTCCCCTTTTGTATAAAAATGTTGGTGCATTCCGACCCTTTCCGTCGTTAAGGTCATAAAGCTCGGGGTGCGGGTGAGCAAATTCTGATCACGCTGGTGAGCAAAGGTGCCGTAGCCACTGGGGCATAGGTTTCTCGTAGTCCGGCCAGTTATACTCCAAGCTTGTTCTCGCAACCCTAGCTCCTAGGTCTTAACATGATAGGGGGTCGGGCACAGAGAAAGTTGGCCAGGTGGATAAACTCTTAGACACGCACCGACATTTTTCGTGACTAAGGCAAAAAAAGCCCAGGGTGTGGAAAAAACTTTGATCATGCTGGTGAGCAAAGGTGCTGTAGCCGCTAAGGCATAGGACTCTCATAGTTCGATCAGTTTTACTCAGCGATTGTTTCCACAAAACCTCACTTCTAGGCCTTAACATGAGAGAGGGTCGGGCATAAAGAATGTCTACCGGATAGGTACGCTCTTATTAGCCCCTGAGTGAAGCCCGACCCCCCCGCCATTGCTGGGTCGGGTGTCACTAAAGGTCGGGGAGTTTGATAGCAAAACTAATAAGAGAAAGTGTGCGTTTATTAAGGGTAAAATTGACATAGCTGCTTGATGTTCTAGGCATTGATGAAGACTCCACCGTTGATGGTCTTGAGCTTGTAGGCACCGGTCAGAGCACCTCCACGATGACGTACGGTCCCTCCGATGGCGGAGAGAGCTTGTGGCGGTCCTTACTACTCTGGACAAGGCAGAGGACCAGGTCTTCGACATTGAAGGCCCGACCTCACACTCGATGGTTGTGGTACCAGCGCAATGCTTGCTGGTACTTGGCCGAGCAGAGGAGGGCAATGTCGCACGCTTCATCCAGCTGGTCCATGGCATCCTCGAGGGACGCCTTGGCTCCCTGTTTGTCATACACCCTAACCCTTGGCACTCCATAGTTGAGGTCGATCAGGAAGATTGCCTCAGAATCGTAGACCATGAAGAATAGTGTGTTGTCGGTGGCCCAACTAGGGGTCGTCCTCAGGCTTTAGAGCACCGCGAGAAGCTCTACGACCCATCATCCGTCAAACTTATTCAACCGGTTGAAGATCCTTGGCTTGAGGCCCTGTAGGACCATGCCGTTTGCGTGCTCAATCTGCCCATTCATGCAGGGGTGCGCTATGGCGACCCAATTGACATGGATGTGATGTTCATCGTAGAATTGGAGGAACTTCTTCCTAGTGAACTGCGTGCCATTGTCCGTGATAATGGAGTTTGGTACTCCAAAGCGATGGACGATATCAAGGAAGAACAGCACAGCTTGCTCGGACTTGATCGCGGAGATCGGTCGGGCCTCTATCCACTTTGTAAACTTGTCTATGGTGACAAGCAAGTGGGTATAGCCCCTGGGCGCTCTTTTGAGAGGTCTAACCAGATCGAGCCCCCAAACCATGAATGGCCACGTGATGGGGATCGTCTAGAGTGCTTGGGCCAGTAGGTGGGTCAACCGAGCGTAGTACTGTCACCCTTTGCAAGTGTGCACAATTTGTTCAGCGTTGGCTACTGTAGTTGGCCAGTAGAAGCCTTGATGGAATATGTTTTTGACCAGGGTTCTAGGCACAGTATGGTGACCGTAGATCCCACTATGGATATCGCTCAGCAACCGCTTCCCTGGTTCGATGGGGATGCAGCGTTGTAGGATCCCTATGTGTCTTCACTTGTAGAGTTCACCCTCAACAAGGACAAAAGACTTGGCACGACGCGTGAGCTACCAAGCGTCCGTCTTGTCCGTCGGTAGCACCTCATAGAGAAGGTAGTCGAGGTAAGGTGTCCTCTAGTCGGCCAGAGGGTTGGGCTTTGTCGCTGGATCCTCATCAAGCTCCATGACCTCAGGGTCAGATGGAGCCGATGACTGGTTAGCCCCCAAGCCTAGGGCAGGCGGCCCATCACTGGCTTGTTCTAGCTCCTCATAGTGGATTGAGGGTTTGTGCTGATCGCTAGCGAAGACGCCTATCGGCACCGGCTCTTGGCTGAACACCGTGTTTGTCAGCATGTCGACTGCCTCGTTGAGACGCCTCGTGATGTGATTGAGCTCGAGACCGTTGAACCTGTCCTCTAGCTGGCAAACTTCTCAGAAGTATGCAGCCATCTTGGTGTCATGGCATCTTGACTCCTTCATGACTTGGTCGATGACCAGCTAGGAGTCACCCTAGACGTCGAGGCGTTGGATACCCAACTCGATGGTGATGCATAGGCCGTTGATGAGCGCCTCATATTCGACCACATTGTTGGAGGAGGGGAAATGGATGCAAACCATGTACCTCATGCGTACCCCAAGGGGCAAAACAAAGACCAGCCCTACGCCGGCGCCTTTCTTCATCAGCGATTCATCGAAGTACATCGTCCAATACTCCTAGTCGATGACTGCTAGTGGCATTTGGACCTTGGTCCACTCTGCAACGAAATCAGCCAGCACTTGGGACTTGATGGCCATCCAGGAGGCATATGAGATGCCTTGTCCCATCAGCTCGAGTGCCCACTTCGCGATTCTTCCTGTGGCATCCTAGTTTTGGATGACCTCGCTAAGGGGGTAGGACGTCATGGCCATCATTGGATGTGACTTGAAGTAGTGGTGTAGCTTCCTCTTGGCGATGAGGACAGCATACATGAGCTTCTGGATTTGGGGGTAGCGGGTCCTGGAATCGGACATGACCTTGCTAATGAAGTACATAGGGTGCTATACTTTGAGGGCGTGTCCCTCTTCTTCTTGCTCCACCACCAGGGTGGCGCTGACCACTTGCGTGGTGGCCGCAATGTAGAGCAAAAATGGTTCTCTGTAGGTAAGAGGAACTAGGATCGAGGCCTTCATCAGGAGCTATTTGACCATATCAAGCGCCTCCTGGGTCTCGGGCGTCCATTTGAAATGGTCGACCTTCTTCAGAAGCCGATAGAGGGGGAGACCTCGTTCACCGAGGCGTGAGATGAAGCAGCTGAGCATGGTGAGGCACCCTATAACTCACTGTACCCCCTTCATGTTCTAAATCAAGCCCATCCTTATGATGGCTGAGATCTTCTCTAGGTTGGCTTCAATGCCATGCTTGGAGATGACGAAACCAAGCAGCATACCCCTCGACACCCCAAAAATGCACTTCTCGGGGTTGAGCTTAATGCCGTTTGCTTAGAGTTTTGCAAAGGTCTGCTCAAGGTCGGCTACGAGCTGGTCAGCCTGTTTGGACTTGACCACGATATCATCCATGTAGGCCTCAATGGTTCGCCCAATGAGGTCTCCGAAACATTTGAGCATACAACACTGGTACATAGCCCCTGCGTTCTTTAGACCGAACAACATTATGACATAGCAGAACAATCTAAACAGGGTGATGAAAGATGTCGTGAGCTGGTTAGACTCTTTCATCATGATTTGATGGTACCCAGAGTACACATCAAGGAAGCAAAGGGTTTCACACCCTGAGGTAGAGTCAACTACTTGGTCTATGTATGGCAAAGGAAATAGATCCTTTGAACATGCTTTGTTGAGACCCATGTAGCCAACGCACATTCTCCATTTCCTGCTCTTCTTTCATACAAGGATGGGATTGGATAACCACTCTGGGTGGTATACTTCCCTAATGAATCCTGCCACCAATAGCTTCACAATCTCCTCGCCGATGGCCCTGTGTTTCCCATCGTCTAAGCGATGCAGTGCTGCTTCACCAGCTTGGAGCCTGGCCTGATCTTCAAGGCATGCTCAGCAACTTCTCTCAGAATGCATGGCATGTCTGAGGGTTTCCACACAAAGATGTCTCTGTTGGCACAGAGAAAGCCGACGAGCGCGCTTTCCTATTTGGAGGAAAGCGTGGTGCCAATGCGCACTACTTCACCTTTGGAGCTGCTAGGGTCTATGAGGACCTTCTTGCCACCCTCCACTGGCTCGAAAGACCCGACCGACCACTTGGGGTCGAGTGCTTCTTCGGCGACCTCCTTCCTGATGGCCGCAAGCTCCTTGGAGGCAATGATTGTCATGGCGTGATCGCAGCACTTGACCTTGCATTCATAGGCACGCTGAAAGGAGGTGCCGATGGTGATGACTCCACATGGCCATGGCATCTTTAGCTTTAGGTAGGTGTAGTTAGGGATGGCCATGAACTTCGCGTAGCATTGACGTCCCAAGATGGCGTGGTAGGTTCCATGGAACCCAACAACCTCGAAGGTGAGGGTCTTCATCCTATAATTGGATGGATCCCCAAAGGTGATAGGTAGATCAATCTGTCTAAGTGGCATGACCTGCTTTCCAGGCATGATGCCATGAAAAGACACTCTAGTCGGTCGGACGCGCGATCGGTCGATGCCCATGGCGTCAAGCGTTTTGGCGTACATGATGTTGAGGCCGCTACCTCCATCCATCAGTACCTTAGTGAGCTGCTTTGTGCTGATGATCGAGTTGACCATGAGTGGATATCTCCTTGGTTGTGGGACACTCTCTGGGTGGTTAGTCCGATCAAAGGTTATGGTGGACTCCGACCACCAAAGGAAGACAGGCATGGCCGGTTTGGCCGTATAGACCTCGTGACATGCGCGCTTCTGGCAGCGCTTGGAGTTGTAGGCCGCTGACCCTCCGAAGATCATGAGGCAGTCATCCAGCATCAGAAAGTTGTCGTCCCTCCCCTCGGTATTGTCCATGGTCGGCTTAGGGTCCTTCCCATGCCCTCCCTTATTGAAGCCTCTAGACAAGAACCGCTTCATGAGGCCACAATCCTTGTATAGATGCTTGACGGGGAAGGAATGATTCGAGCATGGCCCTTCGAGTAGCTTCTCAAAGTGGTCTAGGGTACCCTACATGGGCTTCTAGCCCCCCTTGTGGTCAGCGGTAGCCATGAGCGAGCCCTCGCACCGCTAGTTGTTCTTCTTCTTGACGGGACGGTTGGACACGCCTTCACTGGTGTCCTTGTCTCGCTTCACCTTGCCTTTGAGGTGGTCGAAGATTGCTCTGACCGCCTCCTCGCCTAAGGCATGGCTGGTGGCGATGTCGAGGAGCTCCTTGGTGGTTCATGGACCCTTATGTCCTAGCTTGTGAACCAGGGACTCACAGGTGGTCCTAGATAGGAAACCTCCTATAATGTCGGCGTCGACGACGTTAGGCAGCCCATTACACTACTAGGAGAAGCACCGGATGTACCAACTGAAGGTTTCTCTAGCCTTCTTTTGACATTTTTTTGAAATCCCATGGGTTTCCAGGGTGCTTGTACATGCCCTAGAAGTTCCCCATGAAGATCTCTTTTAGGTCCGCCCAACTTTGGATTCAGCTAGGTGGAAGGTGTTCCAACCACGTTCGCGTCGAATCGGCCAGGAACAATGGAAGGTCACGGATAATGAAATCATCACTATCCACTCACCAGCTTGGCAAGTAGGCCGATAATCCTTGAGTCATAGTCTAGGGTTTGTTTCCCTAGAGTATTTTAGGATGTTGGTCGGTGGTTGGTACCGTGGTGGGAAGATAGCGTTGAGGATGTGTTGGCTGAAGGCCTAAGGTCCCGGCAGGTCGGGGCTCAGGCTTCCGTCCTCGCCACTGTCATAGCTTCAGCCATGATGAGGGTGGTAGCTGTGGCTAGCTCCTCCCTCTGCATCATCATGGGTACACCTGCGGGCATCGAGGGTGTCGCACGCATCATGATTGCAGCCGAGACGCTCATGCACCAGGACCGTAGTGCGTAGCCTGTAGCCTTGCGGCACCTGGTGGACTGATGCGTCCTTGTTAGGTCACTTTAAGGGGTGCGCTGGCTGGCGTCGAGCTCATGTCATCGAGACAATGAGCTTTCGGTTTGCTGCGCCACCGCGTGCTCGAGTAGCTTGCAAATCTCATGATGGGCCCGATGATCCTCGGGCGTCGCGGGCCTCAGAAGCCCACAGAGCAAGGCCGCCACAACAATGATGTTTTGGCTTGCCTAGGCAAAGTGTGGGAGGGCTTCATCGTCCTCGATGATCCTTCAGTTCACGTCATGGGCCATGGCACGCGCGCGCCCAATGTGTTCATGGCGCTCGATCTCTTAATCGAGCTCCGCGCATTGTTGCTCGAGCTGGAGTCATGCTTCCTCGAGCTCTTGGTGCTGGGCCTTTAGCTGCTCCATCCGCAAGCAGGGTGGAGCCCCTATATCCCACTCGACCTTGTCGTCGAGGTCGTTCATCAGGGTAGCCTCCTCCTCATGGATGCTTTCAACATGTCCCTCAGGGGTACCTGCCATAAAATATTCATGAGAGGAGTGATGGCTCCCCCTGCTAGAGTCAGAGGTGGAGGGCGACTCTATTTCTTCTACGAGGAGGTCATGGAAAGACTCCACGACATATTCAGTCATCCCCACAAACTCATCATTCATGGGGGATGGAGGCATGCATTGCGCCATAGGGTGGTCAACGGTCTTTGCGGTGTTGCGAAGACCGAATGGGAGCGCTGTCGGGACGCTCCAGATGAGGTTTTCTAGGGAGAGGGGCTCTCCTCTGGCAAGCTATGCCATGACATTGGAGAACGAGAAGGTGAGGTGGCGTAGGTCCTCCCGGGATGGTTAGAGTCCCAGGAAGGCGCCGAGCTGGTGCTCTAACCTCCCATAGTCAAAGCCGGGGAGCTGGCCGCTCCCAGGGACGTGGGCCTCCGATGCATGCAGTTGCAGCTCCTCAAGCGCCTCGGCGATCGCATCGAGGCTAAACAAGTGGAGAGGTTGGATGGTAGCGAGAGCCTACGCCAACTCTCCTTCTGTTGTGACGATGAAGTCTAGATCCCCGAAGCGCACGTGTGCGCCCAGGACACAGCTGATGTTGTGACTAGCGATCCGAGGCCTTGTGTGGATGTCGAGACACGCAAATGGCCCCTATCTGGCGCACCAACTGTCGGTGTTTTGAGTTGCCACCGACTAGTAAATTTCTAATATTACGCGTCGGGCTCTGATGGTGTGCCAAGAGGACACGAGGTTTATACTGGTTTGGGTAGAATGCCCATATGTCCAGTTCGTTGCTGCTAGTCGTGTTACTAGCACCGAAAGTTTGTAGTAGGGGTTACAAACGGTCAAGAGAGCGACATGTCCCAAGTCTCTGGTGAGAGGAGTGAATGGGTGCCGAGAGCTCGGTCGCTTCTTGGCTGTGTGCTTGTTTGTTCTGATTAGTTTGGGGTTTGATGGGTTCAAGTTCCCTTCATGGGATGCCCTGCTTTCCCTTTTATAGGCTAAGGGAAAGCATGGGTCACAGTGGAGGGAAAAGAGGAGAATGAGAAGGAGAAGAAGTCTTCTAGGATTGTCGGGTCCTTCTTTTCCTTCACGTGGGTCCTGCTGATCCTGTAGACGTCAACAGGGATAGCTCCACGTCATGGCCCTATTCGTCACTGGCATCATGCATAGGCGTTGCCTCCCAACCATGGCGCTCCACTCCATCCTGGCAGACGTCATGGTGAACTGACACACCTGTTAGTGCTCGTATGAGGGTTAGGCAGAACAACACCGGTACGCCTGACGTTGTTCCTGATGTGAATCCCTAGGTATGGCCCGTCATGGCCACGGGTTATATCGGGGCATGTCGGTCACCTCCCTGGTGTCAGAGCTTTGACCCAGACCCATTCGCTTGGTCCTCTAGTGGTTGGCGGTGGTATGGGTCTCTACCGGACGAGACGGATCCCCCGGCCTTAGGGTCGGTCGAGGTGGAGTCCCCCCTAGAGGCCGGGCGAGGCAGAGTGCAAACCCATGGGTCAGGCGAGGCAGAGCTTGCCCCCAGAGGTCGGGTAAAGTGGAGCCTGCCCTCAGAGGCCGAGTGAGATGGAGCAAGCCCTCAGACATCGGGCGAGGCGGAGCCTGCCCTCAGAGGCCAGGCGAGGTGGACCAGTCCTCAGGGGCCGGGTGAGGCGGAGCCCGTGGCCTCGGTGTCGGGTGAGGCAGAGTGCAAACCCAAGGGTCGGGTGAGACAGAGCTCACCCCCAGAGGCCGGGCGAGGTGGAGCCAGCCCTCAGAGGTCGGTGAGGCAGAGTCCGCGGCCTTAGTGTCGGGCGAGGCGGAGCCCACCCTTAGAGGTTGGGCGAGGTAGAGCGCAAACCCAAGGGTCAAGCAAGGCGGAGCCCACCCCCAGAGGTCGGGCAAGGCGGAGCCCACCCTTAGAGGCTGGGCAAGGTGGAGCCAGCCCTCAAAGGTCAGGCGAGGCAGAGCCCATGGCCTTAGTGTTGGGTGAGGCGGAGCCCATCCCCAGAGGTTGGGCGAGGCATAGCCCACCCTTAGAGGCCGGGCGAGGCAGAGCCAGCCCTCAGAGGTCGGGCAAGGCAGAGCCTGCGGCCTCGGTGTTGGGCGAGGCGGAGCCTGCTCCCAGAGGCCAGGCGAGGTGGAGCTTGTGCATCTGGGGGTCGGTTAGAGATGTAGTCGCGCTCTTGACTGCTCAGATGAATCAATGTTGATGGTTATTAGCTCCTACTCTTTGGGTATCCTAGTATTGGTCCCCGACAGGAAGCATATGTAGTCAGCATTTAGAAAAAGAGAAGCACAACAGGAATTTGTGTGACATAGGAGCATTGTGGATGATTCGAGTAGTCAGAAAACATAGTAACAAGAGGAAATCCATGCCCAATTTCTCATGACATAAGACAAGCATGTTTTTCATAGCCCTATCCCTAAATTACACAGCCAAAGAAACAAAAGCACATGCAGTCAACATCCAGAATAACAGAAGCAACATGAATCCGTGTGACACAGGAGAACTACGGAAGAGTCAATCATTCAAACAACTACAACAGGAAATCCAAGGCTAATTCATCATGCCAGACCTCAATCGGACATACAGAGAAGCACAAAAATATATTATATTAATCTAGAATCCAAGCCCTAAGAAAGTGGACCAAGGATGGCAAAAGATTTAGTTTTACATAGCAGGAAGGGAGGAGAAGTGATAGCATACCTTGTGGGTGCTCATCTATAGGGAAGGGGCCTGCGGGAGGCGGCCCAGCACACGGATCGCAAAGAGCTAACGCCGGTGGCAGTGGTGGCCCGTCGTAGGGCATGATCGAGGAGGTGAGTTTGCAGATGGACTAGGGAGTCGTGGCGAGGTTGCTGAGGGGCTGAGGGGCGAAGAGGCGCTGGACTTACTTCCTTGGCGGAGGAGGCGGTGCTGCATTCGTGAGCAGCGTGCCAAACTCCCATGAGTTGTAATCCTCATAGCCCCCACCGCCACCGCCATCCTTACCTTACCGCTGGAGTCGTCCCGCGGTTGATGGGAGGGGAGCCGGGAAGGAGCCACGGAGCGCTGTTCGCTGGATCTGGTCTGCGCTTCCTGTTGACGCCAATTGTACGGACTACGGAGGGAGCAGCAGGGGTCGGCGGGGGAGGAAGGGATGGCAGCGTGATGGGGCAGGGTCAGGCCACCATTGTTGGCAGGGGAAGGGCGGTGGCATTGGTGGGGAGTAGCGGGGCGGCGGCAGGCGGTGGCTGGGGGAGGAGAAAATTGCATATTTAGGACTCCAAACAACGCGATTCGCAAATATAGGACTCCAAACATCGTCTTCGTAAAAATAACCCTTGAAACGTTGGCTTCTTAATTTTCATGACATTAGATGTATTCCATCCTTTTTATTCATAATACATATATTTCTCTCCTAAACTAACCCTTTTACCCTTCTGGCCGATCGAGTATTTCATCTACGTTTCTGCCCGACGTTTCATCGCATCTCCTTCGTCATTTGAGATCGTGATGCCCTAGCAGCCCGACATGGCCGCCCAAGTCCTGGTTGTGGCCGCCCAAGTCCTAGACGTGGCCGTTGCTGCCGACGGCAGCCACCTCAGCCGCCCAAGTCCTGGTCGCGCCGGTCGCCGTCTCATCTCCTTCATCGTTTCCTCCCAACGCCCTAACCCCCATGGAAGCCGCTGGACCTGATGGCCAGCCGCCCGACGTGGCCGTGGCTGCCGACAGCCTGAACACGGTCGCCCATGTCCTGGCCACGTCGGTCGCCGAGGGCATGGTGGTGCCGATCGCCCAGGGCATGGCCGCGCCGGATGGAGGACTGTCTACGTCGGTCGTCGAGGGCATGGCCGCGCCGGATGGAGGCCTAGCTGTGCCAGCAGGAGGGCTGGCCGCGACCGACATGGACGACCAGGTCGCTCGTGCTTGTGGCCTAGCCAAGCCCGATGCCATGTCCACTGCGATTGCCTTGGCGAGGTCATTGCTGCCGACTCCTCCTCCTCCGGTAGTAGAATATAATCTTCCTGTAGTTGAGTTGTCGTTCAGGTGATGCTCTTAATTATTTATGTTCTTGTTTGTGTTCAGAATAATCACAATCATACTGATAGTAATAGTTGTTAATTATTTGCGCCGTTAATTATTTATGTTAATTATTTTGTGCCATTAATTATTTCAGTTATTATTTCTGTTCAGTACGCTCTTTAATTATTTTCTTATTTGTGCTGTTAATTATTTATGTTAGGTCCGAAGTAGAGCCCATGGAAAATACGGCAAGAGTTGATTGGGATAGCTTACAGATAGTGGAGACACATGATGACGAAGGTTGAATCGTACTTTTGAGGATGCCTACTGCATCTGCACCTGCACCAAAAAAGATGATTCTAAAGAGAAAGCTACATATTGGATGAATTTTTTTAGCTTTGATGAGGTATAAACTCATGCTTTATTTCATATGACTTGGATCTCGTTTGGAACAAAATTATGATTTTTTGAGATGAACTTGTTTATGCTAAATTAATGGATTTATGAGATGTACTTGTTTGTGCTAAATTCATGGTGTTATCTATTACATGTAATTGCATATGGCTCATTTTTGTTAGAGGAGGAGCATTCATGGTGCTAAATTATGGTCCTGTGCATTGCTTATTTGCTTGCTGGGGCGAGGGCTAGCTCCTAGAGTCCTAGCAGAGAGGAAATCTGTAGCGTGTGTAGTGCTCTCTGTGGTTTTTGAATTTTTTATACTGCTCCAGATCACAGAGCCAAGGCAGCGGCAAGCCAGCCACCCGGCGGCGGCAGGCGGCCAGCCCAGGAAAACCAGCGTAATGTCATCTAAATGACTGGAAGGTAAAATGGTCACTTTAGGGAACAAATACATATATTTAGATGAGAAAAGAGACTTCGTATACATAATGTCATGAAAATCAAGAAGCCAACGTTTCTAAGGGTTATTTTTACGAAAGCGATGTTTGGAGTCTTATATTTGTGAAGCGCGTTATTTGGAGTCTCAAATATATAATTTTCTCCTAGGGGAGGTGTTGGGAGCAGGGCTAGGGTTTCCGTTTTTTTTCCTGATAGGAGCGATGGCTGAAGGGCGAGTGGGGAGGTGTGCGGGGGTGGGGACTACATGTCGGCGCACAAAATTTGAAGGCTGAAAGCTGGCTGAACACTCCGGCTTCACCACGGATGGGTGAACGGGTCCAGTTTACTCTTTTTTAGAGTAGAGACTAACAGGAGCATTGGCTTGTCACGTAAAAACTTATAGAACGTGGACATCCGCATCGACCGTGGCTCAAACATGAACGAGGCATCTGCCCGCTGCACGAGCAGACTCCAAACACTTCCTGCCGAGACAACTCACGCACACACAGTACGCACTCCTACTCTACACACACGCTTGGACTCCTACTTCTTCCAATGCAGGTCTGATAGCTTCAATAGCAGGGCACAGTCGGCATGTGATGGACCAGCGTCAAGCACACCATAACAATGCATGCTACCTCCCAACGCACAGGCACGCAACACTATCCACATGCAGATACACCATTCATTTACCAGGATTGGTACAAGGATCCAGATGCTACGCCGAGGCTTAGACAAGTCCAGATCAAGCTTCCTGGATCCATAAGAAAGCTGGTCTTGGGATCTTCATTATCAACAATCAGGTCCACCCTCCGCAAAACATCTACATCAAGGCAGCCATGCTGAACTCATCCTCAGTTCTTATGGCAGAAGCCTCAACTCTGACTTTGGCTGCCGCTATAACTGAGAGGATGCATTTACACCACACAAATTTCTTATCTGATAATCAAGAGTTTTTTTTTTCGAAAGATCATCTGATAATCAAGAGTTGGTGCAATTCATCAATACAACCGATCAGTCCAATCCTCCGGACTGGAGGATCAAGCCTATGACATAACTCTTCCTCAACTACACTCAACAGAGAAACACAGGGACTTTCAAGATAAAAAAGGTGTCTCAATCAAACTGCTGTCACTGTAGCAAGGCAGACACTTAGGGATTTAGAGTCTTTCACTCCTCCTTCATCCTGTACCTGCTCTAATTTAGATCATTATAATCTGTGCACCTTATCAGATGTGTAACCATTGACTCTGTAATGGTTCTAATAGCGAGATGCTGTTGAAATAAAAATCTGTTTGTTGTAAAAAAAAAAAGGATTGAACCTGTGCGGCTATGCTCCCCGATGAGAGGCGTTGCGACTGTGCTATACAAGCGCGCTCAAATTGTGCTGCTTATCTTCTCGTCATTGATGCCACCAGGGTTTTCAATGCAAGCTCGTGCACAGCTTAACAGAATCTATATACTTAACAGCCGATGGTTTTACAACATTTAAGATCCTTTTGCATCTCAATTCCCTTTGTTGAATACTTGAATTCCAACTTTTTTTAGGAAAATAATAGATCTATGACGATTTCAAGTGTGAAGAAGTCAGAAGTCAATTACCCATTGTCCCACTGACATCCACACTGGTGTCATACCGGTTGTAGAAGGGCCCATTTCATGTAAATAATTTGTGTGTACACGTTTGCAAGCGGGCATCGATGACTTAAGGTCTATTTAGATACAAGGACTAATTGTTAGCTAGCTAAAAATTAGCTAAAATTGGATCTAGTGCATCCAAATAGGAAAGCTATTAGGTGGGCTAGTTTTCTAGCCAAGTAACCAATTAGTTTTTAGTCAACTACCTAGCCAACTACAGCTAACTGGAGCTAATTTTTAGCTGTGTATCCAAACAAACCCTTACACTATACTAGCGAGTTATAAGGATCACCTATCTATAAGGATGTCATTAGCTGTATACATATCACCACGCTACTTATTATTATACACCTACAAATAAACCACTATAAAACATCAACTGTATGGCATTAGGATTTAGACAAATAGAAAATAAAATGTAGGTGATTAAAAATCTCTCAAGCATTGAGGGACGAGGAGAGACATGGAGAGAGAGAGAGAGAGCCCAACCCTCTCCCGCCGGAGGCCACCCAGATGTCGGTGTCCACCCCCAGAACGTCAATCACCTCGTTTCTGAAGACGGCGTGGTCGCAAGTAGAGGCTAAGGTTTGGAGACCGCTGGTGGTGATGCTCTTGCATTATCTTTTTTTATGCCTCAATACTTCAAGTACATGTTGTAGTATCTGAACTTGTATACAAACTCACACCACACTCACACTGAACACAAGCTAAGCCTACTACACCTATATTAAAAGACACACGGCTGAGAAGTACTTGAAGATCATCAGACTCCAAGCGTGACGGGCACGACACCGTGACCATTATGGAACATCCACGCTTGCCGGTGCAAAGAAAATGAGAAAAATCCCCGGTACGAAACCTACATCGAGCGGGGCTCAAACCTAGGCCGTGGGGGCTCCACTGAGCCACTGACTCGTTCGCGATGCTCTTGCATTATCACCACCACACAAAAATCACATTGTCTTAAAAAAACTTGGTTGGCGCAAGGGTTTTATTAACATAGATTAGAGAGATGTGAAATGACTATGGATGCCACTATTAATTAGGTGTTGTTTTAGTTTTTAATGGCTAGGAAGGCTAAGCCTAGTCTTAATGGGGTTTTATGACATTAAATAACATGACATGACATAATGTAAATGAAGAGAGACTATACAAATATTATAGGATGAAATGATTTTCATATGAATGAAACTTGTTTACACTGTTTCTAATAGGATTAGAAACTGAGACATGAAACTCTCATTGAGACTGGCGGCCTAATGGTATGCAAGAGAGGTTGATTTAATGTACATGACCCCACTGAGCACCTAAGTACTGAATATGATATGTTTTATGAGGCAAAATTTGAATCATAGCCAGAATTTCTAAGTTTTTTAAATTTAGTACAGATACAGTACTCCTCCGTCCAAAAAAAAAATGCAACTATAAGGCTTAATTCAGTCAAATTAGTTTAACTTTGATTAAGTTTGTACTAAATAGTATTAACATTTATGTCTTCAATAAAGTTTAGTATAATAATGTCGGGTTCATAAACCCGGGGTCCCTCATGGACCGGCTTCCCAGCAAAGGCTCGGCCCAGCAGACAATGTTACGAACGACGCGTAACTTTTGGGCCAGCCCAAAATACCTAAACGACAGGCCAAAAGGACGATCCAATCTTCGACCGGAAGGCCTGACCGAGGAGGAACGGCGCCCGCTTCCGACTCCGGCCCGCCTCTCAACCTGGAAGGCCTCACAAAGGAGGAACAACGCTCGCTTCCGGCACCGGCCCACCTCCGGACGCCCTCTCCTACCGGAAGGCCTGGCCAAACACCACTTCCAACTCTGACCCGCTTCTCCAACCGGAAACACGTCGAACCCCTACTTATAGCTCCTCTCCGACTAGAGCAATCAGAGCCGACTGGGACCAACTGACCGGGGACGCCCGCTCGGTAAGGACCAGGAAACGGATGGAGAAAGTAAGGCAGGGCACTCAAGTCAACCGCAATACCAAGGACCATACCCTGTACACCTACCGGACAGTACCCTGTGACATGACAGAACCCAAGCAGTATTGTAGGCGCCGACATTTTCCCTACAGTGTTGTGGGCGCCATCAACTCCTATACTAGACAAACATAGTAAGGCTCCCCCCACATGCCTCTGAGGCATCAACAATGTTGTGGGCGCCGGCATTTACCGTACCAGGCGAACATGGTAAAACACCTTGCATGCCTCTGGGTATCAACAGTGTGGCAGGCACCGACATCTGCGATACTAGAAGAAGACGACGCAACCTCCCACGTGCATCTGACATTAAACAGTATTGTGGGCGTCTACCATCATCTTGTACCCGCCGGCGTGGGCAGCAAGACCTCGTAGCATACGTACTCTCTCCCTCTCACTTGTAAGGCCATCCCCTTCATCTACAAAAGGGGATGCGCTCTCTTCCAATAGGGAGATCAATCAGTTCACTTACATTGATTCACCCTCTGTAACTTTAGACACTCTAAAGTTATACCAAGCACATGCTCGAACACTTAGCACATAGCGCAGCTCCCATCACTCTCGACCCTTCAGACCAGAATCCGACCGGAACTCTTATACCCCCATCTTTCTCCCTTCCGTTTGTAACCCCACAGCAAACTTCGAGCACCTAGGCTCAGGAATAAAGTCACCGACCGACTCAAACTAGACATAGGGCACGTTGCCTAAACCAGTATAAACCCTGTGACATTGAGTGCTAGGCCACCTCCGATCACAACGTACAGCAAAACTACAAATATTTACGTGTTGGTCACTTTCTGCACTGACAGTTGGCGCCATCCGTGGGGAAGACGTTGTACATTCACACTTTTTGGTCATCAGATGGCCCACTTTTCCGCCACCTTCGCCATGGCGGGCTCAAGCGATACGACTCGCTTCAGCTCACTGGAGTTTCCCGCACTCCCACCTATTGGGATGCGGATTCCACCCGTCTTTGAGCCATCCCAGGCCTTTCTTTTTGGAAGCCTGGACTTCATCGCCGACCGGCTCGGCGTACTACACCTTCACGAGGAGGCAACCATCTCGGTGCCCATCGGAGGGGCGCCCTCCATCGGCTCCGGGACACCCAATGACTTCAATGACAAGGCGCCTGCACTTCATTCTGAGCAAACGCTCTACTCAAACCCTGCTGTGAGTAATGTACATACTATTATTTACTCACTATTTGCTATCTTCCGCCGATTATTCGAAGGGACCCTGTTGTCCCTGTCGCGATCGCCATGCGACTGGTTCCCCTATGGCCTTACATCCCCCGTGGATGCGTACGCCCGAGGGCTCTGAAGGATGCCGGCGCCGCCCCCTCTCATGTTTGAATTCGTGGGGATGCTGAGCTATGCTCCCACCTATTTCCTCGACCTCATGGATGACGATGTTGAGAGTGATGGCTCCAACATCGGTGACGTGGAACCTAGCCACCGTCCGACCCGGGAGTGCGCTATGGCGGAAGCTCTAGGACAGCCACCGGTGGTAGCGGAGTCCTTGCAGACTCACACCCCTCTAGACCCTCGTGTGGGGACCCTCATGCTCACACGAGAGCATGGCGAGGAGCTACAACAACAGCGGCAAAACCAGCCGCCACCTACGCCGGCGCGCTCGGCGCACCACACTGCGCCCCGTGCGCATAAACCGGCGAGCGGCGCCCACCAGGTCTAGCGCAACATCATGGACAGGGGAATGATCCTCCACAGTTTGCTCGAGCTGACCAGAACATCGCCGCTGCGGCAATGCTTCTACGCGGCCTTCCCGAGCCAAACGACCCCCAGGAATAGGCGATCCACTGGAACCTCTGGGCACTGATGGAAACCTCCATCGTTCAATAGGCAGAGAGCTCCGCACCACGACACTGACTCATGGCCTCTCTCCCCACCAGGGGAGTGGGGACGCACTAGATGAATCGCTCCACCGGCTCACCGCTACAGCCATCGAGCATGGTATAGGAGGCCGCATTTGTGCCCTGGCTTGACCTGGCGCCCGCTCTGCACCGACTGCCTATACACAAGCGGCTCGGGCCGAACCAAGATGCTCACAGCGTCATCAGCAACCGGCGTCGGTCCCAGCATGATGATGGCATCCATCGAGCGATAGTGATGGCAGGCGACACAGACCTCGGCCGGACCATCGCGAGGAGTGGTGAAACACACCCCAGGCACGGTCGTCGGCCAGACAACCAGAGTCCCAGCCCGGATGGCCCGGTACCACAGGCATTCGCCCGGCGCATCCAGAGAGCGCCGCTCCCATAATGCTTCGACGAGGGTCGAGGCAAAGGCAAGGCCAAGCGCGAGGATCAAGATGAGGGCCCCTCCACGCAGAGGGGCAAAAAGAACAAAAAAGATCGTCGTCGACCGGCCAACTCCGCGTTGGTCGCCACGGCTGATCACATAGACAAGCAGCCCCAGCAGGACCTTCCGGACCACTTAACTTACTCATGGAGAGCCCGTGCACCAACCACGCCTACCCTGTCAAACACCTCTACAAGGATTGCGAGCTCCTCAAGCGCCTTCTGCGATAGGCCGGTGGGCTGAAGGAAGGAAAAGGCAAAGAAGCAGTGGCCAAGAAAGGGGGTGTAGCGGGCAAGGATCCAGATGACTGAAGGACAACAACGGCAACCGAGGTGATCTGACCGAACACCTACCGACTGAAGGACGACAATGGCAACGTTCTCACCAACACTTGGAATAGCGAACGGCTACATCGTTTCTTCCCCTAAAATTCAGTCTTATCATTTTTACTTAATGTTTGCTCCTATAGAGCGCCCCGACCCGAACACTTTTGGT
Organism: Miscanthus floridulus; assembly: GCF_019320115.1. Lineage (NCBI taxonomy): Eukaryota > Viridiplantae > Streptophyta > Magnoliopsida > Poales > Poaceae > Miscanthus > Miscanthus floridulus. Next base: position 105,349,824 of record NC_089595.1, read on the forward strand.
CTGGGTCGTTCGAGGACTCCACGGGAGTGCAATACCACCCCTCTTTTTACTATCATATGATAAAATACATTTCCCCCCCGATGAAAGGGTAGTCCATTCCTTTAATTACCTTACATAACTTTGCTTTAAATATTCCAACCAATCGCACCCCGCCCCTACCTATGGTTATGAGCGGCTGAGCCTCACAGGCCATGCCCAGGCTCTTAAGGTTGCAGCCTATGGTGCGAACAGGCAGGTGTGAAAAAGAAGAGAATAAAAAATGAAGTTATGCTAAGCTAAAAATAAAGAACGGATAGGACAAGCTTCCCCAAACGAAGTAGTTCCATCACAAAAACAAAGTTATTGTATTCATGAATACACAAAAACACTTTACATAGGGGGCTCCCCCACGACATTATCTTCAACATTTGCTAAAGTATTCCTACTCTAAAACTTCTACTATGGCTCTGTGGCAGCATCGACTACCGGCTCGACCGGCGAGGGAAGGGGCTGCTCGTCCTTTGATTGGGCAACATTCGGCTCAGTTGGAGGTGGGGCGATGTCCACTTCTGACCTAGGCTCCATGCCATCCACAGGCTGGGCGATGTCCTCCTGACGCACGCTTCAGGCCATGTTCGCACGGCGAGCATCCATCACCCACTACGCAGAGACTTGCTCGGCCAACAACTTTGCGTGTGGCAGCAAGCTCTCCCCGAACGACTAGATGTCCTTCATGCTATAGTCGTCGGCATACCCACTGTAGATGGTGGCAAAGTCTAGGTCCGAGTGGTACATCGCCACCGAAGTCAACACCCCCGATGCTCCGTAGAATAGCCCATCGGTGATGAGGGCCCGGACCTCATCCGAAACCTCCACCAGCCGGATAGCGGGCGCACTGGTACTTGGCACCGACCTGAACACCTCTGAGACGATGAGATAGGCAACATTGCGTATCTGGTCAAGTTCTCCTCGAGAGCACGCCACTCTTCAAGGTACTTGGCCAGCACCTCCGCATTCCGGCTAATCGTCGCTTTGGCCGTCTCTAGGTCCTGCCCCAACGACTCCACCTTTCCACCCAGCTCTGGAAAAAGATGACAAGCTTAGAACCAAGCTAAAGGAAGAAACCAACACGTCGAAAAACAGAAAAAGTACATACCAAGGCGAGTGTTCTCGATGATGGAGAGTCCCTCCTCATGTCGAGTCACCTGATCGCGTAGTCGAGCGTTTGCCTCCTCTGTCCCCATCACCCGGCCCCGAAGCGCGAGCACTTGCTAGTCAGCCTCTGACCAGGCCTTTTGCTCTGACTCCAGAGCCTTCTGCTCTATATCTAGGGTATCTAGGGCTCTTTGGAGTGCTGCCTTGATGTCCTCCAGGGACTTCTACAGCGCCACCTCAGTCTTCGCCTGGTGGGCCATCGCCGCCACAAGCCCCCGCTCTGCTGTAGTCGCCCATTCTGCCACAAGCACTTCCGCCGCCCACGCCTTGGTCGCCTCCACCGCCCGGTCCTAGGACTCATGGCGGGTGGACTCTAGCTGGCGCTCAAACTCAGCCATCTGAGCGTGCTCCATCCAGAGGAAACAGGACTTGTGGCTCAACATCTCCTCCAGACCCTGCAAAAATGAGAAGCAGGCATGTTGAGGCAACCAACGAAAGACCAAGGGGTCAAGGACAAGCATGGGAAACTCACCGCTGTGATGCAGCGTAGGTTGACCTTGACTAATCGCTAGATGGACTCAACCCGCTCCTTGGCCTCCTCAAGCTTCACCGATAGCTTGGCGAGATCGAACTCCATGGCAAATCCTCTCCCCCCAAGGATGTCCCAGAGCTAACACTCCTGCGAATCCTGAAGGATGAACCGAACCTTCGTTGGGTCCTCAGGGCAGGGCCACACCAGGTCGGTCTCCTCTAGCCTGCTGGAGGGCCCAGCCTTCGATCGGACCACCGCCAGCTCCCACGACAGCACCGGTGGCTCCACCTCGTCATCTGATTCGTCGTCGGAGGGGATCTCCACCACCTTGGTTTCATGGGCCACCGATAGGCGTTCCGGCTCCATCCTGGCCGCATCTCCCCCTAGCACCTCCAGCGCTGACGAGGAAGGTGAGCACGTAGCCCTCCGCCTGGCGAGGTAGGGAGCTCGGTCTCCCTCTCCTCTTCCGCCACAGCCGGTGGAGGAGGGGCCACAAGGGACACCTCCGACACGGCCTCCGCTGACACCATTGGGATCGCCGCCAACATTGTCGATGCTGCCGCCGCCATACTAGCGATCGACCTAGGGGGCACCACCCCCGGAAGGGAAGGACTCGCCGCCACCACCCTGCTCTCCCTGCCGCTCGCCACGGCAAACTGCAAGGTGGGCCTCCAATCCTCCCGCACGGGAGTTGGGGCGATGCTCAGCCCCATCAACATCCGACCGCTGTCGAAAAAGTATAGGTCAGTCACACTCCAAAAAACTAACAGCAAGATCAAAAAGAAACTAAGAAAGGCATACTGGGATGTAAGCGGTATGACTCTTAAACCTCGACCCGATGTCAATGGGCCAGCAGGGTGAGGACTGCTCTCAGGCCACGACCCACGCACCCTCACTTCAACCAGGGGCGGAGTCGACCCAACCGGCTCCTACCCAGCTCGTGAATCACCACGACCTTCGGCTCAGGGCATGCCGACCAGAGCAGCTGGCGGGGCATCCTCCCACTATGAGTCACGCGCTAGCGCCGGCCCTAACAATGCATGGGTGCAAGCCCGCTCCTCTGACAGCCTAGCCTATCCCGCCACATCCACAACAGGCGGGGATGAGGCCGATGACACCTCAGAAGGGCACGATGACCATGTCTGCTTCGCCTCCCGTTCACCGACGGCGTCCGCGCTTGCAGCACGCTTCGTCGAAGCAGGAACATCACCGCGCTTCTCTGCCTCCCGGCTTTCCTCCTCCTCAGAGAAGATCATGTCATCGCCCACCTCTGTGGGGTCCTCCGACTTGAGCTCTGACTCGATGTCGCTCCTATTTTCCCCGGCCCACATGCGCCGGGTGATCTCCTTCTCCTTCTCATGCTTTCGCCGAGACTCCTCGGCTTTCTTCTTCTTCTTGGCATCCGCCGCCTCCTTCTAGGTGGCCTGCCGAGCCATGCCCTCCGGCCCCTTCGAAAGGTGCGGCTGGGACTTGTAAACTCCAAGTCCCTATGAAATAGGCGACTCAATCAAAAGACAGGAAAACAAAGGGGAAAACAACATGGAGTAAAGAGAGGGGAGCATACCAGTTTGGACACCACCGAGCAATTAAGAGGTCTGGGCTTTCCATCAAGGTTCTCTTTAGGCCTCAGCTGTAGCACCCGGTCGAGGCGACTCTAGACCTCGTCGTTCGGTAGCTCCTCTGGCAACGCATGGTCGGGGTTCGTCGGGCCATTATACTTCCACATCGGCCACGTCCTCTCCGCCAACGGAGCGACCCGACGGCGGAAGAGGGTGTGGAAAACCTGCACCCTATCAAGGTCGCGCCACACGAGCTTCTAGAGCTCCACCTCGATAATCTCCACCTTCTTCTTCTGCCGACTGGCGGGGCCCCACGACTAGCTCTCCAGCTTCTCTGGCCTCCTGCCGGTGAAAGGGGCGAATGGCGCCTCCGCCGGGTTCCTGATGTAGAACCATTCCCCGTGCCACCCCCGGTTGGAGTCGCAGCCTCGCAGGGGATATACATGGGGTTTGAGCCCCCCGCGCTTAGTTTCTTCTGCAACGTGAAGCCCCCCACCGGTGTGATCATGAGCGGCTTCCCCTCCGACAAAGCTCGCCCAGAGAACATCCGCTGGAAAAATTCCACGTGCGGCTCCATCCCAAGGAAGGCCTCACACACGGTGATGAATCCGGTGATATACAGCACCCCAGTCGGATGAGGTGCTGCAGCTCCAGGCCCCAGTCATTGAGGAGCCCACGCAGGAACCAATGCGCGGGGTATCCTAACCCACGTTCATGGAAGACGAGAAAGGAAACAACCTCGCTGGCCCGAGGTTGCGGGAAATCCTCCCTCCCGGGAGCCCTCCAGTGCACCACCTCCTCTGGCGGTAGAAACCCCTTCTCGATGAAGGCCTCCATCACCGACTCCCTCATGACGGATGACCTCTAGCCTGACATTTCGCTCTAAGTTAGCCAATGGATCTGTGAGTTTTCTCATCTCCCTCGCTCTCCCCTTTTCTCTCAGAGGAACTGTCGTGGCACTCAGACGCTCTTGGCGAGAAGGAAGAAAGAGAAGAGACAACAGATAAGGAATATGTGAAGGAACGGGGCGAAAGCTCTCTCCCTTCTCCTACTTAAAGAAAGGAGCACAACAGTTGGGAAAGGCGAAACAACGGGGGAAAACCCTCTCCCTTCCCCTATTCAATGCGGATGGGATATGATGGGACGCGCCCTGACCGATGGGATGCACCCTGCCTGACGAAACGGCGCCTGGTCAGACGGAACATGGCCTAGGTATGGCCCACCACTACCGCACGACCGGGCATGAGAAACAAAGCGCCACCACACGCGGGCGGCTCTCCGTCTTCCCAGGCGGGACTTGGAAAGACCCAAACAATGGGATCTCCGCCAGGAGAGACCATCGGGCTTCCTAAGTCAATCGAACGGCTTAGGAAAACACCGAGAGACAGGTAAGGAGCAAAGGTATGCCCCATGTGGGCCATGCCGACTCCGTCATGAATGATGAGCACGGATCCCAGTCGAACATTTCCGATTGGAGCTCTTCAAACCCCGTCACTCGAGTCATCAAGGTAACATTACCAAACCCCCACTATTTCTTTATATAATCATTCATACATCCATACACGTATTTATTTCATACGCCCATGCCCCCCGGACGATTCTACCTAAATCGCCCTAGGGCTCGGGTGCTAAAGCATCGCATATGCGGTTAAATGCATCACAACGCTCCGTGTTGTATCACAAAGCGGCAGTTGCTTCATTCAAACATGAGCAATGACCGACCAGGGTTCAAAGGCAAGCCCACGAAGGGCTCGAGGCCGCCTCGCATTAAACAGAGCCATGGGAGAAAACGCAGATGAGCCCCGAGCGACCCTTGCCCGGTCTACCCCGAAGCAGACAGGGTCATCTCAACCTTCTCGTTCAATCCTAAACCTCGCCAAATCCATAGAATCTCCATCGAGGGGAGGCCAGCGGGCCACCCGGGTCGGTCTCCGGAATGACCCAGGCATCTGCTGGGTTGCAGGTTAAGGAGCAGTGGAATGTCACATGAGGGTTATGCCGACCCCGTCACAAACAACGGACCTGGATTTCACTCGATCATACCCGTTAGCGAGCTCACCGAGCGCGCCACTCGAGCCCGAGCCATCAAGGCAAGCGACGTTAACTCAGCCCCTTCGGTTGTGAGAGACCGAGGACGGGGTAACACACAAAACTCAAACCGACCCCTACCAAGTCCAACGAGGCTTAGGGGCTCAAGACACCCAAAAACGCCTCGGCTGCGCCTAGGTCAACGACTCCGACTCGCTCAAATCCCTCGGCGCGCCCGACGCATGGATCCACAAGTCAGTCTCCACGCGCCCGATGCCTAGATCCACGAGTCTGTTTTGATCCATCGGCTGCGCCCGCCGCCAGGATCTGCAAGCTCCATCTCGCCCGATCCCTAAAACAAACTGCCTCGGCTGCGCACGATGGGTCCGCGAGTCCGCCTCGACCGATCCCTCGGCTGCACCCGATGCCAGGATCCGCGAGCTCTGTCTCGCCCGATCCCTAAAAAACCACCTCGGCTGCGCACAACACCTTGGTTGACGACTCTGTCTCGACTAAAATGCACGCACACACGCCCGCTGACGAAAAACCCCCAGGCGATCTTGCTCGAATCGCTCGGGGGATCGAGGGCTCCACCCGCGGGTGCGCTCGCGCGCACCCGCTGACAAAACAAAACTACCCTCGCTTGCAACACGAAAAACCCCCCAGACGATTCTACTCGAATCGCCTGGGGGCTCAAAACTTCCCCCGCTGGCAACACGAAAAACCCCTAGACGATACTACCCGAATCGCCCGGGGGCTACACCTGTAGGTGCGCTCGCGCGCACCCACCGTCAAGACAAAAATCCCCCAGACGATTCTACCCGAATCGCCCAGAGGCTCGGGGGCTCCTATCGGGTTCATAAACCCGGGGTCCCTCATGTACCGACTTCCTAGCAAAGGCTCGGCCCAGCAGACAACGTTGCGAACAACGCGCAACTCTTGGGCCAGCCCAAAATACCTAAACGATAGGCCAGAAGGACGATCCAATCTCCGACCGGAAGGCCTGTCCGAGGAGGAACGGCGCCCGCTTCCGACTCCAGCCCGCCTCTCCACCTGGAAGGCCTCACAAAGGAGGAACAACGCTCGCTTCCGGCACCGGCCCACCTCCGGACGGCCTCTCCGACCAAAAGGCCTGGCCAAACACCACTTCCGACTCTGACCCGCTTCTCCGACCGGGAATGCGCCGAACCCCTACTTACAGCTCCTCTCCGACTGACGCAATCAGAGCCGATTGGGACCAACCGACCAGGGACGCCCTTTCGGTAAGGACCAGGAAACAGACGGAGAAAGTAAGGCAGGGCATTCAAGTCAACCGCAATATCAAGGACCGTACCCTGTACACCTGCCGGACAGTACCCTGCGACATGACAGAACCCAAGCAGTGTTGTAGACGCCGATATTTTTCCTACAGTGTTGTGGGCGCCATCAACTCCCATACCAGACAAACACAGTAAGGCTCCCCCCACATGCCTCTGAGGCATCAACAGTGTTGTGGGCGCCGGTATTTACCGTACCAGGCGAACATAGTAAAACAACTTGCATGCCTCTGGGTATCAACAGTGTGGCAGGCACTGACATCTGCCATACCAGAAGAAGACGACGCAACCTTCCACGTGCATCTGACATTAAACAGTATTGTGGGTGCCTACCATCATCTTGTATCCGCCGGCGTGGGCAGCAAGTCTTGGCAACATACGTACTCTCCCTCTCACTTGTAAGACCATCCCCTTCATCTATAAAAGGGGATGCGCTCTCTTCCAACAGGAAGATCGATCAGTTCACTTACATTGATTCACCCTCCGTAACTTTAGACACTCTAAAGTTATACCAAGCACACGCTCGAACACTTAGCACATAGCGGAGCTCCCATCGCTCTCGGCCTTCAGACCAGAGTCCGACCGGACCTTTTGTACCCCTATCTTTTTCCCTTCCGTTTGTAACCCCACAGCAAACTTGGAGCACCTGGATTCAGGAATAAAGTCACCGACCGACTCAAACTGAACGTAGGGTACGTTGCCTAAACCGTATAAACCATGTGTCATTGAGTATTAGGCCACCTCCGATCACAACGTACAACAAAACTACAAATATTTACGTGTTGGTTACTTTCAGCACCGACAAATAATATATTTTATAATTAATCAAATAATACTTATTTTATATCATGAATGTCAATATTTTTTTTATATAAATGTAATCAAGGTTCAAATGGCTTGACTTATCAAAACCGAGAATAAAACGAGAATTATAATCTTTTGTGAACCGATAGAGTTAGATAAAAAAAAGTAAAGTACCGACCTACCTAGTACAAGTAGAATGCAGAGTTAAGAGCATAAATAGCTTGTTTGGCTGCTTGTTTGCGCAAGTGAGAAACCACAATCCCGAGAAGAATGGTGGCAATGGCAACGTCGTCGTGGTTGCTGCTTATCGGCCTCGCCGCCGCCGCCGGGGTCCTTCAAGCTCGTGCACAGCCAGACAGCATCGGTATGCCCACCATCTCGATGGTTGCACTTGTATAAAGTTTCAGATCCTCCTGCACGATAGCGATGCACAGATCGACGACACAGTCGCTCCATGTGCGGCCATGCACGATTGAAGAACGAAAGGTACTGTATGTGTCTGTGCGGTTGCAGGTTTCATCAGCATAGACTGCGGCCTGCCGGGGACGGCGAACTCCGTGGACGACACCACCAAGCTGTCGTACGCTCCGGACGCCGGCTTCACCGATGCCGGCACGAACCACAACATCTCGGTGGAGTACATCAAGCCGACGCTTGCGAAACGCTACCTGAACGCGCGCAGCTTCCCCGACGGCGCGCGCAACTGCTACACGCTCCGGCTCCCCGTGGCAGGGCTCAAGTATCTGCTCCGAGCAGAGTTCATGTACGGCAACTACGACGGCCTGAACAAGCCGCCCATCTTCGACCTCTACGCGGGCGTCAACTTCTGGACCATGGTGAACGCGTCAAGCCGCCCCAACAGACCAATGAGTCTGGAGGCCATCGTCGTCGTGCTCGGCGACTCCTTAGAGGTTTGCTTGGTGAACACCGGCTCCGGAACACCGTTCATCTCTTCGCTGGAGCTGAGGCCGCTCAAGAGCTCCATCTACCCGCAAGTGAACGAGACGCAGGGCCTGGTCTTGTACAGCCGGAAAAACTTCGGACCGACCGATGATACGGACATTGTCAGGTGAGCCCAGTGCCGTAATCCACCACGTACGCATATATTGTTAACCATGTACTACTCCACTGATTACGATCTGATCGAGGTACGAATGTTTTGGCATCGTCGACAAAAAAATTGGTCGTTCATGCATGGAGTATATATTTAGCAGGTACCCTGACGATCCACACGACCGAGTTTGGATCCCACATATCGACACCGCTGACTGGGACGTGATATCCACGACCAGCACTGTGAATAACTTTCAAGACGACCTGTTCGAGGCGCCGTCGAAGGTGATGCAGACGGCGATCACTCCGCGCAACGGGTCCAGCATCCAGATGTACTGGTCCTCCGATCCGCAGCCCAAGGACCCGACGCCGGGGTACATCGTCATCATGCACTTCTCGGAGCTGCAGCGCCTTCCCAGCAACGCCGTCCGCTTCTTGTACATCACCATCAACGGCGAGTTTTGGTACTCGTTTATGCCAGACTACCTCTTCAGCGACGCCGTCTTCAACACCAACCCCTACAGGGGGATCGTCGCCCGGTACAACATCTCCATCAACGCCACCGCCAACTCCACGCTGCCGCCGATCATCAACGCCATCGAGGTGTTCTCCGTCATCTCCACTACCAACGTTGGCACGGACTCCTCGGACGGTACGTATATGTGTACATGTGCATGCTGATGAACTCCCGAGGAAACAAGCAACGTGTACGTGGTCGATGTTAATGAAAACTTGGGTGCAATGCAATCAACAGTATCTGCCATCACCGCGATCAAGGCCAAGTATCGCGTGCAAAAAAACTGGATGGGTGACCCATGTGTCCCGAAGACTTATGTGTGGGACGGCTTGACTTGCAAATACTATGCCGTATCAAGTCCTCCAAGAATCACCGGCGTGTAAGTACCTTGAATTACCTAATTAACCGACAGCTTGCCGTAACCTTTTACGGGGCTAATTTCTAACAGTTGGGGTTATTAACGAGTTTGAGGTCTTGTTTGAATGCCTATGTATCTACCTTAATTAATGTGGGTCACATATGGATTACGGTGGGTACATGAGCACAAGGCCTTAGCGGTTGATGTATCATGGTATCTTGTATCGTGGTATTATTATGAAGTTCATTTTCTATGTAGATCTGCACACACAATTAACACAATCAAAAGTTTTTTTTTTTTGAAGACAACACCAGAGGGTGAGAGCCCTGTCTGAATGATTTTCCATTAATTCTGGCTAGCCAGCGATGGAGGATGCCGAGGCACCTACAAGGGTCAAAAGACCCAAGGTTTTGAGTTACATAATGAAAGATGAATAGGAGAGCTAAGACATTACAAACATTTCAGACCATGTTTCATACAACTTTGACCTGGTTTTGTGACAGGATGAGCAGTTAGTATCTTAAACTGAGATTAGAGAAAAAACTATGTTAAACTAAATTGTCAGGTACCTGCAGAAACCTATCCTTCACTGGTCTGGAGGGTGACCTATCATCTTCTTTCGCAAATCTGAATGACGTCCAATATCTGTACGTGTGAACTTCACTATTTCCTTTTTTATTAATCAGGAGTATTCATCTATTTCAATTTTGTAGAATATCTCAGTAATAAAAATAATAAAGTCAAATATACCATGGTCCACATATGTGTGTCGCAGGGATCTGTCACACAACAACTTGACCGGCTCAATTCCTGATGCCTTTTCACAGTTACCTTCACTAACAGTCCTGTAAGTTGCCAAATTAAATTGTTTCAGGCCTGATGATACGGCCTCCATAAACGTTGACTCACATCATTAGCATTTGGATTCCATCAGAAATTTGACAGGCAACCAGCTGAGTGGATCAATTCCCCTTGGAATTCTCAAAAGAGTTCAAGATGGCTCCCTAATTCTTCGGTTGATTACCTGATTCTCTCTTGGTTTCACAAATAAAGCATTAAATATTGATTGACAATAATGTGATTAAAACAGTTTTAATGTATGTCATTCATTCGTAGATATGACGACAATCCAAACCTTTGCACCAACGCTGAATCGTGTCAGCCGCCGGCAAAAGGGAAGAGCAGGCTGGTCGTCTACGTTGCCATCCCTCTAGTCCTGGTCCTGGTGACAGCATCAGTGGTAGCACTACTCTTTTGCTTCCTGAGACGGAAAAAGCAAGGTGGCACGCATCGAATGTCTGCTCTAGCAATTTCTCCACCCACTGTGTCCAGACTCCAGAGCACCAAACTGATGTTTGTTGTATGCGCATGTGCCACCGCCCAGGATCGACGACGACCAACATCGTAAAGCCTCAAAACGAGGCGCCGATGAGCCATGCACCAGCGGCACTGTCATCTGGAGACGCGTACGCGCAGAGTTCGCTGCACCTTGAGAACCGCCGGTTCACGTACAAGGAGCTGGAGATGATCACAAACAACTTCCAGCGCGTGCTCGGCCGAGGAGGCTTTGGGAAAGTCTACGATGGCTTCTTGGAGGATGGCACTCAGGTGGCGGTCAAGCTGCGGTCTCAGTCTTCCAACCAGGGTGCAAAGGAGTTCCTCTTAGAGGTAGAATTTCAGATTTGCATCAAGAATTCCTTTTAACTTGGAACGTCGTTACTGCAGAATTTGATCAGTCATGATCCCTTGTTCAGGCTCAGATCTTAACACGGATTCATCATAAGAATCTCGTTTCCATGATCGGTTACTGCAAGGATGGGCTGTACATGGCACTTGTCTACGAGTACATGTCAGAAGGCAGCCTGCAAGAGCAGATTGCAGGTACTCTCCATCCGACCAAGTAGTATAAGTTTTTTTTAAGAACATATTGAGCACGTACTTATATCTATATTTATATATCTTTATTATTATTTACAAACTCTGCTATAATATTATCTCCGCATGCAAGCTATCCACGGCAACAACTCATGAGCACATACAATTTATGAATTATGATAGTTACCTTTTCACTCAAATTATCCAGGTTAGTAAGTCATATCATTCACTTATAACTACCGTAGAGACTATTTGTAGCAGCGGTCAGAAAACATTTATAGAGTTGGCTACTCCAACTGCCTCTATACATCTGTCTCTACAAGAGTGCTTTTAGAGATGGGCTTGTAACCGCCCTCTACAAATCATCAATTTGTAGGAACCGTCACCCGCCTTTAAAGACCCATTCAAAAAAAATGTGGCCTATGCGCCGGCCAGGCTAGGCCCACTCACCGTTTTGCCTACCAGTGGGGATGACCAAGGTCACGCTGGCTTTCGGGTCGTTCTCGAGTTCACGTGCGCCACCATGCTGCCGCTATAATCACACCGAGCTAGCTCCACCGCCACACAATCACGCCCTGCTCAGCTGGCCAAGCCTGTGCACCGCCGCACACGTTGAGGAGAGGAGCTTTGCTGCTGCCACTGCTCGCGCCGGAGAGGGAGTTGATGCGCCAGGTGGCACCCATCCGGTACCGTTGCGCGGGGGGGGGGGGGGGGGGGGGGAGCTCGCCCGCCACCCCCGCTTGTGCCGAAGGTGGGAGACGTCGACGGGCCAGGGGAGTGAGGTCGCTATCGGGCCAGTTGTGCTACTAGCTCATCGTCATACCAGCGCTGTCGTGCCACCACCATGTTAGCCGGCGGTGTCGCTAGGAGCTGAGTAGCCAGTGCACCCATAGGGGCACGTTAGGCTGACCGTGTCGTCCTCCCATATGACCATGTCCAGGAAGAGAGCATCTGCTCTTTGTGCACCCCTCCAAACACAACCAGAAATTGCAACTTCTCCTAGTGATGTGGGGTTCTCCTAGTGGTGTGAGGCTCTCCTAGTGTTTAGCATTTAACATTTGCATAAGTTTTTCCCTACCAAATGCCTCCTAGTGAGGATTCCTATGTGTTAGGACTGGTGAGAGTATTCTTATTACTACTTAAAACATTAGGAGAACTCCACCGTTCTGATAGTTGCTGCTAAGCCACTTTTCATGATGGTTGTCGCCTAAATCCCACCGCACCATGCATGTAGTGATGGTAAAAGGCCTCACCACAACAATCCTATCACTCGCTCGAACCTCTAGCGGCTTGCTACGATGATGGTGTGGAGGGTTGCAGGCTAAAGGAAAGTTGGCGGCTTGGAGAGCCACCCACCATGTCGACCGTAGGGTGGTTGGGCCGAGTTTAATCCATCATGGAAGGCAGCAAATCACTGACCTAATGTAGCCATGACCGATGGACCATGACCAGTGAGGCAACGCCCAATTAAGGAGCGACCTTTGTGACTACAGAAGAGAGAGAGGAGGAAGGGGAATGGTGAGAGTGGAGTATGCTTCAGCCGTAGCCACTCTCAAGGTGAGCTTCGTTTCATATGGATAGACTCACATGACACAAGTATTGTGGGTTTGCCCAAATAGTATAAGTCATTTGGCCATTCTCATGAAGAGCTTTATAGTGTTATTTCCAAGAATGCCATGCCAGATAGAATATAATGAAATATGTGAAAGGATGAAGATGCCCAGGGTGGGTGGGGGTGAATTGGGATAATCTAAAAATCTCACAAAATTAAAACCTACCACTTAGCCCATTTTCACCCTTTTACCTAAGTTTTGTTTCTAGCCTACCGCACAAATTTTTACAACCTAGTTCCAACCCTAGTCTAGCATGGCAATTCTAGGAATGTAAAAACATGAACATAAATTGTTCAAATGTGCGCAAATTTGCACCAGTTATTAAGAAACTGGAGTGAGATGACCGCTCTCGCTCCCACCCCTCCCCCTCTCGGCGCCCCCTCGTCCACCAGCCCCACATCGGTGCCTGCTCATGGCCCATCGGCCACCCTCTCTGCCTTGCATCCGCAGGCTTACCACTCCTCCCAGGTGTCGGATTCTTCCCCTTATCTTCGCCATGGCCACACGTAGGTCATTCCAAGGGTGAGAGGTGGCGCAATGCCAGCCCGTCTTCGTCCGTGGGTGGCTCCTCATCCGTCCCTTTGTTTCTCAAGGTTCTGCTATCTGGTGGCGCCTCGTCATCCGTCTCGTCGTAGCCGGTGGTGGAGAAGCCACCACCGAAGGTCATTCTCAAGGCGCGGACGCGTCAGGTGTCTATCGCGTGGCCTTGTTAGGTGTCTATCGCGGAGGGCCCTGACATGTCCAGGTGGCAGCAGTATGAAAGTTGTCGTGCCCACAAGAAGCGCCTAAAGGAGTTGCGCAGTCCCCGTCGGCCGGTGCCAGCGGACCTCTAGGGGAGGTGCTTCAACTGCTTTGCACCTTCTCACCAAACCGCCGTCTGTCATGAAGGGCCTCGCCGCTTCAAGTGCCATGCGATTGGGCACCGTGAGTCCAGCTATGCCAGTCGTGGGCAAGCTCTGCTCTCGGCGGCGCCTCAGGGGCTCCTCGTTTAGCGGCCAAAGGTTGCGCCTAGGGTCTCGGGCTCAAGGAAGATGGTGGTCACGGAGATAGCACCCGGCGGGGTGAGCTCTAGAGCTGCAAAAGAACACAGCACGTAGGCCAGGCAACAACGACGCCGTGTTAGGAAGCGGCGACGTTCTGGTGCTGCTGGTCAGGGGGGCCTCTAAGCCAGGATGATTATGACAACGGCGAGTCTCCTCAGGCTACTATCAATGTTGGTGGTCAGGCCTCCTCCGCCCGGCACCAACGCATCATTGACCGCTCGACTAAGATGGCCAGGGCCGAGGACGAGCTATGCAAGGCGCTCTTAGTTTCGATCGTCGGAGACTTGGCGACCCTTTCGGTTGATGTTCTGGTGGATGAGCTTGCTCGGCGCTATGAACTCCTGGTCGAGTCGCTCGAGTTTCACCATCTGAGCCATGATGATTGTCTGCTGGTTCTCCCCGATGAAGCTACGGCAATTCATATATACAATGATGGGTGGCCGCTGCAATTGTCATCATTCACTCTCTGTTTTCGGTGTTGGTCCTGGCTCAAGAATGTGGCTGTGGTGGTCTTGCCCTCGCTCATCAATGTTGAGTTGAGCGGCATTCCGGCGCACGCATGGGAGCTTGAGATGGTGGAGCACTTGCTGGATGAATGGTGTTGGGTGTGCGAGCTCCACCCTGATACAGTCGACCGGCGGGATTACTCGTCCTTTCGGCTCAAAGCGTGGTGTTCCTAGCCTGAGCTTATCCCGGCAGACATGGAATTAGTCATCGTCGAGCCCCCGGTGCTTGCTAAAGAGGTCCCCCCGTGGAAGCATGCGTTGAAGTATGATATCAAGAATGCATCTACATTGGCTCCATCTTCTAGGGTGGACAACGCTCGGCCTTTGCCTCCACCACACGATGAGTCTAACCATGGGAGACGTCGACGCCGGTGGTGAGCTCCTGCTTTGCCGGAGTCCGTTGCCCATGACTCCGGTGCCCAAGGTGATGCTCCACGGGTCTTTGTGCACCATCGACTGGGCTCTGGCCTAGTGTCTGACATACACGTGGCGGATCGTGAGGAGCCGATTGATGGCTCGCAACCTGCTGAGCCCGATGCAATGCAGACGCCTTCAATTCCCTCGCCCACCTCATTTCTGCTGGCTGTCAATGATGATCTGGCGGCTGTGGTTATTATGCCAAGGCTTGGGGAAGAGGAAGTGATCTCGAAGAGGCCAGGATTTCTATTTTGGCTGTCGGCTGAAGGCCTCATTTTCCTGGCACCGCAGGCCATCATGGTTGGAGAAGATTGCTTGATGTTTGGCTCTGGGTCTGTGGATTCTGTCTTGGCCCATATGCCTGAAACAACCATGTTTGCATCTGTTAAGTCGAACCTGACCTCTAGCCCACCAAGTTGGATTGCAGAAGCTTTTAGTGGCCCAGAGACAACATTGTTCGCTCCTAATCTGCTGGGCCTGGCCTCAAGCCCACCAAGACCTACGGCTGATGCCAGCAGCGGTGGAGGATTCGTTGCTTCCCCATCGCTGGATGACATACCAATCCTCGCTCTAGTCCTGGCGGCGCTAAGCACTTCACTGGTGGGGATGGCGTGGTCATGGCTCCGCTCCTAGACTCTCTTCTGGCTAGCATGCTAGCCATGGCCGAGCTAGTGAACATGGCAGTGGCGGCAGTGAGTCCACACTAGACCCCCCCCCTTCCTGGTCCTGGGAGCATTGAAGTCATGGCCGTGACTCTGTCTACTGCTAAACGCTCATTTCCCATCAGTAAGGATCTTCATCTAGTGTCTCTAGCAGCCGGCAGCAAGCCTAGTGAGGCACCATCAGAGCTGCAAGCGCAGGCTCAGCCGCTACCACCTATGCTGTAGACGCCATCGGCTCGAGGGGAACCCCGCCTCCCTTACAAGTCTATTCGCACTGTGGTCCTAGCAGAAGGGTTGAGGCTATGGATGGGGAGGCCGATGCTTCTGCCTCGTAGCCCCTTAGTCCAGCCATGACTTTCATATTGAAGCTGTCAAAGACTCCAAGTGGTCATCTATCGATTCCGCATATCAGTAAGAGAAGAAAGAAGCTATTACCTCCTACTGAAGCTCCATGCCATAGCCGGCGGATTGCTGGAATGGATGTGGAAAAGGCTGAGATATGTCCCACACATTTGAAGAAGCGCATGATGCGGGCTCTGTATATGAATGTAGAAGATGAGAAGGAGCATTTGGACCAACAGCTACTTGATGACTATGCCCATCGTTTTTGTCAGCATGTTACATGCTCCCGTACGAGGGCGTTGGCTACCCTCTTTAGATGGGCACCTATAGTGGAGGACTATGCTGTTGGGCCGGTGGAATGCCTAGTTTGATTTTTGATTTCAGAGTTCATGGTCGTTCTCTGTTAATTTGTTTTCCAAATGAATCCATCACATATTTTATTTTAGAATGTGAGGGGGCTAAATTTTGTTGCAAGAAAAGATGCAATGCATGCACTTGTTGATGCTGCCAAAATTGACATCATCTGTCTTCAAGAGAGAAAAATGGTCGCAATTTCTCGTCAACTTATTTTGTCTATGCTTGGAAGTGATTTTGACAACAATTACATTTGCCATCCTTCAGTCGATGCCAGTGGAGGAATTTTGATTGCCTAGAGAAGCCGCCTGGGTGCTGTTCAGGCTAGCCGAGTGGATAACCATAGTGTATCGGTCCAGTTCTGTCCAGCCACTAAATCTCCTTGGTGGCTTATGGGAGCTCAGGGACATTAGGAGTCAGTGCACAGGGGCTTGGTTGGTGGCAGGAGATTTCAATCTAATCTACAAAGATGAAGACAAAAATAATAGCAATCTGAACAGAGCTACGATGGAAAGATTCAGAAAATGGATTAATGATATGGTAGTATCTGAATTACCTCTCCATGGGCGCAAGTTCACATGGTCTAGTTCCACTTCTAGTGCTGCTCCCATGTTGGTAAAATTGGATCGGGTGTTCTGCTCCCTTGATTAGGAAGAGATGTTTCCTGAGTGCCTTCTCTAGAGCTCGGCCTCAGATGACTCAGATCATTGCCCTCTCATCCTTGGTCTATGGGACAGCATTGCAAGTAAGAAGTGTTTTCATTTTGAATCCTTCTGGCCTAGCCTAGATGGATTCCTGGAGACAGGTTGAGGTGGCGTGGAGTTCAGTACAACCCCATCCTTACCCTGTGAAAATGCTTGTCCATGAAATTCAAAGCAACAGCTAGAGCTCTCCAAAGCTGGAGCCAAAAGAAGATTCGACATATTTCTTCGCAGTTGGCCCTCGCAAAAGAAATTATCCATTAGTTTGATATTGCCCAGGATAGTAGAACCCTTTAGCCTAATGAATTATGGTTGCACAACAACCTCAAGAAGCATGCCTTGTCCATTGACCTCATTGATGAGGACAGTGGTAAGGCTGCGATCTCGAATTGGCTGGCTGAAAGAAGGGGACTGCTAATATAAGGCTTTTTTCACATGCATGCAAGACATAGAAAGAAGAACTTTATTGCCAAACTAAAGGAAGGGGACAACATCCTCACCACTCATGAAGAGAAAGCTGCTGCCATCTTTGATTTTTATTCAAATTTGATTGGTAAAGAGAGTGATCAGAATAGAACAATTAATCTAGACACCCTTGACGTACCTTCGTATGATCTGGAGGCACTGGATGTCCCTTTTTCTGAAGAGGAGGTCTGGAACACAGTAAAAAACCTACCATCAAATAAAGCACCGAGCCCTGATGGATTCATCGGAAAAGTTCTACAAGACCTGTTGGGTGGTGATCAAGAGCGATGTTATGGCTGCTCTGCATGCTGTTTGGGGAAAATTTTTCAGAAACCTTTGGATGTTAAATTCAGCTTATATCACATTTATCCCAAAGAAGACAGAGGCTGATCAGGTGAAGGATTTCAGACCCGTTAGCCTGATTCATAGCTTTGCTAAGCTAGTGACTAAAATGCTTGCAAACAGATTGGCAAGTCGCCTTGATCAGATGATCTCCCCTAATCAAAGTGCATTTATCAAAAATCGATTCATACAAGATAACTTTATGTTGGTCCAGCAAACTGTGAGATTCCTGCACTCCCAAAAGCAGCCCAGATTCCTACTTAAATTGGACATTACTAAGGCTTTTGATTCGGTATCTTGGTCGTTCGTCCTAGAGGTACTTGGTAAATTGGGTTTTAGCTTGAGATGGCGAGACATTTTGTGTGGACTATTGGTATCTTCCTCAACTCAGGTACTCCTTAATGGTACCCCTAGAGATTTCATCCAGTATAGAAAAGGACTCCATCAAGGGGATCTCCGATGCTCTTTATTCTGGTCATGGATGTATTAAATTGGATGATTACAAGGGCTTCTGAGCAGGTTTGCTGCAGCCCTGTCTAGAAGACCAATTCATCACAGAATTTCCCTCTACACAGATGATGTGGCCCTCTTTCTTAGACCGGCTGTAGAGGACATCTCTTTGATACTAAGCATGCTCCAACTTTTTGGGGATGCTTCCAGGCTCAAGACCAACGTTCAAAAGAGTAGTGTGATGCCAATCCAGTGCTCGAATGCTAATATGGCTGTGATACAGAGTTTACTGCCCTGTGAAATCATGAATTTTCCATGCAAATATTTGGGATTGCCCTTGTCTCTCAGGAAACTAACAAAGGAACAATTCCAACCCATAATTGATAGAATCACGGATCAATTACCGAGTTGGAAGGTAGACTTGATGACACGAGCTGGTCGGGTAGTGCAAGTGCAATATGTCTTAACAACCATGCTGATCTATCTAGCCATGGCAATTGACTTACCTCCTTGGGCGATTAAGGCCATTGATAAAATCAGAAGAGGGTTCGTGTGGAAAGGACACAAGGAAGAAAAGGGTGGGCATTGTCGCATTGCTTGGCCCATGGTTTGTCGAGCCAAGGAGCTTGGAGGTCTAGGAATCTCTGATCTAAAATATCTAGGTATTGCACTAAGAGTAAGATGGCCATGGTTCAAGAAATCTGAACCTAATAAACCCTGGGTAAGTCTACCACTTCAAGTAAGCAAGGATGTCAAGCTAATATGGCTTGTGCTCCGTCTCACCCGACCCCTCGGGTGCGGGCTCTGTCTCGTCCGACCCTAAGGACACGGGTTTTGTCTCGTCTGACGGGGACCCATACCGCCGCCAACCACTCCAGGTCCAAGCGTATGGGCCTAGGTCAAAACTCTAACACCAGGAAAGAGACTGGCACGCCTCGATGTAACCCATGGCCATGATGGGCCATACCTAAGGATTCACATCAAGAATAGTGTTGGGCGTGCTGGTGCTGTTCTACCTAACCCTCGTACGAACGCGGACAGGTGCGTCAGTTCACCACGACGTCTGCCGGGATGGAATGGAATGCCATGACCGGCAGATGATGCCAGCGCATGGCGCCAGTGATGAACAGGGCCATGATGTGGAGCCATCACTATTGACATCTATAGGATCGGTGGGACCTGCATGAAGGAGAAGAAGGATCCAGCGATCCTAGAAGCCTTCTTCTCTCTATCGTTCTTCTCCTTTTTCTCCACTATAACCCACGCTTTCTCTTCGTCTATAAAAGGGGAAGCAGGGCGCCCCATGAAAGGGGCCGAATGACGAGATCAAAACATAAGAGCATGACACGAGCACACGGCTGAGCGGCAATTGAGCTCTCAGCACCCGTTCACTCCTTCCACCAGAGACTTGGGATCCTCTCCCTCTCTCGCCTGTTTGTAACCCCTACTGCAAACCAAGTACCGGTAACACAAGCAGCAGTGAACTAGACGTAGGGACGTTCCGTTCGAACCAGTATAAACCCTTGTGTCCTTCGAGCACACCATCTGAGCCAAACGCATAATACAAATTCACTCGTCGGTGGTCCGAAAACACCGACACAAGCATTAATGGAATATTTTGAATTATGGGATTTATTAGAATGAGTGGTATTACAGGAGGGGATCCCTGATAGACATATTTGGAGGCGAAGAATATACAGCTAAATCTGCCTATGATGCACTATTTGAGGGTGCCCTCAGTTTTGCCCCATATGAGCACATCTGGAAATCTTGGGCACCCCCTAAATGTCACTTCTTCATGTGGCTGGTTGCTCACAATCGCTGTTGGACAGCAGACAGGTTAGCTCAGCGAGGTCTTCCTCACCCGGACCGGTGTCCACTATGTGATCAAGAGGAAGAGAACATTCAGCACCTCCTCTTTGGATGTGTGTTTGCAAGACAATTCTGGTATGACATCCTACATAGCATCGGTCTTGCAACACTTGCCCCGTAGCCAGTCGGTTCCTCCTTTGATGCCTAGTGGGATAAGGCGATCTTGACAGTAAGCAGAGATGCGTGAAAGTGATTGAATTCCCTCATCATCCTAGGTGCCTGGACCATCTAGAAGCATTGAAATGACTGTGTCTTCAATGGAGCTACCCCTAGACTGTCTACAACTTTGAACCTGGCTTGGGAGGAAGCCCTTTTATGGTCTATAGCTGGTGCTAAGGGACTGTCCCTACACACAGCTCAGGATGATGGTTAGAGGGTCTTTAGTTAGGTTGTTCATCTTTGTCATAGGCGATTAGTTTTAGTCAATAAGCGGGGGTGTGTGTGTGTGTGTTTGGGTCTCTGTATGACTCCTTTTCTCTACTATTAATACAATGATACGTAGTTCTCCCGCGTATTCGAGAGAAAAAATTGTTCAAATGTAAAGGAAAAGGTTTAAGAACACGGTGATGTTTTTCCAAGGTATTGGAGAGTCGGCACTCCCCACTAGCCCTCATTAGAGAACCTTGCAAGGTGTTGCTCCCCCTTAATCCGCACAAGGACCAAGTGCTCTCTACGGGTTGATTCTTCACCACTCCAACATGGTGAATCACCCACAATCGCCACCGAGAGATCACCAAGACCCCAATCATCACTATGTTGTCTAGATTATGCCTATCACCAAGAATAATAAGGACAAACTCTCACTTGACATAACCAAGTCTAATGAGGAGAGTGGATGCGCACTTGTTACTCCCTAAGCACTAATGGAGTCTTTAATCTTTCAATTAGCAAATCCAAATCACTCCACTAGCCTTGAGCTCTCTCTTGGTCACCAATATGTGTATACAACTGATATGAATGGCAAGAGCCATTATAAATAGCCCCCACTCCAAATACTAACAGTTCAGAATCCACTGGACTGAAAAGACACCACCGAAAAAGTCTGGTGTTTGTTTGAAGTGTGCACCAAACTAATCCGATGCCTATCCAACAGCTAAAATGAGACTAGTCGTTACTGTGTATGGCCTCGAAGCGCATTATTTGTTGTTGGCCACCGACCTAATCCGGTGAGCCAAAACCCTCTCTGGAGAGCTTCGAAAATCCTAGTGACCCCCACCGGATAAATCCGGTGTGTCTAGGAGCTCTCTGCTCCCAAACTCTAAGCCCAATGACTGTAGCACTTGCTCTAATGCCTATCTTCTCTAGAGGACTAGAATAATAGGTGACACTATTCACCGAAGACCGAACAGTGAAACCATTACACATACCACATTCTTCGGTGCACCCCTGACAGGGGCATCGAATAAATCCTGTGCATGCAGAGAACCACCATTCCCATCTAATTCAAACAACTTTGAGGATGACTAATTCCCATTGATCTTTGGGATTCCTTTGAGCTACCTAGTGCTAGGTTTGACAAGTGTGCACCACACCCACTTACTGACTCACCTAGGTCAATCTACTAGTTCATACCCTCTTTATAGTATGTCAAAGAAAAAATAAAGTGTTAAACTACTCTAAGTGTCTCTCAACGTCAAATGGCACTTAGAGCTAGTCCATCCTTAACCTTTGTCGCTCATCTTTTGAAAACCAAACCAAAATCTACAAATAGGGGCATGAAAACCATTGATTGCCTATTAATCAGTCATCATTGACATAACTTATAATGCCTCGGCAAAACACACGTTAATCACAATGATTGTGTCATTATTAATCATCAAAAAGGGATTAGGAGCCTAGGTGCTTTCAATATGGATGAAACAACGACCCTCAATGCATAGTTTCATTCTACCGTGTTTCATAAACATTTAATTTCATAACATGTCTATAGTTGGAAACCGAGTCAAGTGAGTTTTATCTACGTGAAACTTGCTTCTTAAAAACGTTACCATGTCATCGGAACTTATGTGTCAACTCATTAAATACAGATGAAAATTTCCACTAAAGCTGGCCTTAGAACGATGATATGGTCTACGGTAATATATACTTCGGTTTTAGTAATGGACAGAAATATATATTGCAAAATTAGATTTCTTAATGAATTTAGTTATGTCAATCTCTTGGGCTATCAATCTTTATAAAAAAATAGATTTTAAAACTCAGAGATAAAATGAGTTCGATTCAAGAAAATTTTAGATGGAGTTATATTTGTGATCGGAGGAAGTACGTCATGTTTGTATTGTTAAGCGTTCAGCTTTGGACAACACACAGTAATACTTTGAGGTTCCTAGATTTAAGCGTTATTCATCTATCAGAGGTTCAGGATCATCTACGAAGCGCCTCTGTTGATTTCTCGTCTATACCAATTCATTCATACAGGAAATGGTCGCAACGGAACATGCATAACCTGGTGGCACAGGCTTCGAATTGCATTGGACTCAGCTCAAGGTACTTATTTATGAATGAGTATAAAATACACTAGTGCTTGTTCAATTTATCTGGACACTTTAACTATTAGATTTGGCTGAGTGGAAGTTTCGATAGAGTTTCATTTTCATTTAATAAGTGTTTTTGATGATGTAGCAATGTTTTTAAGAAAAAGAAGAAGTGAGCTTGATGAGGCTGAAACTATTTTTGGACGATTACCAACTCGTTGTGAGTCATAAATTAAATCTCTAGGAAACCATAAAATGAAACTTACGTGTTGCATCCCAGTTTTCATTCCATTCTATATGATATTACAGTTTTGAAAACAACGTGGTTCCTAAGAGATCCAAACCTTTTAACCTCCTCACTCAGACTTGCCTCAATTTGCAGTTTTTGTGTCAAAAGTGGTTCCTAAGAGATCCAAGCCTTTTAACCACTACTAATATGCTAAGTGGGGAGTGAATGTCCTAACTTTGCCACTTGTTACTGTCGCGCTAGCTTCACATGCCATTCAATGGATATAAAAGAAACTAGGGGACCACATAGCATCGATCCCCTAACATTGTCTTGTTCCTCAATTTTCATATGTTATGAAGGTCCAAGTCAGAATAGCATATCCTGCTAGCATCCACATCAAAGTTAAGGGACATTGGATTTGTTATCAGGGTCCTTGAACTATTCATTTGTAGGCTAGTGATACCGGAGTTTTGGTTTTGCTGGAAGCGCATTAACACTTGTGCTTGCAGGGTTGGAGTATATGCATAAGGGCTGCAACCCACCTCTCATTCATAGGGATGTGAAGGCGACTAACATTCTATTGAACGCGAATTTGGAGGCCAAGATTGCTGATTTCGGTTTCTCCAAGGTTTTCAATCTTGACAGTGAAGCTCATATAGCCACGAATAGGCTCGTTGGTACCCCCGGATATGTGGATCCAGAGTATGTATCCAATCTCTCAAATTTTTTCATTGTCCTCTCATGGTGAGCAATACACATGCTTTCATACTTGCAACCTAAATTTCCATTCCAGATACCAAGCAACTATGCAGCCGACAAACAAGAGCGATGTTTATAGCTTCGGCGTTGTTGTGCTAGAGCTGGTCACAGGGAGGTAGCCCATCCTGTCTGATCCAGAGCCTACTAGCATCATCCAATGGGTACGGCGGCGCTTGGCACGCGGCAACATTGAGGATGTCGTGGACGCACGAATGCACGGCGAGTACGACGTCAACAGCGTGTGGAAGGCCGCGGACATCGCGCTCAAGTGCACCATGCAGGTGTCGGCGCAACGGCCTACGATGACCGACGTGGTGGCGCAGTTGCAGGAATGCCTCGAGCTTGAGGAGAGGCGCCGCACCGGGGGTGGTGGCACAAGGGGCAACTTCTATAGCGGCAGCAGCAGCGACCCCAACTTCGGCTACGACGCGTACGCGGCTGATAGCCAGTCGACTGATGTGACTGTGAGCCAGATCGGCACTGCATTTGAGGTGGAGCATAATTTTGGAAAGGTGCCAAGAATGGACAGAGGCCCCATTGCACGATAAGGCTGTTCCTTTCAATGACGTTATTTATGTCATCAAAGACGAAGGTTTGAATATACGTACAAAGATTCAGATGTTATAAGCGTAGGTGAAGATGTTATAATCGTTCGTTAGAAAAGAGTGCATGGATTTATTATGCTTTTCTGTAAGACTTTGGAATCATGATTGTAGCTAAAGTGCGTCTCCTAAGCCTTATATTTAGAGCATTTAATTTCTTCTAACGACAAACAAAAAATAGCTATTCTATCTGTTAAAAAAATTTGTTGAGTACTCCCTCCATATCCTAATTAGAAGTCGTTTAGGACATGAGTTCGGTTACCAAGGGGTGATTAATTGGGGGTAATTTTCCTGTCTTACCCCTATTAAATAGAGCTGCGGGTGCTACTTGTACAGCAATCTACCATAGCTCGGTTGGCCAAAGGCTGCACGGCCTGAGGCCGGAGCTCCACTGTTCGAGTGTTGGCAGCCGCGGTTTTTTTTTTTTGTATTTGCATGGAAAAGTGCTCGTTTGCATGGATTTGCATGGTACTGTGCTTGCGCGCGTTTTGGCCCTCCGCTTTGCCCTCTGAGCTGCTCGCGCGCGCGTGTTTTGGCCGTCCGCGGGATTTCGCCGCGCGCGGTTTTTTTTTTCGATTTTTCGCACAGTGCACGCTCGTTCTGTTCGGCCGGCTGTCCAGCTACCCCTTCCTATTTAACCGACGCTTGGACTGCTAGCTCCAGTGCTCTTTCTACCTCATTTCTTTCCACTTAACCGTGCGATGAGTGATTACATCCCTGCCTTTGATCTCAACGTGCCATTAGAAGAAGATGACGACGGCAATCTGCCCTTTGATCTCAACGCGCCATTACCGGAGGACGACAACAACAATGGTAAGCAACAATGTTTTTTCAAACTTCTCTTTTTGTTGCATGTGACACGTCCAGCTGAATGGCCTGTTCTTTTTTTTAGAAAATCAATGGCTATGTGTTTGCCTTTCCTAATATAATCCATGACATGAATATGCTTCTTTTTTCCGTTTAATTAGATCTTGCTGTGAGTGAACACGACGACGCCGACGACGTGTTTCAATTCGGCGAGCTAGAAGATGACGACGGCAACGACGTCCTTGATGTTGACGACGAGCAAGAAGACCACGACGTCGGCAACGACTTCCTTGATGTTGACGAACAAGAAGATCACCACGGCGGTAACGTACCATGTCATTGTTTCCTTTTATACTATGAGCCTTCAATCTTCTCGTTCTAAGAACGCAGTTTTTTTTAAGGTTTCGATTTGAACTTACCACTAGATGAATTTGGTGCCGTCGACTTCGATTATGAAGAGAACCTTGCTGGTAACTTTTTTATTCTTGCCATGAAGTAGTACTATGAACTTGCTTGTTCCATTAGCTCCAACTTGCTGTGAAGGAGTAGTATTATGAACTTGCCGTGAACAAGTGTTACTATGAATGAACCTTGCTGGTATTTTTTGTTCCCTATAAATAGAAAATGCCATGGCTAAGCTCTGCCGAGAAGAAGTATTTTTTTCATGCATTTGTAGAACTTGCCGTGAACAAGTGTTACTATGACTAAGCATTGTTTTCTTTAACAGAACATGCAGTGGACAACCCAACCGTGGAAGTACAGGTTGGACAACCCCACCGAAGACCAGAAATGTCTGAACAACTCCGTAAACGAGTTTATCAAGTTTTGTTGACTAGAAGCAACAATGGCAAACTACGCAAGGACACTGCAATTGTTGCCGAGCAATTTGGGCTTCATATACGGACAGTTCAGAGGTTATGGAGGAGAGGTAAAATACAACTTGCAAACTCAGTTCCGGTTGTGGTTTCTAGTCTAAAGAAGGGTAGAGTAGGCCGTAAGGTAACCCCTGTTGATTTAGAAGCTTTGCGAAACATTCCTCTAAAACAAAGAATGACTATAGAGGATGTGTGCACCGCACTAGGAATGAGCAAATGGACGATTCAAAGGTATTTGAAAAAAGGTTACCTTAGACGCCACTCTAGTAGCATCAAGCCATATCTCACTGAAGCTAACAAGAGGTCTAGGTTACAATGGTGTGTTGACATGGTTAACAGGGAGTTGCTTGATGATCCAAGGTTTAAGGAGTTGTATGACTTTGTGTTCATTGATGAGAAATGGTTCTACCTACATCAAAAAAATGAAAGATACTATTTGTTACCCAAAGAAGATGAGCCCTATCGGACTTGTAAGAATAAGAACTACATCCCTAGGCTTATGTTCTTGTGTGTTTGCTCTCGACCAAGGTTTAGGGATGGGAATTGTATTTTTGATGGTAGGATTGGTTGTTTTCCACTTGTTCGTTATGAACCGGCTATGAGAGGTAACGAGAGAACCGGTCATGTCCGTGGAGACTTGGTTATGAAGCCCATTACATCGATCACAAGAGAAGTGATTAGAGAGTTCATGATCAACCAAGTGTTGCCGGCCATTAGAGCCAAATGGCCAAGAGAAGATGTGGGTAGACCAATCTTTATCCAACAGGATAATGCACCCTCTCATTTGAAGTTGGATGATCCCTATTTTTGTGAGGCTGCTAAGATAGGTGGATTTGATATTCGGCTAACTTGTCAACCACCAAACTCTCCGGATTTCAACATTCTAGACTTGGGCTTTTTTCGAGCTATACAAGCAATTCAATATAAGAAGAATGCAAAAACAATGGAGGATCTAGTTCCAGCCGTGCAACAGGTAATTTGATCAAATTGTTCACACATGTTTCAATGTTTTTTTAACAACAAATTTGCTCATTCATTCATTTCTTGCACAATTTTTTTGTAGGCATTTTTGGAGTACTCGCCACGGCTTGCAAACCGAATGTTTGTAACGCTACAAGGTGTCTTCATAGAAGCTATGAAAGTGAAAGGTTGCAACAAATTCAAGATACCTCACATGAACAAAGAAACATTAGAAAGAGAGGATTGGTTGCCATCTTGTATCCCTTGTGATCCATCATTGCTACATGAAGCCGAGGCTACTCTTGCTGCATGAAAAAATTATAATGATGCTTGTTAGCTTTTGTGTAGTAGAGACATCATCCTTTCTTGTAATGCCGATTGTTGCATGAACTAAATTTGTAATGCTGCATGAACTAAATCATCCTTTCTAAGTTATCTTACCGATGCTTTGGCGTCATCCTTTGTCGGCAGCAAGCCCTTGTAGTGCTCCATGAAAAGCTCGCAGTCCACGTTGATGTGGCCGAGCATGGCGTCGATGGAGTAGTCCACGTGGACGAGACCGCAGCGAGGGCATGGGTAGAACCGCGAGTGCGCACGGTTCCACGCTTCGCGGTCCTCATGGACGAGATGGCAGCGACCGCAAACGAAAGCGCCCGGTGGCAAGTACTCCGGCACCATCTCGACAGAGTCTGGCAAGATGTTGATGGGGTCCGCAACCATCTCGACGGAGTCCGGCACCACCAGCAGCGCCTCGACGGAGTCCTGCACGATCACGGAGTCCTGCGCGACGACGGACTCCAGTCCTTCGACGGACTGCAGCGGGTCGACGGAGTCCAGTGCCTCGAAGACGTCCTCGGTGGTGACCTCCTGCGAGCCCAGCTCGACGTCCACCGCGGCGACCTCCTCCGACTCCGGCCAGACGTCATCCGCGGCAAGCAGCACCTGCGCACCGCCGGGCTCCATGGCGAGCGTACTGTGGGTGGGGGATCAAAGAAGACGGGTCGCGCAAGCGAGGCGCCCCACGACGCCACGACCGGGCGTGGTAGGCGTAGGCGAGGTGGATTCGTGTGGTTTCGTCGGTCGGCGTCGCCATGGCTTTCGCGGGTATCTGCAAACCGAATGCTTGTTAGCTTTTGTGTAGTAGAGACATCCAGTCGTTTGGAATCGCTTGGACTCGTCCATGCGGCCGGCGCGAGTTCGTGTCAATTAATGGAGGCCAGTCCAAGAGTCCCGAGGGGGCGTGCATGCAAACCGGCGGCGCGCGTGGGAGGCGAGTCGAGGAGACGCGAGGGAGGCGCGTGCGGCCGTGCGGCCGGGCGGCGCCGCGTGGCCCCAGGGGCAATCGCGTCAAAACAGGCTTCGTGGACGCGGACGACATCCTTTGCCGCGAACGCGCTCGGCTCCAGAACGACTGCTAATTAGGATACGGAGGGAGTATCTCGCCATTTAGTTTCTTTTTATTTTTTATAAAGCATTTTATTAAAATAATAAATTATGAGATTATTATGAAATTACTTACGAGAACAATATGCTCATATAATTCCATAGTATTTAAAAATTACTGAATATAATAAACACATTTCATACCGATATTCAATTTGATTACCCAGAAAAATAAAAAGAAAGGTAAATAGATAAATCATGTTTTTTGGGGGCGAATAAGATAAAGGAAAAAGTCCACATTAACTCTCTCAACTTTCACGAAAGTCCGTTTTTTCTCCTTGAACTCCAAAACCGGGCAAAACACCCCCTTCAACTTTTAAAACCCTTCATCTTACCTCCCTAGCCCTGTTATAAGCAGCTTTAAAGGTGGTTTTGTCTTTTTTTTATTTCAGCTGAATCTTTGAAAAAATATAGTAAATCACAGAAAAATCATAAAATGGAAAATCCAATTTTGTTGGACTCCACATGAGTAGATCTACACAGTGAATATATAATATGGTATGCTTTAGTACAAAGTTTTTGATGTGGCTTTAGATCTATACTTTTCTGTAATTAACTGGAATAATACATAGCTGTAGTTTCTATGGTCTAATTGTGGTGAATTTTTTATGACGGTCTAATTATTCTATGCTTAAATTATAGTAAAAATTGCATACTCATTGGATCATGTATAACTTAGTTATAGATTTTATTTAGGTTTATGCTTGTTAAATATAAATAAATCTATAACTAAGTGCCGGTGTTTCGGACCGGGGGGTCCTCAACCGACTAGTGAATTTGAACTGCGTGCCCCTAATCCCGGATGGTGATGCAAAGAGACACAAGGTTTATACTGGTTCAGGCAATCGATGCCCTACGTCCAGTCTGAGAGATCGATCTTGTATTCCTTACACCGAAGTGCTTGTAGTAGGGGGTTTCAAGCAAGGTGAGAGAGAGAGAGCTAGTTCCAGGTCTCGGCGAGGTGTCGTGTGGGCTGCTTGAGACGTTGCTCTTAGGCGGCTGGGGTGTGTGTGTGGGTTACAGGGAGTTCTTCTTCGTGAGCCCTCCTCTAGAAATAGCCCAAGTCCTCTCTTTTTATAGCCTGAAGGGAGGACAAGGACGGTACATGTGCTAACTATACGGTGTCGTGTGAACAGAGACGGCGTGTTCGGGCCCTATAGCCCGTTCCTGTGGTGGCGCGGTCGTCGGAGTGGTCCGTCCTTGGAGTACTGGGGCGGCGTGCTGGTCACATCCGATCCTGTGCGTCATGGGAGCTCCCGGGCTGTCTCGGAATGGGTGCGGCGGTCAACGTGCGAGTCGCTATGGACTGACTGTGCGCGGGGCCGAGGCTCGGTCGGTGCCGAGGCCGCACCGCAGTGGGGGGTCTCGACGAACACGAATCCTGAGATGGCCGAGACCTTGGTGCATAGTGCCAAGGCCCTGAGAGAGCAGTTGATCTGGTGCGCTGGCTCAGAGGCGGTGATGACCCGGGCCAGGCTATCCGTATAGTGTTGTTTTCGAGGCGAGGATCGCGGGGCACAGTGTAGTGCAGGCGCTGATCATGGGCACAGTGTCAGAATACAGTGACCGGTAATCCTCACCGTGCCCTGTCTTAGCCGGTATGGCGCCGATACGACCTCATGTCCCATCGGCCATTCCGCGGTGTTGAGCCATTGTCCGGCTGAGAGTGCATGAGTGGTTGACGTATTAATGGGACATGACGTGCTGTTGGGAAGATCGGTCGAGGCGGGGGGTGACGGGCTATGGACAAGCCGGCCTCGAGCGATACGGAGAATGAGGCCTTGCGCGAGACGGAGATCGGACTCCTTGCCGAGGCCTTCCGTGAGAGGCCTCGCGCGAGACGGAGATTGCACTCTTTGCCAAGGCCTTCCGTGAGAGGCCTCGCGTGAGATGGAGATTGTGCCAGGACACCGAGGCCTCCTGCATGAGGCTCGAGGCAAGGCGGAGAGCTCGGTGGGCTCGGACGTGGCCGGTGATGAGCCCATGGCTTACCTTCTAGCTTTGTTTTTGATGGGACTTAAGTGACCCTTTTGATGTATGCTCGGGGTACCCCATTCTACGGTACCTGACAGTAGCCCCCGAGCCTCCAGGGGAGTGCGTGCATTCTCCCTGAGGGTTTGCCGAGGCTTGGTTTGTAGCCGCTCCCGTAGGGATTATGTTCTGTTTTTCGAGGTTTCGGTGGGTGCGCGCGAGCGCACCCATCGGGTGTAGCCCCCGAGGCCCTGGAGGAGTGGAGTTACTCCTCCAGGGGCTTTTTTCGTTTTCGTGTTTGAGTGAAGAGTTTTTATCGTATTTGCCGAGCCCGCAAGTGCGAGTTCGAGTCGCGGGGGTCTCGGCGAGGTTGCAGGGAGGCCCTCTAGCCTCCGCACGGAGCAAGAGGTCCATCAGGGGTCCCCTAGCTTTTGGTATGACCCTCATGCTTCCTTTTTGCTCGGAAGGAGGGGTGGAATGTGCCAAGCTACCCTCGGTGGGCGCGAGCGTTGGCACTTCCGGTGAGCTATTATCGGGTGAGTCTGAGTGGAGGCCCCTACCCCGTTCGCTAGGGGATGGCTAGCGGTCTAGGGACACACTCCAAAAGTACCAGAGGGTTTCTCTAGTGGGTGCCGAGGCCGTTCGCTGGGCCTCAGTGGCTCGGTGCCTCCCTACGGTGGGATCCCATTCAGAGACTTCCCTGGCGGTCTCGGACACGACTTAGGACGCCCCGAGCGATTGTTCGCTCGGGCCTCGGCCATTCATAGGCTCGCCTCGAAGTTGTCCCTGACTCTGTTGCCCTGGGGCAGCTGTCGAAACCTCTGGGGGCCCAGCCTTCGAACCCCTAGACCATAACGGACTCGGTGCCCTTTATCGTATTTGTAACGAAACTCCTAACGTGGACTTAGACCGTTTGTCTTTGTCTTAGGTGCAGGAGGAGCCCCCGAGCCTCCGCCCGGAGCAAGAGGGCGATCAGGGGTCCCCTGTCTTTTTTATTCGGCCCTCACATGTCCTTTTTGTTCAGACGGAGGGTTTGTTTGCCGAGCCCATTTGGGTGCGAGCCGGAGCCGCTGGGTCTCTGCATAGTTGCAGGAAGAGCCCCTAGCCTCTGCACGGAGCGAGAGGGCCGTCAGAAGCTCCCCTGGCTTTTTATACGCCCCTCGCGCATGAGGGTTTGTTTGCCGAGGCCCCTTTGGGCGCGAGCCTAGGTCGCGGGGTCTTGGCATATCTGTAGGAAGAGCCCCCTAGCCTCTGCTCAGGGCGAGAGGGCTGTTAGGAGCTCCCCTATCTTTTTGTACGACCCTCACGCTTCCTTTTCGCTCAGAAGGAGGGTTTGTTTTGCTGAGCCCCTTCGAGTGCGAGCCGGGGTCGCTGGGTCTCAGCAAGGTTGCAGGAAGAGCCCCTTAGCCTCTGCATAGAGCGAGAAGGCCGTCAGAGGCTCCCCCTGACTTTTTGTATGACCCTCATGCTTCCTTTTCGCTCGGAAGGAGGGGTGGAATGTGCCTCGCTACCCTCGGTGGGTACGAGCAGTGGCACTTCCGGTGAGCTGTTATCGAGTAGTCCGAGTGGAGGCCCGAACCCCATTCGCTAAGGGTCGGCTAGCGGTCCAGAGACGCGCTCCAAGAGTACCGAAGGGTTTCTCTAGTGGGTGTCAAGGCCGGTCGCTAGGCCTCAGTGGCTCGGTGCCTCCCTACGGTGGGATCCCATTCGGAGACTTCCCTGCCGGTCTCAGACACGACTTAGGGCATCCCAAGCATTTCGCTTGCTTGGGCCTCAGCCCCGTATAGGCTCGCCGTGGTCATCCCTGACTCTGTTGTCCTGGGGTGGCTATCAAAACCCCTTGGGGCCCAGCCTTCGAACCCCTAGACCGTAATAGGCTCAGAGCCTGGTTCCTTCATCTGAAAGGAATAGGCCAGGGGGAATACCTTCCCTATTGTCTCGGCAATGGGTGGTGCGCCTTTTGAGGCGATTTCCTGGGGAGGCGAAACGACGCCTGCTGCCGTAGTGGCCGAGCATGACGTGGTTGATGGGATGTAACTATTCCCGCAATTAATGAGAAGGAAGTGGGCACGTGGGCGGCAAAATTGGCTCAAGGTTAACCGCGCCGGATCAGGGGGAAACTTCCCTGATTTCGTCGCCCATTCGTTTCGCCTTCCCCCTACATAAATACTCGAAGAGTCTCGCCCCTCCTCACCTTACCTTGCCTGCATTAGCTCTGCCTCCATCGAGCCATCGCTAGAGCAGCGGGTGCCGGAAAGAAGAAGGGAGAAGAGAGAGCCTAGGGAGAAAGCGAGAAAAGGCGAGAGCATGGGAGAGAGAGAAAAAACTCACCGCCGCATCCAATCCCTCCATCACACTCATGGCCGGCGACATCGTCGTTGTCGAGGTGGACCCCTAGGATCCTTCCGATGTTACCGTGGAGATGCTCCAGTCGCTCATCGATGGCAGACTCCTTTAGCCGGTGACGAATCCTAACAGGCCAGAGTGGATCGCTCCATACGGTGAGCCAGAGCCAAGGCCTCGCGACGGCTATGTCATGAGCTTCATCTCCTTTCATGAGCGTGGCCTCAGCGTCCCAGCGAATCGGTTCATGCGGGCGCTCCTGTACTACTATGGCGTGGAGCTCCACAACTTCAACCCCAACTCCATCGCACAGGTGGCCATCTTCATTGCCGTCTACGAGGGGTACTTAGGGATTGCTCCCCATTAGGAGTTGTGGCTCCACCTATTCCGGGCGGGGCACACCACCAAGCCGACGGGTACGTCGGGGATGAGGAAAGCGACGAGGGCCGGTGGCTGCACTCTCCAAGTGCGCTAGGACCACCAGCACCTCTACATCCTGGCCCAACTTGCGTCATCCAATCGCCGGTGGTACACGAGCTGGTTCTACCTTCGTAACAACAACAGAGGACTTCCCCCCTACACTAGGTGGATTATGGGGAGCTGCCTAGAGAGATGGAAGTACGGTGTCCTGAAGGACGACCAACCCAAGCTGCAGCCGCTCCTGGAGGGGCTAGCGAGGCTGTGGGGCCATGGCCTTACTGTGGCTATGGTCGTGGCCGCCTTCCACCACCAGAGGGTGCTGCCATTGATGGCTTGGCAGCGGTGGCTATTCAAGATGAAGCCAGGTGAGCCCATTGAGGGCATCTGGATGTCCTCCTCCGCCCTTTCCGATGAGGAAATTCTTCGTCGGGTGGGGAAGATGGTAGAGGCGAAGCTAAGGGGCGGCAACCTAACCCCTATCGTGATGCGACCGTCACAGGGGTTCCTCTCGCTAGTAAGTCATGTGCCGTAGTAGCCTCCGAGCCTCCTCAGTCTCCCCTTACCTCTTGTTCCCTTATGCACGTTTGTCGTTCCTACAGGGGATGAGGGACGTGTGCTCCTCTCCGCCGCCCGTTCCCGAGGATGCGAGGCAGTGGGCAATCAACTGGGCGCACGCCGATGCGTAGAAGAAACGGAAAGACGCCAAGGCGGCGAAGTGCACAAAGCAAATCCTCGCGCGCGAGGAGCTAGATAAGCGCCGCCGTCAACAAAGGAAGGATGGTCTCCCATTGGAGGAATCCCCATCGCCGTCGCTGTCGATGGAGGCCTCAAACGGGGATAACGAGGGCGAGGTGGGGCGAGGTCATCTGGACCATCTCCCTGACATAGTGGAGGTGGTGCCTGGGGCGTTGGCAAGCAGCCTGGCACTCCCGGGAGGAGGAGGAGAAGCGGACCCGGGGTCGGCGATTGCCCGCTTCGGGGCCGAGGCCGACATGCCCAGGGCATGGGCATTGGGCAAACACGCCGTCAGCCCAGTGGGCTCGACGGCGATGGTGGAACAAGTGGTGGTGGAGGCGACGCAACCGCCCCTGCAGAGGACCAACGGGGCGCCAAGGTCCTTTGAGGACCGGCCGGCGCCGATGGACACGGAGGCGATGCCTCTGCCGCCGCCATCGCCTTTGTGGACGAGGGTTACCATGGCAAAGCAGTTGCCGCCCCATTCAAGGTAGGTGTATTTTTGGCGGGGTCGTAGTGCCTTCCGTTTGCCTTTTGGTCTCGTGCAGACCCTGTAGGTTATTTTTCCCTAGTTGGAAGCGGCCTGCGGACGAGCTTCCCTTGGCGCCCCTTAAGGCGCTCAAGGCGAGCCTCAGCTCCTCCACCCACTGGGTGGTGGAGGCACAAGCCGCTATACAACACGGCGCGGCGTCGGTGAGGGCCGACCCGAAGGAGCCGGCCACCCAAGGAGGGGCCACCGAGGCGACCCCTACACAGACGGGGGAGGGAGTGCTTCCGCCCCGCGAGGGCAAGGCTCATGAGTCGGATGGGGACGGTGTGCCCTTGGTTGCCGAGGCCCCCGGGGTCTTCGAGGCTGAGGCGATGGAGGTCGGGGCGCCCAAGACCGCAGAGACCGTAGTGGCCGTGGTCGGTGTTTCTACGACCACCGAGGCCACGATGGCGGAGGCCGGAGCCCCTAAGACCGTCGAGGCCATAATTGCGGAGGCCAGAGCCCCTGAGATCACTAAGGCCGATGTGATGGCGACAAGGCCATCGGTCTAGGAGGCGGAGATGAAGGCGGCGGAGG
Source organism: Miscanthus floridulus (assembly GCF_019320115.1). Lineage (NCBI taxonomy): Eukaryota > Viridiplantae > Streptophyta > Magnoliopsida > Poales > Poaceae > Miscanthus > Miscanthus floridulus. The sequence goes on from NC_089595.1 coordinate 105,384,451, forward strand.
CCTTAGTGGCGCCCTTGGTTCAGGGCCCACCGTTGTTGCGAGAGAGCGCCTAGGAGGCGGAGGTCTATCCGATCTCCTCCGATGATACTTCCTGGGTGCGGGAGGTGGTTAACGCCGAGGAGACCAGTGTCGTGGAACAGCCGGCTCTGATCTTGGGCGAGGGAAGCTCGGCCCTCGTGTGGGCACGACCCGAGCCTCGCGGGTGGGATCACCCGTGGGTACTGTGGCGAAGCCGGGACGACCCTGAGGGGGAGCCTCTGTTCACCCTCGAGGACGCAGCCGAGGGTGGGCGCTAGGCCACCTTCGAGCAATACCGCCAGCTGGCGGAGCAGTCGCTACAGACGGCGCTGTCCGTGGTGGCCGATGAACTGCCCGAAGTCGCCCAGGTTTGCGTTTTCTTTTCTCGCGCGACGTTGTCTTTTTTGGGTTTTGTTGCAATCAATGACCCCTGTTCTGCTTCCCCAGGAGCTCGAGACCTGGTCCCTTGGGAAGTCAGTCTTTCTCCGGCGGGAGAGGGGCATCTGGGACCAGCTTCAGCAGCAGAAGGGCCTTCTTGCCGATGCCAACGAGCTCCTGTTGGTGCGGAGCGCAGAGGTAGAAGATGTACGGCCCTTCCCATGGCGGGGTCAGCTTGTGGCGGCCCTTGTTGCTCTATGCTAGCCTCAATACCAGGTCGCCTACCTTCAAGTCTCGCCCTCGGGGGGTTTCTCGAAAAATTAGACCAACTAAAGAATGCTTTTTAATTGTATTCCGAGAAACAACATATACAATGCTTGGAAATTTAGGGATAAAAGTGACGTAGCTGTTCTATGTTCCAAGCATTGGTGAAGATTTCGCCCTTCTCGTTGGCCAACTTGTAGGTCCCGGACCTCCGCCTTCGTTGTGCCGACGCAAAGGTTGAGGTGGCCACGGCCCAGACGCAGCTCGCTCCTCTGGCGGCGCGGGTCAAGGAGTTGGAGGAGGAGCTCACCCACATGGTCAGCGATCGGGATGCCTTCAGGGGCCAAGCCGTTGAAGCTACGGCCTCAGCCACGGCTCTCGTGGGGCAACTAGGGGCGGAACAGAATGCGCACCGGCTGACGAAGGGTGCTTTGGATGAGGCCCTTGCAGCGGCCGAGGCCTCACAAACCGAAGCCATGGTTTGGAGGGGGACAGCCGAGGGTGAGCCCTAGTCCCCTCGTTTTATTTTCTTTTCCTTGTGTTCATTCCCTAACTTCCTTGTGTGATGCAGAGCTGGGGAGTGAAGCTTCTAGGGTGGTAGAGGCTTCTTGGGTCGAGGCACAGCGCTTGAAGCAGAAGGCCAAGGCTTCCTGGGCTGAGGCCCTACGCTGGAAGGAGAAAGCCGAGGCCTATCAGGTCGAGACCCAACGCTGGGAGCAGAAGGCCAAGGGTGAGTTCCGTGGGCTTCTGCCCCTAGTTTAGGTTGTTTTTCCCTCACTCAACCTCATTCTGTTCTCCGTGGTGCAGAGTCAGAGGCGAAGGTTACTCGGGTAGCCGAGGCTTCTAGCGCAGTGCAGATGGTGCACAAGACCGAGATCGGGGAGCATGAGGCGCTGAAACATGCCGCCCTTTCCGCCTGCGAAGCCTTGGAGGTTGAAGGGGTTCAGTCAGGCAGCTCCCTAGGGAGCCGTTTGATCGCGCTGAGCAGCCAGATGCGCGAGCAGCTCTGAGGAGTGCTGCACATGGGTGTCAAGCGCGCGTTGGCCGTCATCTCCTCTCACTACATTGGCGTCGACCACCCGGCCATCAGTGATGGGTATGTCCTGCCTGATGATGACGAGGAGGCTGACGCGGCAGTCACGAAGCTGATGGAGGCGGTGGAAGGCCCTAGCACGGCGCTGGCGACGCTCTTCGAAGAGGAGGTGGTTCCTCTCCTACCATCTACCGGTGCTGAAGGCCCTGAGCCTTGACCTAGGCCCCAGGGGCCATGTAAAAATAGAGTAGGAATTATTTTTGTATCGTAATGCTTGTGGCCGTCGAGGCCTTTCTTTTTGAAGTATTTATGTTTCTTAGTTGTTTTTCTCATGTTTCCGAGCCTCTGCCCTCTATTGCTCCTGATCGGATTTCGTTTGCAAAACACCTCCTTGGGGACTAAGCCATCCCTTGGGCGAGAGGTAGCGAGGGAGTGCCGTAGCCCGGAGGCATAGGCCGTCTTGCGACTCTACCGGCCTCTTGCTTAGGAAACAGACTTTGGCCCGAGGGGTTTTTACAACCGATTCGTCAGAGCATGCTAGAGTCTTGGTGTAGGAATTTTTTTGAAAAACGACCGAAGAATGGTGCGTGGGACCTAGGGGAGTCCCCCATCTAGCCCCCGAGGGAGGCTTGGTTCTACCGAAGCAGAGCCGAGTCTCCCTTGGCGTGTTATTGTATTGCCAAGACCCACGATGGGCTCGGGGGGTTTCTCGAAAAATTAGACCAACTAAAGAACGCTTTTTAATTGTATTCCGAGAAACAACATATACAATGCTTGGAAATTTAGGGATAAAAGTGACGTAGTTGTTCGATGTTCCAAGCATTGGTGAAGAATTCACCCTTCTCGTTGGCCAACTTGTAGGTCCCAGACCTTCGCCTTCGTTGTGCCAACGCGAAGGTTGAGGTGGCCATGGCCTAGATGTAGCTCGCCCCTCTGGCGACGTAGGTCAAGGAGTTGGAGGAGGAGCTCACCCACGCGGTCAGCGATCAGGATGCCTTCAGGGGCCGAGCCATTGAAGCTACGGCCTCGGCCACGGCTCTTGCGGGGCAGCTAGGGGTGGAACAGAATGCGCACCGGCTGATGAAGGGTGCTTTGGATGAGGCCCTTGCAGCGGCCGAGGCCTCGCGAACCGAAGCCGTGGTTTGGAGGGGGACAGCCGAGGGTGAGCCCTAGTCCCCTCGTTTTATTTTCTTTTCCTTGTGTTCGTTCCCTAACTTCCTTGTGTGACGCAGAGCTGGGGAGTGAAGCTTCTATGGTGGCAGAGGCTTCTTGGGTCGAGGCACAGCGCTTGAAGTAGAAGGCCAAGGCTTCCTAGGCTGAGGCCCTACGCTGGAAGGAGAAAGCCAAGGCCTGTCAGGTCGAGACCCGACGCTGGGAACAGAAGGCCAAGGGTGAGTTCCGTGGGCTTCCGTCCCTAGTTTAGGTTGTTTTTCCCTCACTCAACCTCATTCTGTTCTCCGTGGTGCAGAGTCAGAGGTGAAGGTTACTCGGGCAGCCGAGGCTTCCAGCGCAGTGCAGACGGTGCTCGAGACCGAGATCGAGGAGCATGAGGCGCTAAAACATGCCGCCCTTTCCGCCTGCGAGGCCTTGGAGGTTGAAGGGGTTCAGTCAGGCAGCTCCCTAGGGAGCCATTTGATCGCGCTGAGCAGCCAGATGCGCGAGCGGCTCCGAGGAGTGCTGCACACGGGTGTCAAGCGCGCGTTGGCCGTCATCTCCTCTCACTACATTGGCGTCGACCTCCCGGCCATCAGTGATGGGTACGTCCTGCCTGATGATGACAAGGAGGCTAACACGATGGTCACGAAGCTGATGGAGGCGGCGGAAGGCCCTGGCACAGCGCTGGTGACACTCTTCGAAGAGGAGGTGGTTCCTCCCCTACCATCTGCCGGTGCTGAAGGCCCTAAGCCTTGACCTAGGCCCCAGGGGCCATGTAAAAATAGAGTATGAATTATTTTTGTATCGTAACGCTTGTGGCCATCGAGGCCTTTCTTTTTGAAGTATTTATGTTTCTTAGTTGTTTTTCTCATGTTTCCGAGCCTCTGCCCTCTATTGCTCCTGGTCGGATTTCGTTTGCAAAACACCTCCTTGGGGCCTAAGCCGTCCCTTGGGCGAGAGGTAGCGAGGGAGTGCCGTAGCCCGGAGGCATAGGCCGTCTCACGACTCTACCGGCCTCTTGCTTAGGAAACAGACTTTGGCCCGAGGGGTTTTTACAACCGATTCGTCAGAGCATGCTAGAGTCTTGGCGTAGGAATTTTTTCGAAAAATGACTGAAGAATGGTGCGTGGGACCTAGGGGGAGTCCCCCATCTAGCCCCCGAGGGAGGCTTGGTTCTACCGAAGCAGAGCCGAGTCTCCCTTGGTGAGTTATTGTATTGTCGAGACCCACGATGGGCTCGGGGGGTTTCTCAAAAAATTAGACCAACTAAAGAATGCTTTTTAATTATATTCCGAGAAACAACATATACAATGCTTGAAAATTTAGGGATAAAAGTGACGTAGTTGTTCTATGTTCCAAGCGTTGGTGAAGATTTCACCCTTCTCATTGGCCAACTTATAGGTCCCGGGCTTCAGTACTTGGGCGATGATGTACGGCCCTTCCCATGGCGGGGTCAGCTTGTGACGGCCCTTGTTGCTCTGTGCTAGCCTCAATACCAGGTCGCCTACCTTCAAGTCTCGCCCTCGGATGCGTTAGGCCTGATAGCGCCGTAGGCTCTGCTGGTATTTGGCCGAGTGTAGTAGCGCGACGTCTCGGGCTTCCTCTAGTTGATCGAGGGCGTCCTCTCGGGTGGTGCGGTTACTTTGTTCGTTATAGGCTTGTAACCTTGGGGAACCATATTCTAAGTCGGTGGGGAGGATGGCCTCGGCCCCATAGACCAGGAAGAAAGACGTGAACCCTGTGGCTCAGCTTGGAGTGTTCCTCAGGCTCCAGATGACCGATGGGAGTTCGGCAAGCCATTTCTTGCCAAACTTTTTCAACCAGTTGTGAATTCTTGGCTTGAGGCCTTGTAGGATCATGCCATTGGCACGCTCTACTTGGTCGTTGGTCCTTGGGTGTCCTACGGCTGACCAGGCCACACGGATGTGGTGGTCATCGCAAAACGTCAGGAACTTTTTGCCGGTGAACTATGTCCCGTTGTTGATGATGATGGTGTTGGGAACCCCAAACCTATGGATAATGTCAGTGAAGAACAACACTGCCTGCTTGGATTTGATTCGATTGATCGGATGAGCCTCGATCCATTTGGAGAACTTGTCGATTGATACCAGTAGATGGGTGTAGCCTACGGGGGCCTTTTGTAGAGGCCCGACCATGTCAAGCCCCCATACGACAAATGGCCACATGATGGGGATGGTTTGGAGGGCCAGGGCTAGGAGATGTGTTTGTCAAAGTACTGACATCCTTCATAGGAGCGTACTAGCTTGGTGGCGTTGGCGACTACCGTCGACAAGTAAAACCCTTGGCGGAAAGCATTTCCTACGAGCGTCCAAGGCCCCGCATGGTGCTCGCAGGCGCCTGCGTGCAAGTCCCACAGCAGGGCTCAGCCCGCCTCAGCAGTGATACATCGTTGGAGGACACCTGAGGGACTTCGCCTGTATAATTCGTCATTGTAGAGGACGTAAGTCTTGGCTCGGCACGCGAGCCATCGGGCTTCAGTCCTATCGTCAGGAAGCTCCCCCCGATCGAGTTAATCGAGGAACGGGATTCGCCAATCCGTGTCCTGGTCGGTCTGCGGAGGCTCGGTGTTGACTTCCATGACCTCAGGCTCGGTCGAGGGGGTCTTGGCAGTAGAGGGGGCGTTGAGTTTCACCGTGGTTTCCACAGGTGGGCCCTCCTCTGTTACCAAGGTGTAGTCAATGGAAGGTTTGTGGAGGTCTCTGGCAAAGACGTTCAGGGGGACCGGGGCCCGTGCTGAGGCCATCTTTGCCAACTCGTCGATGGCCTCATTGTACTTCCGTGCGACGTGGTTTAGTTCGAGACCGTCGAACTTGTCTTCTAGGCGACGTACCAACTTGCAGTAAGTCTCCATTTTGGGGTCGAGGCAATTTGACTCCTTCATCACTTGATCGACGACGAGCTACGAGTCGCCCCGGACATCAAGACGCCATGCCCCAAGTTCGATGGCGACTTGTAAGCCATTGATGAGGGCCTCATACTCGGCCATGTTGTTGGAGGCGGTGAAGTGGAGCCGCACCATGTAGCGCATGTGTACTCCGAGGGGCGAGATGAAGAGCAGACCCACGCCTACCCCGGTCTTCATCAGGGATCCATCGAAGTACATGGTCCAGCACTCTGTCTAAATTTGAGCAGGTGGTAGTTGGGTGTCTGTCCACTCAGCCATGAAATCGGCCAAGACCTAAGACTTGATCGCTTTTCGAGGCGCAAAAGTCAAGGTTTCCCCCATAAGCTCGACGGCCCACTTGGCTATCCTGCCTGAGGCCTCCTGGTTATGAACTATCTCCCCCAGGGGGAAAGATGATATCATAGTCACTAGGTGAGACTCGAAGTAGTGACGCAGTTTGTGCCGGGCCAGGACTACGGCGTAGACCAGTTCTAGATGTGGGGGTAGCGTGCTTTGGTCTCGGAGAGCACCTCGCTGATGAAATAAACAGGTCGTTGGGTGTGCAGAGCATGCCCCTCTTCCTGCCTCTCTACTACTACGGTAGCGCTGACCACTTGGGTCATTGCGGCGACGTAGAGTAAGAGGGCCTCGTCCCTGGTTGGGGGTACCAGGATGGGAGGATTCATGAGGAGCGCTTTGAGTCTGTCGAGGGCTTCTTCGGCCTCAGGGGTCCAAGAAAAACGCTCGAATTTTCTCAAGAGTCGGTACAGAGGTAGACCTTTTTCGCCGAGGCGCGAGATGAAGCGGCTCAGGGCCACAAGGCATCCCATGACCCTCTGTACTCCCTTGAGGTCTCTGATTGGTCCCATGCTGGTTATGGCCAAGACCTTCTCTGGGTTGGCTTCGATGCCGCGTTCCGAGACTATGAATCCCAAGAGCATGCCTCGGGGGACCCCGAATACACATTTCTCGAGATTAAGCTTGATGCCCTTCTCTCTAAGGCATCTGAAGGCTATCCTCAAGTCATCAACGAGGTTCCCGGCCTTTCTGGTCTTTACCACGATGTCGTCCACATAGGCCTCAATGGTCCGCCCAATGTGGTCGCCAAAGACCTAGGTCATGCACCGCTGGTATGTGGCCCCTGCGTTTCTGAGGCTAAAAGGCATAGTCACGTAGCAGTACATGTCGAATGGTGTGATGAAAGAAGTTGCAAGCTAGTCGGACTCCTTCATCTTGATTTGATGGTAACCAGAATACGCATCAAGGAAAGGCAGGGTCTCGCACCTTGTAGTGGAATCAACGATTTGATCGATTTGGGGTAATGGGAAGGGGACTTTTGGATAGGCTTTGTTCAAACCGGTGTAGTCTACACACATCCTCCATTTCCCACTTTTCTTCTTAACTAACATGGGGTTAGCCAACCACTCCGGGTGGGACACTTCCTTGATGAACCCGGCCACCAAGAGTTTCTGTACCTCCTCACCGATGGCCCTACACTTTTCCTCATCAAAGCGACGCAGGCATTGCCTCACCGGTCTAGAGTCGGCCCAGATGTCCAGGGCATGCTCAGCGACCTCCCTTGGTATGCCTGGTATGTCCGAGGGACTCCATGCGAATATGTTGGCATTCGCATGGAGGAAGTCGACGAGCACGGCTTCCTATTTGATGTCAAGGGTGGCACTGATCGTCAGCGCCCGGTCGTCGGGGTAGGTGGGGTCGACTGGGACGAGCTTGATGGCCTCCACAGGCTCGAACGCCCCTGCGCGATGCTTGGAGTCAGGCGCCTCGCCACTGAGTTGGTCGAGGTGGGCAATAAGGGTCTCGGTCTCTGCAAGAGCCTCGACGTACTCGATGCACTCGACGTCGCAGTCGTATGCATGTTTATACGTGGACTCAATCGTGATGATACCGCTGGGGCCTGGCATCTTGAGCTTGAGGTAGGCATAGTTGGGGACCGCCATGAACTTGGCGTAGCACGGCCACCCCAAGATGGCATGGTAGGTTCCCCCAAACCCAACTACCTCGAAGGTAAGGACTTCCTTGCGGTAGTTGGAGGGGGTGCCGAAGCAGACAGGAAGGTTGATGCGCCCAAGGGGTCACGTGCGCTTCCCTAGCACGATGCCGTGGAAGGGTGCGATGTCGCCTCAGAGCCTCGACCGGTCGATCTCCAAGAGCTCCAGGGTATTGACGTATAGGATATTGAGGCCGCTGCCTCCGTCCATCAACACCTTGGAGAGTTGGGTGTTGCCGATGATTGGGTCGACAACTAATGGGTACTGCCCAGGATTCAGAACATGGTTGGGGTGGTCGTCTCGATCAAAGGTGATCACCTCCTGAGACTAGTCGAGGTACCGGGGGGTGGCCACCTTAATCGAGAAGACCTCTCGGCATTCCCTCTTCCGCTGCCACGCCATAAGGCATGCCGAGGGTCTGCCAAAGATCATGAAGGCATTGTGTACCTCGGGGAACCCGTCGTCCTTGTCATCGTCCCAGTCGCCGGCGCCCTTCTACTTGGCGTCGTCGTCGGGGAGCCCGAGCCTAGCGTAGTAACATCGTAGCATGGAGCAATCCTCGAGGGCATGCTTGACTGGGCCTTGGTGGTAAGGGCAGGGTTTCTTAAGCATGTCGTCGAAAGGCCTAGGGCCTTTGAGGCCTCGGGGATTCTTGCGTTCTGCGGCCACGACCAGATCGGCCCCTAGGACCTCCTGCTTCCCCAGGCGCCCCTTCTTCTTTCTCTTGGGGAGGTGGGAGGCCGAGGCCTCGGGGGCCTCGTCCCTCTGCTTACCCTTGGCGTCACTATCGGGGAAGATGGCTCCAACAACCTCCTCACCTAAGGCAAAGTTGGTGGCGATGTCGAGGAGCGCGGCAGCTGAGCATGGCACGTTCCGACCTAACTCTTGAACCAAGTCTCGGCAGGTGGTGCCGGAGAGGAAAGCCTGGACGATCTTTGAGTCGCCGACGCTGGGCAACTCAGTGCACTGTATAGAGAAGCGCTGGATGAAGCCTCGGAGAGATTCATCTAGTTTCTGGCGATAGCTTTAAAGATCCCAGGAGTTCCTAGGGCGCGTGTATGTGCCTTGGAAGTTCCCAACGAAGATCCTAACCAAGTCGCGCCAGTCGTGGATTTGTGAGGGAGGAAGGTGCTCGAGCTAGGCTCGCGCCGAGTCTGATAAGAGCAAGGGGAGGTTGCGGATGATGAGCAGGTCATCGTCCGCGCCACTTAGCTGGCAGGCCAGGCAGTAATCGGCAAGCCAGAGTTCGGGGTTGGTCTCACCGCTATACTTCACGAGATTGGCTGGTTGCCGAAACTGAGCTAGGAAAAGAGCAGCACGGATGGCCCTGCTGAAGACCCGAGGGCCTGGCGGTTCAGGAGAAGGACTGCGGTCCTCCTCGCTGTCATAGCGGCCGCCTCGGTGTGGGTGGTAACCCCGAGCGGGCCCCTCGTTGTCGTGGTGTCGTCGCCTGCTGACCACCTCATGGTCTCCCTACACCTCACGTCGATTACCGAGGTGGTCAAGAAGCACGGGGACCCTGTGGGCCATCGGTGCTCGAGCGGGCTCAGGATGAGCCAAGGCTTCTCTATCCTGCCAAGGCAGTGCCGCGGGTAGGTTCAAGGCGCCCCCATGCCGTCGGGAGGCGGAACTCTCGGCCTGCTGAACCGCGGTGGTCTCTAAGAGGTCCCGGAGCTCGCCGCGGATCCGTCGCCCCTCCGTGGTGGAAGGCTTGGGCATCGCGCGGACCAACATTGCTACAGCTGTGATGTTTTGGCTAGCACGATTGAAGATTGGGGGTTGCTCACTCCCCTCGTCGTCATGGATGCGGTGATGTACGTCGCGGGCCCTCCATCGGCCCCTCCCCCCTGCCTTCACTGCGACCTCATTGCTCCTATTCGAGAGAGCCCTGAAGCTGCTGTAGAAGAAGTTGGTCTTGTTCAACCTTGGCCTGGAGCTCATGGAGTTGTTCCAGGTCTGGGCATTGAGGTCGCGCAAGAGCGGGGTTCTCGTTCTGTGCTACTGGCATGACAATGCGTGGAGGTGTGGCGGCGCCTATACCCGGGTGAAGCGGGGAACCGCTTCCCACCCCCTCGTCCTCCTCGCCTGCCCTCGGCATCCCGAGCCCGATGTGAAAACACTCACGAGTGGGGTCATAGGTGCCCTCGTCGTCGGAGTTGGAGTAGCCGAAGCAGTAGTCGCTTGCGGCCAAGAAATGGCGCATAGCTCTAGGGTCGTGGAGTCTAGAGAAATCCACTATGGGCCATGCCTCGTCCTCCTCCGAGGAGTCGGCGTGGGTGTCCAGGTCGAGAGCGAAGCGTTGGCGGCGTCCTAAGGGATCCTCGTGAGCGGCAGCGTAAGCGTAAGCATAAGAGGCGGCGACATTTCTCAACCCAAAGGGGTATGGGGATGGTGCCACTGCCGGACTTTGCTTCGCCGGGATTGGCTCCTCAGGGAGTGGTGGAGCGGAGCTTGATGACTGGGCATCGTCGTGTGCCACCAGCGTTTTTCCTTTGTCCAAGCTCAGGCTAGACAGGTCCCCAGCTAGGGACCCTACGCCAATAGCTGGTCGTTGGATGTCGGCGGGGAGCGGCGTGATGCCTTGGATTCGCGTAGCATCTGGGTGATCTTGCTCGTGTTGTGCCTAGCGAGCGCGGCGAGAGCGGCTGCCCAAGCGCCGCCTGCGCCTGGGCTGCCGGTGCGTAACATCGTCGGCGGTTGGTGGGGCTTGGGGCGTGAGGAGTACCATATCATACTCATGCCCCAGAGACATGAACTCTAGGCTCCCGAACCAAATCACCGTGCTGAGATGTAGCGGTCGTACGGGGTCTGCCATCCGAAACTTGTTGGGATGACGAACTTGACACACAGATTCCCCTACCTGGCACGCCAACTGTCGGTGTTTCGGACCAGGGGGTCCTCAACCGACTAGTGAATTTGAACTACGTGCCCCTAATCTCGGATGGTGATGCAAAGAGACACAAGGTTTATACTGGTTCAGGCAATCGATGCCCTACGTCCAGTCTAAGAGATTGATCTTGTATTCCTTGCACCGAAGTGCTTGTAGTAGGGGGTTTCAAGCAAGGTGAGAGAGAGAGAGCTAGTTCCAGGTCTCGGTGAGGTGTCGTGTGGGCTGCTTGAGACATTGCTCTCAGACGGCTGGTGTGTGTGTGTGGGTTACAGGGAGTTCTTCTCCGTGAGCCCTCCTCTAGAAATAGCCCAAGTCCTCTCCTTTTATAGCCTGAAGGGAGGACAAGGACGGTACATGTGCTAACTATACGGTGTCGTGTGAACAGAGGCGGCGTGTCCAGGCCCTGTAGCCCATTCCTGTGGCGGCGCGGTCGTTGGAGTGGTCCGTCCTTGGAGTACTGGGGCGGCGTGCTGGTCACATCCGATCCTGTGCATCATGGGAGCTCCCAGGCTGTCTTGGAATGGGTGCGGCAGTCAGCGTGCGAGTCGTTGTGGACTGACTGTGCGCGGGGCCGAGGCTCGGTCGGTGCCGAGGCCGCACCGCAGTGGGGGGTCTCGGTGGACACGAATCCCGAGATGCCCGAGACCTTGGTGCATAGTGCCGAGGCTCTGAGAGAGCGGTTGATCTGGTGCGCTGGCTCGAAGGCGGTGATGACCTGGACTTAAGTGACCCTTTTGATGTACGCTCGGGGTACCCCGTTCTACGGTACCCGACACTAAGATATACATGATCCAATGAGTATGAAATTTTTATTATAATTCAATCATACAATAATTAACCCACCATAAAAAATTCATCACAATTGGACCATAGAAACTGCAGTTATGAATTATTATAGTTAAATATAGAAAAACATAGATCTAAAGTCACAACAAAAACTTTATACTAAAGCATACTATATTATATGCTCACTGTGTTGATCTACTCATGTGGAGTCCAAAAAAATTGGATTTTCCATTTTATGATTTTTCTTTGATTTACTATGATTTTTCAAAGATTCAACGGAAATAAATAAAAAAGATAAAGATAAAATTGCCTTCAAAACTGCTTATGACAGGGCTAGTGAGGTAAGATGAATGGTTTTAAAAGTTGAGGGAGGTGTTTTGCATGGTTTTGAAATTCAGGGAGAAAAATCAAACTTTTGTGAAAGTTGAGAGAGGTAATATGGACTTTTTCTTAACATAAATCATGTTTTGTGTTGTCCAACCCCTAGCAAAACCTCCCCTGCGGCCCTGCCTGTTTTTAGCCCACAAGTGAAGGCCCATAAAGAAAAGAACTAGGGCATGCTTTGCTCCCGTCCTACACCACCCCCGTTGCCTCGTGACCGCGCCCAAACTCCCGAAGCGTCGCGCCGCCGCCTATCACGGACATCGGACGGGACAAGAGAAGCGGGGAGCACCGGAGCAGGCACCACCGCCGAGGCGTCGAGGTCGCCGCGCTCGCCGTCCGCTGAGGTAGCTGCGCTCCGGCCCCGGCGGCTGCCGACTCCACCAACGCCCACCGGCCACCGCCCAGGCCCCAGGCGGCCAGCCACTGCGCCTCTGGCCCTCCTCCGAGGCTTCAACTCCAGCTCGTCAGTTCCCAGCCGGCCCTCCCTCGGTTCCTCTCCCTCCGCGGCTCCCTCAGTTCTGATATGAGGACCACTGGTCTCCAGATTTTATTTTTCTTTAGCAAAAAAATAAATAAGTTTAGTTGAGAACAGTTAGTCGAAGATATTGGTGTCTGCTACCTGATTGTTGCAGCCCTTGCTTTGAGACTGTCTGAGGCTTATGAAATTTTGTCGTACATGGATCCAAGTAGGAGTGTTAGACTATTTGAATTGCTCACTTGCACAAAGTTTTCTATATCGCATTTGATTGTTGAGCAGTGCTTTTAGTTACATGCTCTTCCAAGAAGTAAAAAAACACATTTTTTAGATTACAGTCTTGTTTGCAATTTCATATTAACACCAGGTCATAATACATGTATGTTTTTCTAGGGTGTGAACTGATTCTCTAGCAATGTTCTTTTCCTTCTGCAAATGTGTGAAAATATAGGCAGGCCTAACTTATAAGGATGGGTATTGCTTAAAAACTGAATAGATCTTTGCACCAGGACTGCGACATATCTATTAGAAATTTTAGTTCAATCATTATATCTGTTAGAAATTCTATCTTCATTTTAGTTATTTCTATATGTAACATTAATGGGTCACCCTTGGGTAGGAGTATAATGGTTAGTTTTCACTGCTAGGTAGAGGCCCTAGTCTTGAGCAAATTCTGGGTCCGCCACTGCCTGCAGTGCTGCACTTAGTTGACCACCATCAGCGACGGTAGCGAGTAGCGACGGTTGCTTCCTGGACGTCATCCAGGGGGCACACCAGCTAGGCACGCTGTGAGATTTGGGGCATCTCAAGGCAGAGGCGGCACCCGGCAGCAGCAAGGTGTGGTTTGTGCCAATTTTTGTGATGTAAGATGGATTAGAGAGTTTCAAGTGAATTCCTGCCAAAAAAAATTAATTTGAATTTATTTACATTTAGTCCGAAATTTGGTGCTCCAATCTGACGTTCATTGTTTTATTTTGTTCTTTGGTATGCAGTAAGTATGGGTCGCCAGGTGTTCCCCTCACCGTGTCATAGTGTGACGGTGATGGACTTGGATGAGCCGCTCGACGCGGCGGCCACCGAGAAGGGTGAGGCGGCGCTGCGGCGGCTGAGCGAGGCCGACCCGGCGCTCTTCCTCTCCCCCTCAGCGGACCTCGCCGCCGCCGCCCGAGCGGCCTCGCAGCACATCTACTCCTCTCTGGCGCCGCTCTCCCTCGCTCAGCCGCCGCCGCTTCCTACCCTCCTCGCGGACCCCGCCTTCGACGCCGAGCAGATTTGGTCCCAGATTGAGCTGCTCGCCCGCCCGCTCCTCCCCCACCTGCGCCGCCAGCTCCGCCGTCTCGAGCAGCAACCCCCCTCACAACAGCCTCCTGTGGCGACGCCTGCTGTTGCCAAGGGTGAGCTGTTGGAGGAGGATGGAGAAAGTAGCGAATCAGAGGAGTTGAAGAATGAGGAGGAGTTGGAGGGGACAGAGGATGAGGAGGAGTCGGAGGGGACACAGAATGAGGAGGAAATGGGCGACGAGGAGGAGGAAGAAGCGGAGCTGGATGGGAGAGGAGGGAATGGGGTGGAGGATAAGTTCCTGAAGATAGATGAGTTGACTGAGTTCCTGGAGAAGGGTGAGGAAGAGGAGTATGGTGGTGGTGCCAAGCGGAGAGAGAAGAAGGCGGCGAAAAACTGGATGGTTGAGAGTGATGGTGAGGATGATGATGAGGATGAAGACGAGGACCAATTGGATGTAAGGCCTTCATGGTCATTCTCTCTTTTTATTTCCCAATTGTAGCAAGATTATGTTGAGTGTTTTTTATAGATTGTAGAAAACAATTAAATAGAACCAGAAGTAGGCAGTATTTCAAGAAGTGAAGCTAGAATTTCTGTTAGCTGTGAAAGGGGAAGTAACTCAGCATCTAGAGATACTTCAGAAAATTAAGCAAGTTCTTAGATGTGATAAGGCTTTTGTGGTCAATCTCTCTTTGTCGCTCTGTCTCAGTTATAGCAAATTAATATTTAGTTATTGTATAGAAAACAATGGTTAACAATCTGAAGTAGAATTGCAGCCAAAATTTCTGTTAGATGTGAAAGGGAAAGTAACTCAGCATGTAGAGCTCAGAAAACTCATTACTGATATGAGTTTTGAAGCAAGTTTCCTGCCTGAAGTAATGATCTTGTTTTGGTAGTTACAATGTCCAATACTGTAAGTTTTATGAAACCATATGTTAGTCAAGATATTATTCTTGTTTAGCTTCAACACTGATGCTGTTATCTGTAGTTAGAAGATTTTGAGGATGATGACGAGGAGGGTGAAGCAGGCGGTGGAGATATTCGGTAAGCCTTTCATGCTAGTTATTGTGATTGGTGCAAATCACTTTGGATTGGACTTCTCAGAAACGTTTAGCATTTGTATACTGGACTTGAGCTGTATGTTAACTTTATTTTCACTATTGTGGCATCATTCAGATTGAATACTAGATAACTGGCTCCCGTTGATAATATCTTAGGAAGGTGCAGAAGTAGCTAATATCTTTGTTCTTAATGCACAAACTGGACAAAGTGTAGCCACTGTAGTACTTGGAATGCATCTGCAGATAGAATACCATTTGGCACTGTTATCTGAACAGCAAAGGGTTTTTCCAGGTATAAAGATTTTTTTGAGAAGGGACATCACAAGCAAGTTAAGAAGAGAGATGGTTCCATAAAGAAAGTTCAATTCAAGGATGATCAAGCACATGAATCTGAACTTGATGACAGTGAGAATGATGATGGAAATGTTGGTTCCACCCTAGATCGATTCATTTCAGTTGGAGCATGCACATATGCTAGCTTGTCAACGGTTTGCCTTTGTACAGGATGAACAAGAGCAAGGTCTCTCAACTCACGAAAAGGAGCGTCTGAAGATGCGTGCTAAAATAGAGCAAATGGAGAAAGCTAGCCTTGAACCCAGCACATGGACCATGCAGGGAGAGGTTCTAAATATAATGCATTTTATTCTACTTTCAACTATGCATTATTACGAATTGATGATGTTATTACATTTAATTGTAAATAAACTAAATTGTTTTTTGTAGGTTACTGCTTCTAAGAGGCCCAAAAACAGTGCCCTAGAAGTGGACCTTGATTTTGAGCACAATGTAAGACCTGCCCCTGTAATCACCGAGGAAGTGACAGCTTCCCTTGAAGAAATGATAAAGAAAAGAATCGCAGAGGTACATGTTCTGTTTTTTTTTCCCCTTTTGCTCATGTATATGGTGTTCAACTTCAGCTATGGTAGTATAGTGCATTTTTTGCAATGAATAAATCAGACAATCACTTTCTATGTTTCTGTTATTAATATTTAGATTTGATCTCCTGGTTCCTTACAGAGTCATTTTGATGATGTTGAGAAACCTACTATGTTGCCATCTAAAGCTCCAAAGGAGCACAAGGAACTGGTATGCCAACTAAAATTCTTACGTGGGAGCCATAAGATGACTCTGCTATTGGTATCTTATTATTGTGATTTTTGTTCCATCAGGATGAAACTAAGAGCAAGAGGGGTCTTGCTGAACTCTATGAGGTTCGCACTATACCAATATTTTTTATTTTCTATCCATACTGATTGAGATTGACATTAGTATGTTAATCAATTTACTGTTGATTTTATTCTTCCAGGATGATTATGCACAAAAGGCAGGCATTGCACCTGCCCCTCTTTCTATTTCAGATGAACTAAAGAAAGAGGTGAGTAATTATTGGCTCCTTGCTAGAATACAAGGGAAGATGGCTTTATATATTTGTGAAATTAGTATTAGTGTACTCTTTACCTCAATTGTTGTCAACAATCTAATACTACATTTGTGTTGATTTGAAAGCAAGTGTATTTTACAGAATAATTTTTTCAGTGTCTTTCTCGAGAACCATGGCAGATGTTACTATTCTCATATATATGAACAAGTTCTTGTACTCTTCTGTTTATTTTGATCACTGCAATATAACTACTTGTATTTGTAGTTTGGCTTTGTTATAGTTTGCGATATAATTTTCACATAAAGAAATAAGCTATTGACAATGATGTTTGGCCATGGTTTATTTGCCGTATGCCATGAAATTGCCTATCAATTATAGTTGTTCTATTGGACCAGTTGCATTAGATTCCAAAATAACTTGTTAGACAAACAAGAACTGGATTCTTCATGTTTTTTGAGGTGTCACCTAGGCATCCAGGTGTGCCCCCCAAGGCCCCAATGACGCACACAAGGCACCACAAGGCCCGCTATGGGCTTACACCTTGTCACTTAGGTAGTGCCTACACCTCCTGGCATGCTCCCAATGCCTTAGATGCCACAACACCTAAAAACACTAGTTACTACGGCTGTGTTTTGATAAGCATATAGTTATATACTTATATATAGATAAAACTTGGTGCGTTACATTATTTGGGTAGAATTACTACATTGGTCTTGTTCGCTCACTCTGTTGATGCTATATGTTTTTTTTTTCTGTTGATGTTTTATGTTAGCTATAAGTGTGTACTAATGACTAACTTTTCCTACCCAGGCAAATACTTTATTTAAGCGGATATGTTTGAAATTGGATGCGCTATCACATTTCCACTTTGCTCCAAAGCCAGTAAGGATAACTTCAAAATTCATATTTGCGATCTCTTTTGCTAAGTACTTTCTATGTATGAAGTGAAATATTGTCTTTTCAGGTCATTGAGGATATGTCTGTACAAGCAAATGTTCCTGCTTTAGCCATGGAAGAGGTATAAAAATTGTTCACTTCCCTGTGATGTTGCTCTATCAGAGTGATTTGTGTAGTGATGATCTCTGTCTTTCAGATTGCACCTGTAGCCGTTTCTGATGCGGCAATGCTTGCCCCTGAAGAGATCTTTGAAGGAAAAGGTGATGTTAAGGAAGAGGGGGAACTTACACAGGCTGAGCGCAAGAGAAGAAGAGCTAACAAGAAAAGGAGATATGCAGGTAATTTTTACCTTGGCCCTTGAGAGTAAACGAGGATGCCTTTCCGCTCTCAATCTCATGCACTCTGGCTTTTTGCAAGGACTTCCAAAATCAGATAAATGCACTTCACTTCTTCAGTTGTGTTCAAGATGGACATTCAATGATTTTTTGTTTCCTTTTCCTTGAAATGCAGCATCCCATAAGGAGAGGCCAGCCAAGTTGCAGAAAGATTGAACTCAATGTTAGTGGACCATATAAATTTCTCATTAGTTTAAAATGGTACAAGAGTGGTAATACAAATTTTCCAAATTTTGTATTTTACCCTCTACTATTAGCTTTTACATGAACAGTAAATGTGAGCATTTATATCTCTACAGAAGCACACAAGAAGATCGAGGGTTTTGATTTGCTGAAGTGCAATTTTGATAGTGCGAAAAAGACTTTTGCCTGTTGAAGGGTTTTGATTTGCTGACGTGCAATTTTGATAGTGCGAAAAAGACTTTTGCCTGTTGAACACTCGAACTCGATAGAATGCTCATCCTTCGCCCTAACCCGATGGATTTGGTTACAAGTTGCGATTCGCTACATGTATAATTTTCTTTGCAGCTGTTGCAAGTGAAAGATAAAGATGGCTAATCATTATATTCAAGTTAATTTATTCCTAAACATGTTTATCTTTTTTTTTTTTGCAATGTATCCACGTTCCTTAGAAGATAATGTATCCATGTGAAATAATTTATTTGGTATGTGCTATGAAGCAAGCACACAGAATAGTGTGCAAAGTTAAGTTACACAAAATAATGTGCAAAAGTTAAACCACACTCTTGATAAAACTTTGCATGCAAGGATATATTGAAGAGTCTAGAATCCCTTGTACAGTAACAAGCTCTGTGGTCTGTGTTTTTGTTATTTGTTTATACGAAAATGCTAAAATAAGAATGTGCACGCTGTGGCCTTAAGGCCCGGACACCCCCACGTCCTGCCCGCACTCATCCCCTCCTCTCTCTCTCTCTCTCTCCGGTGACCGGTGGCCTCTTCCCTAAGCGCCCGGCGGCCTCCTCGCATCCGCCCCACCGCCTCCCCCACGTGCAGCCATGGCGGAAGCGGCGGCGGATCCGTCGGATCTGGAGGCGGCGGTGGCGGATCCGTCGCCGGGTAGGCCCCTCGTCCTTCTCCTCTTCCTGCTGCTGTTGCTGCTGGATCTGGCTTTTAGGGTTCCGATGAGCTCCCTCTCTCTCTTCTTCTCCAACTCCGATGGGGTATAGAATGGCCGGCCCGGGGGAGGTAGGTAGGCCAAGCGGTGGGAATGGTGGATGGGCAGCTAAGGGGAGCTGACGGCGGTAGAGGCGGTCGGGCCAAGTTGGGGCGAGGGAGGCTCACCGGATTTAGAGAAGATGGCACGGTGGGAGAGGGGAAGAGGGCGGCCGCCGCGGGCGCAAGGGTGCCGTAGTCGGGGAAGAAAATATATGCTCTTTTTTTCCCTTTTTTGGCAACCAAAATAATTTGTTTTCCAAATTGGAGTGTGCAGGCTGAATTTGTAATTCCTGCACGTGCACGCTCTAGTAAAGTTCTTGTTTATAAATGCCATGGAAGATTGTTACGGGTGACAACCTTATACAAAACGTGGAATTATAAAATCCCTCAAACCACGGCTAAATCTATCTGTATCTATTTCTATCTATTATATACTCCTGTAAAAGAGATGTATTTCTATCTATTATAGACTACTAGAGTCTAATCCTTCATTGTTGAGGTAATTTATCATTGATTTGTTTGGTCAAGTTCCCGGCCTGCAGCACGGCCAGCCCGGGGCCGTGTCCGCCACTAACAAGGTGTTTTAGCGATTTAGGACCTGTTTGGATGTTGCGGATTTTAAAAACTGTAATATCATAAAATTGTGGTTTGATAAGTTAAAGAGATATAAAACCGTGGTTTAGAAAAAAGAGGTCATGAATGGAGTTTCTAAAACTAAAAAAGATTACAGTTTTGACAAAATCATGGTTTTAAAGACTACACGATTTGTTGCATCCAATCACCTAGTAGCTTTTAAAAACCAAAGTATTTTGTAAAACTATAGTATTTCTACGATACTTTAAAAATACTTTGCATCCAAACAGGGCCTTAGATGTTTACGTAGTCGGAAATGCTGTGGCGTGGGCGTCAGTGGCGGACCCAGGATTTGAAACCAGGGCAGTTATAGTCAAAAAATTTCATGTGCAACATGACAAAATTCAAAGAAAAAGTTCGGTAAAATAGCTATAAATTAACCAAATTAAGAATATATAATTGAAAGGGTATGAGATTTCTTTATGCCTCTGAAAAAGAAATGCTATATTTGATTTCTTCATGCCTCGACTTTCTGAAAAATTACAACAATTTTCATTCAATTCTAGGCTCACAGAAGATATATCTACAATCCCTAAGCCTTCTAAAAAATGACAAGAAATTTAATTCAATGAATTCTATGCTCTGATTTCATTCACAAGAACAAATCCCTAACCAAATTTACATTCCAGTGCGACAGTGCTCACTGTCCAAACCCAAGGGTATGAGATTTGGGTGAGATCATAACTTCAAAAGCACACTCACCGTCCAGGGGCGTTGGTGCTGGCGCGCTACAGAGCAGCAGCCTGACGCACTCGGTGGCTAGCTTCGGCGGCACGTAGCTTGCTGCCCTGCTTGACACCTCAGCCACGCGGGGTGCCGCGCAGTGCCGCAGCGGGTGTGCCGCATAGGCTTGGAGAGACGGCGACCAGCGCCAGGCCCAGGCGGGATGGCGCCCCGTGGGGTGCCGACGCCCGGGCCTTGTGCGGCTCGGCCTCGGCGCTCGGGGAGACAGGGGCGGCGGCACTCGCAAGTGTCTGCGGCCTCGGGGGCGGGGCAGGTCTCACGGCCTCGCGTAGGGGCTCGAGAGGCAGACGGGAGATACCTGATGCTTGCTAACGTGGGCTTCTTTTAGTTTTTTATTGGGCCATACTTTCTATAGGCTAAAATATTGAAAATGTCGAGTACTAAATAAACTTTGGGCCAGATTCCAAGGTAGTCCCGGACCTACTAGACTACCCTTGGGGCCCACCACTGGTGGGCGCGTGAGGGCGTCCAGACGCCGCGTTTTCTGGACCGACCAGACTAATTAGCTAATGTTCATTGGTATTGAATATAGCGAACAAATTTCGGACACACCGCTCCTTTTTTTTGGAAAAAAAAATCCCACCTCTTTTCCATATTTAGTTGGTTGCTGGGCGCGCGTGCTAATCCTCTTTTTGTGTGCACGGCTGCATATGCGCGGGGTCAGCGAATCAACGATCCGGCAGACCAGGAACTTTCTTTTTTTGGAAAAAAAAAAATCACAACTTTTATTATTTGAAAAGTTATAAAGTTATACTCACAACTTTTATATATAACTTGTGGAACAAACATCAATGTATAACTTATACATATAACTTTACACATGACTTCAACATATCCTTAACGTGATAAACTTACGCACATAACTTATATATATAACTTACTACGTAACAAAGTTATACGTATAACTTTTATATATAACTTAGATATCAACATAATTTCTTACAAAAGCTAAAAAATATACACAAAACTTTTATGTATAACTTAGACATATAACTTGATAAATGACTTAGATAGTTAGATGTAAAGTTGGACGTATAAGTTATATTCAAGAATTTATATATATAAATTAATATCATAACATATTAGTAGAAATATGAAAACTATGTACGAAAATAACTATGTAGTATAACTTATAAATATATAACAAAAAAGGAGAAAAATGGTAGGAAGGAAAATAACAAAAAAGGAAGAAAAAAAGGAACGCCTATGCGGGTGTAACAATGCCAATAAACGAATCCGACCAGCAAAAAGTTATTGAATACAACTTGTGTGCATAAGTTGTAAGTTATAAGTTATATTTCATAAGTTAATACACATAAATATTTCCAAAAAAGTTAATACACATAAATTGGTACTAGATAAAACCTTCCAAACATATGTAGGTGGGGTCTAGTTTTGTTCGTCTCGTCACGTAGAACACACTGATACATATAGAATTAAAAATAGATAAATCGCTTAAAAGTTATAGCATTTTGAAACAAAATGTTTTTCGTTTCTAACATGTGTCAGCAGTGACGTCAGCTATAGAAAAACGCAAGGAGAGGGGAGCATCGTTCACCGTGTTCGAATTGAGCAAACGCTCACCGAAATGGAATCACTACTGGAAAACTGAAAACTGTACTTTGCTGAGTGTCTGAAATTTTGCCAAGCGTTTTTTATCAGGGCACTCGGCAAAAAAATATTTTGCCGAGTGCTGCACTCAGCAAAATAAAGCACTCGGCAAAGGTGGCTTTGCCGAGCGCCATGCACTCGGCAAAGCCTGGCTCTTGGCAAATCTAGGCTTTGTCGAGTGCCGTGACACTCGGCAAAAGTCCCACTCGGCAAAAGGTGGCCGGCCCGTGACGGCGGGCATCTGCCGTCAGACTTTGCCGAGTACCTAACGGATGGCACTCGACAAAAAAAAATTATTATTTTTAAAACTTATTTTGCCGAGTGTAAACCTTGAGCACTCGGCAAATTTTTTTTTTAATTTTTTAAAACTTATTTTGCCGAGTGCCCGCGTCAAGCACTCGGCAATTTTTTTTTTATTTTTGAAAATCAGCTTTGCCGAGTGCCCCCCATGGCACTCGGCAAATTTTTTTTTGATTTTGGGCCCAAATTTTTTCTGTGGCCTTGTGACAGTACTTAAAACTCTATTTTAAAATTTAGGGTAATTTTGACTTTTTTTGATATATTTCATTAGTTTATTTCGTTTCGTCTCATTGTTTGGGATATTTCAAATTTGAACTGCGGGTACATGGAATAATGGACTTTGGTCATCCAAAAATTGATACTCATGATATCTAGGGTATGTTTAGGCCGTATCCAGAAAGTCACATGAAATCTCGAGTATCTCGTTGACGTAACATGTCGAGGTACTTGCCGGAAATGTGATTTTAAATTATATAAAATGCAAACGAAGTCCGAAAATCATGAAACTTGTCGAGACGTCGTGTTATCACATGTGGAGGCTGTGGTAAAAAAATATAAAGGTTTCAAGCAAATTGTGACGTCGGATGCCAAAAACCCAGACACATCCGACGTCACAATTTGCTCGAAACCTTTACAATTTTTTACCACAGCCTCCACATGTGATAACACGACGTCTCGACAAGTTTCATGATTTTTGGACTTTGTTTGCATTTTATATAATTTAAAATCACATTTCCGGCAAGTACCTCGACATGTTACGTCAACGAGATACTCGAGATTTCATGTGACTTTCTGGATACGGCCTAAACATACCCTAGATATCATGAGTATCAATTTTTGGATGACCAAAGTCCATTATTCCATGTACCTGCAGTTCAAATTTGAAATATCCCAAACAATTAGACGAAACGAAATAAACTAATAAAATATATCAAAAAAAGTCAAAATTGCTCTAAATTTTAAAATAGAGTTTTAAATACTGTCACAAGGCCACAGAAAAAAATTTGGGCCCAAAATCAAAAAAAAAATTACCGAGTGCCATGGGGGGCACTCGGCAAAGTGGGCTTTGCCGAGTGCTGGCCCAGGGGGCACTCGGCAAAGCTGATTTTCAAAAATAAAAAAAATTGCCGAGTGCCTGACGCTGGCACTCGGCAAAATAAGTTTTAAAAAATTAAAAAAAAAATTGCCGAGTGCTCAAGGGGTTACACTCGGTAATTTTTTTTTAAAAAAAATAAAACCGTCGGCCCAAAATCCCCCCAGTACCCTAGCCGCCTGCTCTGTCCCGACGCCCGCCGCGCCTCCCCTGCCGGCCAGCGCCGCTCCGCCGCGCCCACGCCGGCGAGCCCCCGCCATCGCGCGCCCCCCGCCCCCGAGCAGCCCCCAGCCCGGCCGCGCGGCTCCCCGACACGCCCACGCCAGCGAGACCCCGCCCCCGAGCACCCCGACGCCCACCGCGCCTCCCCTGCCGGCCAGCGCCGCCAGCGCCGCTCCGCCGCGCCGGCGAGACCCCGCCCCCGAGCACCCCCCAGCCCCGCCGTGCGGCTCCTTGGCGCGCCCACGCCGGCGAGACCTCGCCACCGCGTTGCCCCCGCCCCCGCCCCCGCCCCCGCCCCCGAGGTCCCCCCAGCCCCGCCACGCCGCCCGGCCGCGTGGCTCCCCGGCGCGCCCACACCGGCGAAGCCCCCACCACCGCGCGCCCCCCACCCTCGAGTACCCCCCAGCTCGGCCGCGCCGCCGCCGTAAGCGCAGCCTGCTGCCACCGTCCGCGCGTGCTGCCACTGCCGGGGCGCACGGCTGTCCTCCCCTGCACGCGTCGGCCCCGTGTGCCCCTGCTCTTGCCGCTGGCTTGGAAGAAGGAGGAGGAAGCAACAGTAAGGAGAAGAAGGAAGAAGAAGGAAGAAAAAAGAGGAGAAAGAAAGAAAAGGAAAAGGAAGAAAAGGAGAAGGAAAAAAGAGAAGAAAAAGGAAGGAGGAGGAGAAGGGGAGAGGGGGAGGAAGCCGAGGTAGAGGGGAGGCGGAGGTGCCTCGGCCGTCTTCTCCGTGTGCCCGTCCCGCTGACGCCCCTACTGTCACCGAACCACCTATGAGCGTGGGCAAGGTATATCCACCCTTTCTCCGTTTGTCGGTCTTCGTGCCGTTGTGATGTCGACCTTCGTGCCGCTGTTCTTATCGGCCTTCGTGCCGTTTGTGATTGTCGGCCTTCATGCTGTTGTTTTTTGCAGGTTTTGGAAAACTCCCCGT